>NW_020173724.1:134574-229070 GCF_003031525.2 Neophocaena asiaeorientalis asiaeorientalis | reverse complement strand
GTCCCCTGCATCGGCAGGCGGACTCTCAACCACTGCGCCACCTTTGACTTAATCTGAAAGCCAGACAGATCAAAGCCATCATAAATGTAGGATTTTGTTTTTGTTTTTGCCCAAGCTGTATGACACAGGGAGATCTGCTTGGGAAAGGATATGGGGATATATGTATATGTATAGCTGACTCACTTCGTTATAAAGCAGAAACTAACACACCATTGTAGAGCAATTATACTCCAATAAAGATGCTAAAAAAAAATACTGTAGCCATGTGCCAGGCAACACATCTTCCTAACACACTCTAATTCAACCTCCAGCACTGATATTTGCTCTAAAGCAGCAACGAATTGCTTTCTTTACTGGGATGTGGAGGCTTCCCCCTCCTTCTCAGAGCACGTATGGAGTCAGTCTTGAACTCAAATTGCAGCCCTGCCTCTAACAAGTAGCCAGTCACCTCCTCCAGCCCCTTCCTCCCCTGTGAGCTGCCTCTCCTCCAGGGCTGTTTGACTTGCAGCCTACAGAGCAATACTGGCACATAGTAAGTACTCAGTAAAAGGTAGCTGCAATCACAATCACATCTTCTTTGCAAATTCCCTTGTCTTTTCCTAGGACCTGCACCTTAAAACGGGGTTAAACACATCACAACACAGATTTAGAGTTAAGACACAGGGGTCTCTCTGCATCCCCTCTGGTTGTTTTTCCCTCTTCTCAGGGAAAACTCAGGCAGAGAGAACTCAGGTCCAGAGAGGAGTGGGGATGGAAAGCAGAGCTTAGAAGAGGGGAGGCCAGGAGCAGGTCTGAAATGCTGACTCCCTCCTGGATTGAGAGCAGAGGACTACGGAGGGTCTGAGCCTGTCCCTGGATTTCACCACCTGCCAGCTACTCAGGAAAACACTGAAGAGTTCAGTCTTAGGTTCAGCTCTGGCCCTAACCCGTGAGCTCAGGTTCGCATCCACCTCCAGGAGCCTCGGTTTCCTCCAGGACTGATTTGGAAAGGGTATCTAGGCCCTCACCTCCACAGCCACTCTGCCGTTACCATTTGGTGTTCTTGATCCTGGGCTGCTTCTTCCAAGCTCCTGTGTCAGGAACAGACCTGTTTCAGCTCTTGCAGGTCATTGAGAAGACTGGGGAGGAAGGGCAAAGGGGCTGTGAAGTCCTTACTGTCTCTTTTGAATTCACAGAGATGAAGCTCGTGCTGAAAGGCTGCTCCAATGTCAGCAACTCCACCTGTGAGTTCCTGGCTCCTGGAAATCGGATGGTTGGAGGAATCACTTTCCTAAAGTTTGAGTGTGGAGACAGCTCCGATGCCTCCTCAACACCCACTCCCACTCCCCTGAGCACCACCAATGACACTGGCTCTAAAGGCTTCTGCACACCCTTGACCCTTGCCAGCCTTCTTCTGCTGAGGTTGCTGCTCTGAGATCCGCACCCTCAAACCCTCCCGTCCCCTGTTTAACTGCTCAGTGAGTAGCAGTAGCAGTCACAGCCTTCCAGGTAATGCCCTGTGATAGCCACATTATTCCTTATTATTAAAGCATTGATTCATTCAATGACCAAATCTGTCCTGATATGTTCTGGGCTGGGCTTCCTTCAAGCCACTGTCCAGCACCACTTCCCAGTTACTTGCCTTTGAAATCTTTGCACCTTCGTGTGTGGGCTCTCAGGACCTCCCTGATCCCTGTCTAATTTGCTTCTGAGAAGCAGACCCTTCCACCTTGCTGGCATCTTTTGCTTACAGCCCTGCACTTCTGGGGATCAACATGCCGCTGTCCCCATCCTCACACTCAGGGGGTGGGGGTGGGGGGGCCCAGCCATAATGCCCTGTGTTGACCCCAGCACTGATATTTGGCTCTTCAGCAATTGAACTGGCTGTAGTCTCGGGCCCACGGTGACATTGTCTAGGACACTGTCACCACCAGACCCAAAGTGGGTGCACAGGGGTTGCTGAAAGTTGTCAGATTCCCCTGCCTAACCTCCCAGGCAGGGGCATAATGCTGTCAGTGCCCTGCTGACTAGGTGTCTCTAAGCCTTGTGCAGAATGGAACATGGCTACAGAGGCCCAGCCCCTCCTCTCAGAGAACTACAATCAAAGGCAGAGTCCTCAACTCCACAGCAGATACCCAGGGAGCAAGAAAACCATTCAATCCAATATGCACAGAAGCCCAGTTTTAGTAAATAAGGGGGGCCTTGAGCTGGACTTGGAAGAATGGGGTTTTCTGTAATAAAAACTTTTAAAGGTGTAACCCAGTGTGGGTCTTTATTGTCCAGGCTTGCTGATGATGATTAAGACCAAAGCCACCAGAAAGGCCATCTGATGGTAGCTCATCACCACATTCATTTATTTATTTTAGTTTTTTATTTTGAAATAATTTTAGATTTCTCAAAGAGTTTCAGAAATGGTTCAGAGAGTTCTAGTACCCCCTCCCCCACCTTCCTCTTACATTCACATTTTACATAACCACACTGCAATTACTAAAACCAGGAAGTTAGCATTGAAACCATACTGCTAACTCATAGACCTCATTTGACTTTTGCCAGTTTTCACTAATGTCCTTTCTCTGGTCCAGGATCCAATTCTTTGCATTTAGTTGTTATGTCTCCTCAGTCTCCCACACGCTGTGACAGTTCTGGAGTATTTATTTTATTGACCAGTTTTTCAGAAATTTGAGCTTGTCTGAAGTTTTCTTAGGATAAGACTGAGGCTATGTCTTTTTGGCAAGAATCCCACAGAAATGATGTGTCTTGTAGCCTTGCGTGAAATGGAACATGGGTACACAGCCCCAGCGCATCTTATCAGGAGTTACATGCTGTTGATATGTTGTATCAACTGGTGATGTTAATCTTGATTGTTTGGTTAAGGTCATATCTGCCAGGTTTCTCCACTATAACGTTACTGTTTTTCTCCTTTGCAACTAAAAATAAGCTAAGGTGTGCTGCTGTAACAAATAGATCTTAGTAAAAAAAACACAAAAACATCGGGGTTTAATACAAGGAAAGTTGATTTCTCAGTTATTTAAACCCATATAGATGTTCCTGACTGGGCAGCTGTCCTGGGCAGCTCCCCTCTGAGAGTGAGGAAGGGGCCAGACTCCTTCTATTCCATGGTTTTCCCATCCTCTGGGATTCTTGGGCTCTTAGTTAATGGTTCTGCATCCAGCTTGCTGACATGCAGAGAGTCTAGAGGACCATGCAGCATGCCCCAGGGGCCAGGCCTCAATTACATGGCCTGGGAGGAAGTAGTTTATCCACATGCACCTTGCAGGATCAAGGTGCCAGGATCAGAGCCAGTATGGCTTGGTGGTAAGGGGCATGGCCTCTAGAGCCAGAGGCATAGCTTCAAATTCCAGGCCTGGAACTTTGGGCAACAGATGTCATCTCTCTGTGCCTCGGTTTCCCACTACTACTAGAGAGATAGTGATAATGCCTGATACCTGTGGTTGTAAGAGCTGCCAACATAGTTCCCCTTGTCAAGGAGTAAATACTAGTCTATGCAGATGACTCCAGTTTGAAAGCAGCTCTCCCCATCCTCTAGGGATAGGGTGGACTACCAGAAAGAGTGAAGAGTGCAGCCCTGGCCCACTTCCCTCAGACCATGCTGACCTCACCAAAGTTATAGCTGCTTCCGTGTCTCAGGATTCCCTCTCCCTTTTCATCCCCTCCCCAGACCTCTATGGCTGCTGCCACCATGACTGCACAGGCCACAGCATAGCTTGCTTACATCTTCACGTGGCTGCTGACTCCAGGCAGCCAAGGGCACCACCAGAGCTGACCTGTTCTTAGAACCTCCTGGAAGTTCCCCCGCTCAGGTCCGATGAGAAGAAGTGGTACTTTTGGGGAACTGCAAAGAGTCACACAGGAATGGAAATCAGGGCTGAGGACTGGGAAGGCAGCTGGAAGGTGATCAGGGCTAGATTCCAGGAGGTTCCACACATTGGAAAGACTTGGGCTTTAGACCAAGGGCTGAAAAGGGCCATGGCAGAGGTAAGCACAGAAGTAGGAGTATGATTGGTTTTCCATTCTGGGAGGTTCTCAGGCTATAGGGTGCAGGTAGAAAGACAGTACAGGGAGGGAGTTTAAATGGAGAAGTAGTAGGGACATGCCCAGGGCAAATGCTCTGTCCTGCTGCTGTAATTGAGAGTAATTCACACCATTCTATGCACTTCTGTTTGCACTGTTGGCTCCTGCCTCCTCACCCAGAGTAGGGACCAGGGCAAAGCACCACTCCTGCTCAATGTCTACATTCCTTTCCTTGGCTGCCCACACTTAACTCTGGATTCCTGTCTTCTGGGCAGGGTCTAGGACTTCCCACCCAGATAAAGCCCTTTGCTACCAATTCTTCCTTAGTCCCAGCCTGGGCTCCAGCATAAACCCTGTATCTGAGGAGGTCCACAGAATTCTATACTCACATTGTACAGTTGGACAAATCATGAATCACTGATTTTCACAGCTCTTTACAGTTGGTAAAGCTCTTTTGCCCAGGTTATTTTATTTTTTTTAGAATTAGCTTCATTCATATATTGTATGATTTACATACAATAAAATGTGTGAGTACCAACTAATGAGTTTTGACAAATGTGCCCATGTAACCACTCCTCCAGTCAAGATATAGAAGCCCTCTGCCCTCAGACCCCCAAGGTCCCCCACTCTCCTTGGAATCCACTCTACTCCAGCCCCAGGTTCCCACCTGCATCTCCACTGTCCCAACCTGGAAGTGACAGGCAGCTCTTCTGCTCATATTCCATTGAGCTGAGCTGCTATTTGGCACCACCTGGACACAAGGCTATGGGCAACATAGGCTCTGGGGAGGTCAGTTCTTCCCAGCAACAACTCCCCCCCACCCCGTGGAAGGGGGAGATCAGGGGACTGTTTCCACTAGGTTCCAAGCCCTTCCACCCTGCCCTTCTCTCCCCACCCCACTCACTTCCTGGGCCAGGAAGACAGAAGGAGGGTGTGGGGTTCTCTTTTTTGTGGACTGGATACAGCACCTGTCAACTGAAAGAAAATGCACAACCTAAAAGCTGAGAATTATGTTTTATTGGGCAGACTTACTGAGGACTTAAGCCTGGGATACAGCCTCTCAGATCTCTCTGAGGGACTATTCCAAAGAGATAAGGGATGTCACCTACAAATCGGCACTTGCCATCTACCTTTACAAGGATCAAATTATGAGCTGCTGCAGCTGCTGACCTTCAACATCCCCTGAAAGGAGTTCAGGGTGGAGATCAGGAATGAGGTCCTCTGTACTCTGGAAAAGCTGGCAGAACAAGTCTTCAGATAGTTAGATATTTTCAAGAGACGATTTTATGAGCCCAATTCTTGTATCTCCTCATAACCAGAAAAGCACTAAAATTCTTCATGGTGACGTCTGCTCCTTGTCACTAGCCGTGACCTTCATGGGACTAGCAGAAAGCTTCTGTAAAAAATATGTGCTTGATTGCATGTACTCCCCCTTCACCAAAATCACATAGATACTGACCTTCCCCCCACCTCTTGGGAGCAGCTTCTCAGAGCTATCTGAAATGCTGTCTCCTGGGCTATAGTCCTCATTTTGGGCCCAGTAAAACTTAACTCACAACTCTCACGTTGTGCATTTTTTTCAGTCGACAGGAAAGAGCCGAGATATATTGGAGATTTTGCCGAAATAAAACTGTATAGTGGGACATCAAAAGATTGCTGCTAATCACAAAAAACAGACATCTCAAGTTAATGATTTTACTGCTTTTCTATGTATGGGAAGATGCAACAGTCTGGGCTCACTGAAATTATCCCTTTGATATGCACCTTAACTATCTAAGGCCAGAATCCTCTTTTTCTCCCTCCTTAATTCCCCTCAGGATACACTATGGCGGGGTGGGGTGGTGGGGATGGGGAGAAGGGTGGGTTCTGTGGCTGATGGCTCTATGGTCACAACATCCTTTGTTAACTGAAGTGGCAGGCAATATTCTTTGTTCACACACCTCTCAGTTGAACTACCATCTGAACTAGATCTTCAAATAATTCTTGATCTGAAATATGAACTGAACCAAAGCTAAAACCACTAATCACTATGAATCTTTTCAATATCTGTTTTTAACTGGATGAGTGAATATGCCCCAGGGGACTGTGAGAAGAATGCTGGTCTTGATATATTCTGCAGGAACCTTAAGCATCCAAGTGTGACTGTAGATGTGAGCATGGGAGTGAGGAAGGTTGAGAGAAGGGAGGACCCAAGCAAGATGGGCAGTGGGCTCAGGACATTGTTGCTCTTATGCTGGGGAGACCAGCTACTTGGTTCAAGTAATTCCAGGGATTCTGGTGTACCCAAAAGTGCTCCCATCAGGGGTGGAGTCAAGGTGGTGGCGGGGGAGGATGTGGAGGTCCCATCTCCCCACACCTAGGGCACCTGCTGGACACTGGTGAGGGACCACAACACCCAAGGAGATGGTAGTAACCCCCAAGCAACTGGGTAGGATGAGAGGTGAGTGAGGGGAGAGAAGAAGTGGAGGCTGGACAGGACAAGCAAGCGCCCCTGAGGGGTAGCTGAGAGGGGGGAGGTGTTCCTATGCCTGGAGGGACCCTCAGGGGCTTGGAGGATCATGGGGGAGTGTGCATAGCATCTCCCCTGCCCAGTCAGGCCCCAGGAAGCCTGCAGGCCTCCTGGGCTGGGTCCTCCGCCCTCAGAGGCCCCTTCCTACGCTCTGGTCCTAGGGGCATAGGAGGGAGGCGGGGTAAGAAGAAGAGAGGCGGGTGGTGGGGGTGCTCTCTGGGATTGGAGGATCAGGGGAGGTGCAGAGGGTGTTTCCCCCACCCACTCAGGCCCCAGGAAGCCTGCTGTGCTCCTGGGCCTGGTCCTCTGCCCTCTGAGGCCCCCTCGGCTGTGGGGATCCTAAGGGTGTAGGAGAGAGGAAAGAGGGAGTAAGAGGAGGAGAGGTGGGCAGCAGGGACCATGTGGGGTCAGGGGATCAGGGGAGGTGCCTTGGGCATTTCCCCCACCCACTTGGCCCTGGGAAGCCTGCTGGGCTCCTGGACCTAGTCCTCTCCCCTCCAAGGCCAGAGGCACACCTGGCTCCCTCTGGCTGCATTGAGCTTAAGTCCCACCCCCACCCCCTCAGGGCCTTTTCTGGCCCTGTGGGTCCTAAGCATAGGCCCCATCCACCAAATAAACCCTACCCCTACTTAAGCCCCGCCTCCCCACTCCCAACAGCCAAGGCCTTTCCTCCTGCTTTTTTTTTCTTTTCTTTTTTTACTATTGTGGTTCTGTTTTACCTTCCAGTTGTTGTTTCATATATATTTTTATATTCTTTCTATGCTTTCTAATTTAATTTTATTTTTTACTTTTGTTATTGTTCTCCTTTTCTTTTTTTTTTTTTGCTGCCCCATGCGCCTTGTGGGATCTTGGCTTACAAGCCTGGGGCTGGGCCAGAGCTATAGAAGATATAACAATTGTAAATATTTATGCACCCAATGTAGGAGCACCTCAACACATAAGGCAAATGCTAACAACTATGAAAGGGGAAATCAACAGTAACACAATAACAGTAGGGGACTTTAACACTCCACTTACACCAATGGTCAGATCATCCAAACAGAAAATAAATAAGGAAACACAAGCTTTAAATGACATAATAGACCAGATAGATTTAATTTATATTTATAGGACATTCCACCTGAAAGTGGCAGAATACACTTTCTTCTCAAGTGCACATGGAACATTCTCCAGTATAGATCACATCTTGGGTCACAAATAAGGTCTCAGAAAATTTAACAAAATTGAAATCCTATCAAGCATCTTTTCTGACCACAACACTATGAGATTGGAAATCAATTACAGGAGAAAAACCTGTAAAAAACACAAATACATGGAGGCTAAAGAGTGTGCTACTAAATAACCAAGAGATCACCAAAGAAATCAAGAAAGAAAAAAAAATACATAGAAACTAATGACAATGAAAACAAGATGACCAAAAACCTAGGGGATGCAGCAAAAACAGTTCTAAGAGGGAAGTTTAGAGCAGTTCAATCTCACCTCAAGAAACAAGAAAAAACTTAAATAAATAATCTAACCTTACACCTAAAGCAACTAGAACAAGAACAAAGAAAACCCAAAATGAGTATAAGGAAAGAAATCATAAAGATCAGAGCAGAAATAAATGAAATAGAAATGAAGAAAACAATAGCAAAACTCAGTAAAACTAAAAGTTTGTCCTTTGAGAAGATAAACAAAATTGATAAACCTTTAGCCAGACTCATCAAGAATAAAAGAGAGAGGATGCAGATCAATAAAATTAGAAATGAAAAAGGAGAAATAACAACTGACACCACAGAAATACAAAGGATTATAAGAGCCTACTACAAACAGCTATATGCCAATAAAATGGACAAATTCTTGAAAAGGTACAATTTTCCAAGATGGAACCAGGAAGAACTAGAAAATATAAAAAGGCTTATCACAAGTAATGCAACAGAAACTGTAATTAAAAATCATCCAACAAACAAAAGTCCAGGACAAGATGGCTTCACAGGCGAATTCTATCAAACGTTTAGAGAATTAACACCTATCCTTCTCAAACTCTTCCAAAGAATTGGAGAGGGAGGAACACTGCCAAATTCGTTCTATGAAGCCACCATCACCCGGATACCAAATCAGACAAAGACATCACACAAAAAAAGAAAATTACAGGCTAATATCACTGATGAACATAAATGCAAAAATCCTCAGCAAAATACTAGCAAACAGAATCCAACAACACATTAAAAGGATCTTACACCATGATCAAGTGAGATTTATCCCAGGAATGCAAGGATTCTTTAATATATGCAAATCAGTCGATGTGATACACCATATTAAAAAATTAAGGAAAAAGCACATATGATCATCTCAAGAAATGCAGAAAAAGCTTTTGCCAAAATTCAACACCAATTTATGATAAAAACTCTCCAGAAAATTGGCATAGAGGGAACCTACCTCAACATAATAAAGATCATATATGACAAACCCACAGCAAATATCATACTCAATGGTGAAAAATTGAAAGCATTTCCTCTAAGATCAGGAATGAGACAAGGATGTCCACTCTCACCACTATTATTCAACATAGTTTTGGAATTCCAGCCACAGCAATCAGAGAAGAAAAAGAAATAAAAGGAATCGAAATTGGAAAAGAAGAAGTAAAACTGTCACTGTTTGCAGATGACATGATACTATACATAGAGATTCCTAAAAATGTCACCAGAAAACTACTAGAACTAATCAATGAATTTGGTAAAGTTGCAGGATACAAAATTAATGCACAGAAATCTCTTGCATTCCTATACACTAATGATGAATAATCTGAAAGAGAAATTATGGAAACAGTCCCATTTACCATAGCAACAAAAAGAATAAAATACCTAGGACTAAACCTACTTTAGTAGGCAAAAGACTTGTACTCATAAAACTATAAAACACTGATGAAAGAAATCAAAGGTGACATAAACAGATGGAGAAATTTACCATGTACTTGGATTAGAAGAATCAATATTGTAAAAATGACTATACTATCCAAAGCAATCTACAGATTCAATGCAATCCTTATCAAACTACCAACGGCATTCTTCATAGAATTAGAACAAAAATTGTACAGTTTGTATGGAAACATAAAAGACCCCGAATAACCAAAGCAATCCTGAGAAAGGAAAACGGAGCTGGGGGAATCAGGCTACCTGACTTCAAAGTATACTATAAAACTACAGCAATCAAGACTGTATGGTATTGGCACAAAAACAGAAATACAGATCACTGGTACAGGGTGGAAAGCCCAGAGATAAAGCCACATACATATGGTCACCTAATTTATGACAAAGGAGGCAAGAACATACAATGGAGAAAAGACAGCCTCTTCAATAAGTTGCTCTGGGAAAACTGGACAGCTACATGCAAAAGGATGAAATTAGAACATTCTCTAACATGATACACAAAAAATAAACTCAAAATGAATTTAAGAGCTAAATGTAAGATCAGAAACTATAAAACTCGTAGAGGAAAACATAGGAAAAAACACTCTTTGACATAAACCACCATAAGTTATTTTTTGACCCACCTCCTAGAGTAATGAAAATAAAAGCAAAAATAGACAAATGGGACCTAATGGAACTTAAAAGCTTTTGCACAACAAAGGAAACTATAAACAAGATGTAAAGACAACTCTCAGAGTGGAAGAAAATATTTGCAAATTAAGTAACAGACAAAGGATTAATCTCCTAATTATACAAACAGCTCATGGAGCTCAATATAAAAAAAAATCCAATTAAGAAATGGGCAGAAGATCTAAATAGACATTTCACCAAAGAAGACATACAGATGGCCAAGAGGCACATGAAAATATACTCAATATCACTAATTATTAGAGAAATGTAAATCAAAACTACAATGAGGTATCACCTCACACCGGTCAGAATGGCCATCATCAAAAAATCTACAAACAATAAATGCTGGAGAGGGTGTGGAGAAAAGGGAACCCTTCTGCACTGTTGGTGGGAATGTAAATTGATACAGTCACTATGGAGAACAGTATGGAGGTTCTTTAAAAAGGTAAAAATAGAACTACCATATGACTCAGCTATCCCACTCCTGGGCATATGCCCTGAGAAAACCATAATTCAAAAGGACACATGTACCCCAATGTTCATTGCAGCACAATTTACAATAGCCAGATTATGGAAACAACCTAAATGTCCAACAATAGATGAATGGGTAAAGAAGATGTGATACATATATACAATGGAATATTACTCAGTCATAAAAAGGAACGAAATTGGGTCATTTGTAGAGATGTGGATGGACCTAGAGTCTGTAATACAGAGTGAAGTAAGCCAGAAAGAGAAAAACAAATATCATATATTAACACATATATGTGGAATCCAGAAAAATGGTACAGATGAACCTATTTGTAGGGCAGGAATAGAGACGTAGATGTAGAGAACAGACATGTGGACACAGAGGGGGAAGGGGAGAGTGGGACAAATTTGGAGATTAGTTTTGACATAAATACACTACCATGTGTAAAATAGATAGGTAGTGGGAACCTGCTGTATATCACAGGGAGCTCAGCTCGGTGCTCTTTGACAACTAGATGGGTGGGATCGGGGGTTGGGAGGGATGTCCAAGAGGGAGCGGATATAGGTATACATATAGCAGGTTCACTTCATTGTACAGCAGAAACTAATAAAATATTGTAAAGGAATTTTGCTCCAATAATAATAAAAAAAAGGTTCAGAAAAGAGTGTTCCCATCAGCCAAGTTACCAAGAGAAGTAAGGTCAAGCACAGCATCCCAGGAAAGGGAATAGTGATCAGTTGGATCTCTGATGCCAGGGTCTCACAGTGAATCATTCCCAGAAGTGGTTTTCCATTATTATTTTTTATTGAAATATAGTTGATGTACAATATTATGTAAGTTACAGGTGTACAATGTAGTGATTCACAATTCCAAAAGGATGAGGTGGGGTGGCTTCCTTGAACATCAACCGTGAAGCTGGAGGTAGGTCCCTGACCCTGGCTTCAGAGGTGGAAGTCATATGTAGATTAATAGTGGTGGCAGGGCTTGGCTGACACAGAGAAAGCAGGGTCCCATGCTGCCCATATTTCCCCAGGGACTGTCACAGTCTCAAATTGCAGCCACTTTCTTGGTGCTAAGAGCGACCTATTTCCCATGAACTAATTGTAATGACCATCACTTTACACCTTATTGGAGATGCTACCTAGATGTGGAGATTGTGAGGAAGTTGAACCAGATGGTAGGTGAGAAAACGAGCAAGAGTCTGTGACAGAGGTAGATATGAAGACTAAATCAGGGGATCGAGGGTCCCTGAGACACATCAATAAACCCAGACCCCACTTCTGTGTGATTTGGCATCAACTCAATATCAGAAGCCACAAGGATGGTAACAGTGGTGATGCTACCGAAGTCAAAGCTCCCTCTGAGCAGCTGGCTTTGTGTCACACTTTCTTTTCAGGAGGTAGGGTATCATTTGTCCAGCTGAGCAGACTGAGGCTTGCAAAGGCCAGATGCCTTACACACAGCTATCTACATAGGTCCTGGGATCGGATCAAGTTCTCCCTGACCACGAAAATCGAAAATCAAGGAAGAGCCAAGGTGAGCTGTTACTGCTTTCTTACTGACTGGGTGTGGGTGGCTGGGTCCCTGAGCAAGTCGACTCTCCTGGTCAGGATCCCTCAGATTCCTTCCCATCTGTGTCCCTTTAGAACGT
Organism: Neophocaena asiaeorientalis asiaeorientalis; assembly: GCF_003031525.2. Classification (NCBI taxonomy): domain Eukaryota; kingdom Metazoa; phylum Chordata; class Mammalia; order Artiodactyla; family Phocoenidae; genus Neophocaena; species Neophocaena asiaeorientalis. The sequence goes on along the minus strand of NW_020173724.1, from coordinate 216,849 downwards.
TATATCCACGGTGAGGACTTGGGTTTAGGCATCATCCTCTTCATGCTTCAAGGCAGGTGTGAAAGGGCAACAGAGAACTTGGAAGAACTTGAGGTCTCAAGTGAGCACACTGGCCTGGGAGCCTGGACAAGGCCAAGCTTCTTCCTCAACTGAGGGGCCGGCTTGAGACCCAGTGTCCCTGCCCTGGGGCACTCAGTCCTGGTGTCGGCTAAGAGCATACTCCCAGCTGTCTTTCTTCCTGCCTTCAGCTCTTCGTTTCACTTTTTGTCTTTTTTCTTGGAGTTCACTGTGTAATTTGTGTTCCCCCAGCCCATCTCATTTGCTTCCACTTTCTTCCCCTCTGAACTGGACACAGAACAGAACTAAAGTTTAACTTTTTCATTTCTTAAAATGAATAATTTCTATGGTTTCTCTGTAAATTATTTACCGTTTTATCTGGATGAATTAAGCTTTTATTTATTTGTTTGCTTGTTTATTATTTATTTTCCTCCTGAGGGTCAGAGACCTCCTTGGCAAAAGGATTCTCTGTCCCCCCACCCAAACACCACCCCTTTTGAGACCCAAGCACACCCGGGAGCATGGAAATGGTTCAGGCTGAGCTACAGAGGGTTTGTGCTCTGCTTGAGGGCCCAGGGTGCCCTTCCAGAAGAAGCCTGTCTGTACTTTGGAGGGGGCACAGTCTGCATCAGTGAAGGACCTCCTTGGGGACTGAGGCCTCTCTTGGACCTGTCTTTTGTCCAGGGCACCCCATCTGGTCATCTTGGCTTAATAGACACCAACCAGTTAAGAGCAGCCCACACAGAGCAGCCTATTATAAGTTACTTTTCTGCAACTTTGATTTTCTCACCTCACAATATATCCTGGAAATCTCTCTGCACTTGTTCATGGAGTCTCCATCCTGTTCTAGGGGTGCTCAGGATTCCAGAGTGTGTCTTTTTAACCTCTTCATGCTGTATGGGCATTTAGGTTGTTCCAATATTTTGAAATCACAATGTTTCAATGAATACCTTTGTACATATGTATTTTTATATTGCTAGAGGTACATCTTCAGGGTAGATTCCTGGAAGTGAGTCAAAGAAATGTAACTGCATATAATAGTTTTGTTAGGTTTACTGAATTCTGCTCTTGAAGTGCTGTGTTATTCTGCCTCCTCACCAGCAGTTTATGAGGGGATATGTTTCATCACAGCCTCGCCAAAGAATGTGTTGTCTTACATTTTAATGTTTGCTAGTCTACAGGTGAGAAATGGTGTCTCAGTGGTGTTTTAATTTGCACTTCTCTAATTATGGAGTTGGATGAATATTTTTTCAAATGTTTAAAGATCACTAAGATTTTATATAGATCTCACATATTTTGTCTGTTCATGTCCTTTTTCTACTTTTCTAGGAAATTTTGTTTCTTTGTTTTTAAATTGTTTTTTTTTTCATTTTGATTTAATAGGTGCAGAAACAAATTTTATAATCATATCAGGAGTATATCTTTCACTTCTAAGTTTACAAAAGTACAGTACGTATTTTATCCCATTCAATATTCATAAGATGATTGTGATATACAATTAATAAAAAATCTACATTATTGGGGATTTGTGAGGATTAAATGAAATAATGCACAATTGGTCACTAATCTGCACAACTTAACAAGCTACTAAACATTAAATAAATGCCAATAATGGTCAATTTAATTATTATAATATTAACATTTCTAATAATCTTTTAGCAAAAGGTAAACTTTGGGAAATTAGAATATTTGTGTTTTTAACATCCCATATTATGTGAGTCATTTGTTTCTATTTTTTTGAAATACTGTGTTTTCCTAATCAGTTAAATGAAAACTATAGTTCTCTTTCTATAACTAATGTAGGAATAGATATATGGATAAAATCCTATAGTCAAGAACTCTGCATTAACAAATTTAAAAAAAACTAGCCGTTGTAGCCAGTGCTATTAAGTACATTCACAATGTTGTGTAACTGTCACCACTATCTAGTTCCAGAACAGCTTCATCACCCCAGAAAGAAAGCCCATAGTCATTAAGCAGTCATTGCTCATTTTCCTCCTTCCCTAGCCCCTGGCAACTACAAATCTGTTTTCTGTCTCTATGGAGTTGCCTATTCTGGATATTTCATATAAATGGAATCATTTACTATGTGGTCTTTTGTATCTGATTTCTTTCACTTACCATAGTGTTTTCAAGATCCATCTATGTCGTAGCATGTACCTGTGTGTCATTCTTTTTTATGGCTGAATGATATTCCATTGTCTGGTTATAACATATTTTGTCTAGCCATTCCTCTGTTAACAGACATTTGAGTTTTTGCCACCTTTTGTAACTGAGCAGGACCCTAAGAGGCTTTCCTGAGACAGACCACCACCCCCCTGCCCCCGCCAAATCCTCTGCCTTCCTCTCATTTGTAGAAAATCTCCCAGGCCTCCCCTGAGTCACCAAAGCCTCCCCTTAGTCACCAAAGCCTGGTTCAAGAATTAAAGATTGAAAGGATGTGAATATGTAGTGACAAAAATAGCAGTTGGGCCAGGAGAACTGGTGACAATTTAAACAGTAAATCAGCCATATGGGAGTCTCAGAATCTTTAGTTTCTCCCTGAAGTACATATATAACAGTATTTGATGCACACTCCTGACTTGTTTTTCAGATACTAAAGCCCCTACCAAATGGAAGAAGTTAATTGCATGATGCCCATGAGCACATAGCTCCCAGACTGGCTGGAGCCTGATAATGTTAACCTCTGTGACACCACCCTGTTACCCCACCATCAGCCAATCAGAGAATTGTGAATAAGCTGATCACACACCCTGAGACTCCCCTCCCTCACCTTGCCTTTAAAACTGCTTCCCTGGGGGCCTCCCTGGTGGCACAGTGGTTGGGAGTCTGCCTGCCAGTGCAGGGGACACGTGTTTGAGCCCTGGTCCGGGAAGATCCCACATGCCACGGAGCAACTAGGCCTGTGCACCACAACTGCTGAGCCTGTGCTCTAGAGCCTGTGAGCCACAACCACAGAAGCCTGCAACTACTGAAGCCCACGCTCCACAGCAAGAGAAGCCACCGCAGTGAGAAGCCTGAACTCTGTAACGAAGAGTGGCCCCCAATTGCCACAGCTGAGGAGGGCTCTCACACAGCAGTTAGGACCCAATGCAGCCAAAAAAAAAAAAACTTCCCTGAAACCCATTGGGGAGTTCAGGTCTTTTGAGAATCAGCTGTGCGGACTACTTGTTTGGTGCCTTACAGTTAATGCTGCACTTTCCTTCACCATAAGCCGTTGTCAGTAGATTGGCTTAACTATGTGTAGATGAGTGGACCCAAGTTTGGTTCAGTAACACTTATGACTATCATGGCAGTGTTATTATGCATACATCAGGCACAAGTTCAAACCCCTGTTTTTAATTCTTTACGGTATATACCAACACGGGGAATTTCTGGGTCATATGGCAATTCTATTTTTAACTTATTGAGGAACCACCAAACTGTTTTCCACAGTGACTGCACCATTTTACATTCCCACTTGACACATGATGTTTCAACATTCTTGCCAACACTTTTTTTTAAAATTATGGTCATTCTAAGTATTAGGTATGTAGTAGTATCTCCCTGTTGTTTTGATTTGCATTTACCTAATGATTAGTGTTGTTGAACATTTTTTCATGTGCTTGTTTGTTATTTCTATATCTTCTTCAGAGAAATGTCTATTCAAGTCTTTTGCTCATTTTTAAATTGTGTTGTCTTTTTGTTGTTCAGTTGTAAAAGTTCTTTATTTATTCTAGCTATTAGATCCTTAACCAGATATGTGATTTACAAATATTTTCTGCCATTCTGTGGGTTGTCTTTTCACTCTCTTGATACTGTCCATTGATGCACAAAAGTGTTTAATTTTGATGAAGTCCAATTCATCACCTTTTCCTTTTGTTGTTAGTGCCTTTTTGTCATATTTAAGAAACCATTGCCAAGGTCATGAAAATTTACCCCTATGTTTTCATCTAAGAGTTTAATAGTTTTAGGTCTTATATTTAGGTTTCTGATCTATTTTGAGTTAATTTGTGTATAAGGTGTGAGGTAGGGGTCCAACTTCATTCTTTTGTTTGGGATATACAGTGATCCCAGAACCATTTGTTGAAGAGACTATTCTTTCCTCATTAAATAGTCTTGTCAAAAACCAAGTGACTATAGTTTATGAACATATTTCTGGACTCTCAATTCTAATCCATTGATCTATATGTCTATCCTTATGCCAGTACCATATTGTTTTGATGTGTAGTAAGTTTTGTAGTAAGTGGCAATAAGTAATAGCTTCGTAGAAAGTTTTGAAATTACATGGTGTATGAGCCTCCAACTTTTTTTTTTTCCAAGACTTCTTTGGCTATTTGACTCTCTTACTACTCCAGATGGATTTTAGTACTGGATTTTCCATTTTTGAAAAAAAAGGCTGTTGGGATTTTGATAAGAATTGCATTGAATGTGTACATCACTTTGGGGAGTATTGCTATCTTATATTGTTTTCCAGTTCATGAACATGGAATGTATTTCCATTTATTAGGCCTTCTTTAATTTCTTTCAGTGATATTTTGTAGTTTTCAGTGTGCAAGTCTTGTTCCTCCTTGCCTAATTTATTCCTAGGTTTTTTTTTAAATTAATTAATTAATCAATATTGAAAATAGTTGAGTTATAATATTATATTAGTTTCATGTGTACAACATAGTGATTCAAAACTTTTATAGATTATACTCTATTTAAAATTTTTATAAAATATTGGTATATTCCCTGTGCTAGACAATATATATCCTTGTTGCTTATTTATTTTATACATAGTAGTTTGTACCTTTTAATCCTCTATCCTTTTCATGCCCCTCTCACCCTTCTTCTCCCCACTGGTAACTACTAGTTTGTTCTCTATATCTGTGGGCCTGTTTCTGTTTTGTTATATTCACTAGTTTGTTTTATTCTTTAGATTCCACATACAAGTGATAACATATGGTATTTGTCTTTCTCTGTCTGATTTATTTCACTAAGCATAATACCCTCCAGGTCCATCCATGTTGCAAATGGCAGAATTTCATTCTTTTTTATGGCTGAGCAGTATTTCACTGTTTATCCATTCATCTGTTCATGGACACTTAGGTTGCTTTCATATCCTGGCAATTGTAAAAAGTGCTGCTATGAACATTGGGGTGCATGTATCTTCTCGAATTAATGTTTTTCTTTCCTTTGGATATACACCCAGTAGTAGAACTGCTAGATCATATGGTAGTTCTATTCTTAGTTTTTTGAGAAACCTCCATACTGTTTTCCATAGTGGCTGCACCAATTTACATTCCCACAGTGAACTAGGGTTCCCTTTTCTCCACAGCCTTGCCAACATTTGTTATTTGTAGACTTTTTGATGATAGCCATTCTGACAGGTTTGAGGTGATACCTCATTGATGTTTTGATTTGCATTTCTCTGATGATTAGCAATGTTGAGCATTTTTTATGTGCCTATTGCCCATTTGTATGCATTCTATGGAAAAATGTCTATTCAGGTCTTCTGCCCATTTTTTATTTGGGTTGTTTTTTTCTTTTGATATTGAGTTGTGTGAACTCTATATATTTTGGATATTAACCCCTTATAGATCATATCACTTGCAAATATTTTCTCCCATGTGGTAGGTTTTCTTTTTGTTTTGTTGATGGTTTCTTTTGCTGTGCAAATATTTTAAGTTTAATTAGGTCTCATTTGTTTATTTTTGCTTTTGTTTCTTTGCCTTAGGTGACAGATCTAAGAAAATATTTGTACAGTTTATGTCAAAGAGTGTTCTGCCTATGTGTTCTTCTAGAGTTGTATAGTTTCTTGTCTTACACTTAGAACTTTAATCCATTTTGAGTTTATTTTTTGTATATGGTATAAGAAAATGTTCTAATTTCATTCTTTGTCATGTAGCTGTCCAGTTTTCCCAGCACCACTTATTGAAGAGACTGTCTTTTCTCCATTGTATATTCTTGCCTCCTTTGTCATAGATTAACTGACCATAAGTGTATGCATTTATTTTGGGGCTCTCTATTCTGTTCCATTGATCTATGTATCTGTTTTTGTGCCTGTATCCTACTGTTTGATTACTGTAGCTTTGTAATATAGTCTGAAGTCAGGGAGCATTATACCTCCAGCTCAGTTTTTCTTTCTCAAGATTGCCTTGGCTATTCATAGGTTTTTAAATCTTTTTAATGTTATTATAAATGGAATTGTTCTCTTAATTTCTTTTCTTTTCTTTTGGATTGTTTTTTGCTAGTGTGTAGAAATACAATTGATTTTTGTATGTTGATCTTGTCTCCTGCAATTTTGCTGAATTCATTTATCAACTCTAATATTTTCTTCTTTTAGTTTACAGTTCCTTTGAAATTTTGACATTCTCTGCCTTCAAATTATGCTGATGGCATGGTTTTGTGTACATTTAATTTTTTCTGTTTTTGTATTGATTTGGGAAGATATACTGGGAGACACCTAGGTAGGTGGCCTCACTGTCTTTAGTTATACAGAAGTCTATATTATTTTTAAAAATCAACCTTATTAAGTTATACTTTGCATACAGTGAAATGAGATACACAGTTCAGTGAATTTTGACACGTGTTTATAATTGTATGATGACCACCACAATCAAGAAGTGAAATATATCCAACACCCCAGAGGGGATCTTGATGTTCTTTCAGTCAATCATCAACCCACACAAACCTGATTTGCTTTTTGACACTATGGATTAGATTGGAGGTCTCAACCTCACACTATTGATATGTGACGCTAGATGAGTCTCTGTGGTGGGGGGTTGTCCTGTTGTCTAGTGTCTTTTAGTATGTTTAGCTGTATCCCTGACCTCTTCCTACTAGAAGCCAGTAGCACCCCCAGTTGTAATAACCCATAATATCTCTAGGCACGGTCACATATCTCCTGGGAGGTCAGTTGTCCCAATTGAAAACAACTGGATTAGATAGATTGGCTTGTTTTGGGGCTTTATATAAATGACATCATACATTGTGTACTGTTTTGTGTCTGGCTTCTTTTCCTCAGTATAATGTTTTTGAGTTTCATCCATGTTGCTACATGTAGCAGAGGTTCATTCATTTCATTATACAGGGACACACAATCATTTGTTTATGGTATATTATTTTTGACTTTTGATCAGTAGTCAACACACTTGGATTTTGGGGTGTTCTGCTCCAGATTTCCCTGGAACAACATTATTGGACATGATAATTTTATGATCAAGTGTCCGCTTATGTGAGCATTTTGTTTCCCTCCAGGCAACCCTACATTTCCATACTTACTGAGCCACCCATCTTGTAAACTTGTTGCTGCCTTTCACACACACTCAGGGGTATTGTCCAGGACACACAGTAATTTATCTCATCACATACAATCAGCGAAAGTCAGTCGGACATATGGCTGGAGTCTGAACTCTTTGCTTTGCTCTCCTTCTTGGTAGGGAGGCCAGGGACCAGACCTTAACTCTGCCTCTCTTCCCATTTGTGAGGGGCTCCCATCCCTTGCTATGGTGGATGGAAAAATAGGGAAAGGAGTGGGGTCTGTCCTTCCCAGTTCTCCTCCAGCAAAATATGTATCCTTTCTGCTACCCACACTTCAGAACATTCAAGGGATTTGGGGCTGATCAAGGAAAAAGGTGACCGTGGGGAAGCAGTAACACATAAAAGGCTTTATTGACAGTGGATGAATAGGGCCACATGCAAGGAGAAATCTCTCCCAGTATGAGGTTGTCCAAAGGCTTACGGCATGGGGGCCCCTATCCAGAAGGGAAGGAAGACAAAGGAACTCCTGGGGGTAAGGGGATCAGAGGAGGGACTTATGTGTTTAGGTGATGTCACTTAGCAACACAATGGAGAGTCTCTAGGTCAGAGAACTCTGAAGTGCCTTAGTAGCTTGGGACCTTATAACTGCAAGACCTTATCTAAATGATGTTGGATGAGGTTTTAAGGAGGTATACAAAGGCAGTCTCTGAATGTCTAAAACTTTGCTTGTTTGGGCTATTTTTAAAATAATTAAAAATTTGAATTTCGTGATCACAGGCTTCTAAGCTAAGGGTAGCAGCCTGCTGTGAAGAAATAAACAACCTAGGAGCTGATACACAGAGGCCATCTTTGGCCCATTTATATAACACACACCAAACACTCAAGTGCTCCTCACTGGGTGCCTTTGCCCTCCACTCTCTTAAGGGATTTGTTCGGTGAGACACAAAAAGATGCAGTCATCACCTTCTGCGGAGATGCCTTGGACTTTTGCTTCCTTTGCATCTTTTGGACTCTTGGTGAAAGCTGAGGCAGACAGAGGCCAAGAAAGAAGGAGACGGGACCCAATGATGGAGAGGAAGTTCCCAGATTCTTGGCTTTAGAGACCAGTAAAAAGACCTTTGAGGAAGAGCTGCAGGGAAAAATAAGCAAAGAGTGAGAATGTGGTGCCAGATCTCCAAGACCACCCACCTAGATTCTCCATGTGGCTCTCTACCTGAGAGCTCAGCAGGCCCATTCCACACATAGTCAGGGCCAGCTGGAAGTTCTGGGGACTTCATACTGAGACCAGCCTCCATTACTGTGGGATGAGAGCTGGTAGAGAAGTGCCCCTCGGTGGGCCTAAGTCTCAAGTGGGCTCTGTAGAGTAGTAGCTGGCTCAGTAACCCACACTTTACCAGTGACTTTCCCTTCCCTGTGTCACTCTTTCCTTCTCCCACTGGTGTTTCCCAATGAACACATATCAGGGTCTGCTTGTGCCATCTGTTAGAAACTCTACCATGTACTAGCTTCATAGCCTTGTAACTTCTCTAGCCTCATTTATAGAATGTGAGACACAGTAGAACCCACCTAATAGTGTTAATATGAGGATTAAAGAAGTTAATACATGGAAGTGTTTGGAACAGTGTTTGGCATATAACAGATGCTCAATAAATGTTAACTATGAGAATTATTGTTAATTTGCCAACTTTTTGTTTCACCAAGTTAGGGCATTAGAAAACAATGCCCTTTCCATTTGCCATCACCACCTATCCTCTCACATGCCTTTCCTCTTGCAATCCATTCTGCATAGACCACCCAGATCCTTCTAAAGCCTCTGGTCATCAGGAACACTCCCTTGCTCAAAACCTCCCAGAGATTCAAAATAAAATCCACAGCTCCTTCCTTGGCCCATGTGGCCCTGCACTGCTGCCCACGAGTCTCTCTTAGACCACACCTTGCCTCACCCCACTCTGCCCCAGTCTTCCTGACATCTCCAGAACACACCACACTTGCTTCCTCCTCAGACCCTCTGTACTCACAGTGCTTCTGCCAGAACATTCTTCCCCACGTGTCTGCAGGGCTCACCTCTCCATTTCTGTAGGTTGGCTCTAATGTCCCCTTCAGAGAGGCAGGGACAGAAAGGGTATTGTCTAGGGGACTCCCTCCCCCCACTTCCTCACTCAGTTTCCTTCCCCTGTACTGGTCAGCCTCCAGTGTATCAGGCATGCATTTGCTTCTGTGTTCATAGCCTGAGCTCCACTGTCCCTGGGGTATGTCTGGCCCACAACAGGTGGAAGGAATGAATGTTGAATGAATGGACACCTAGAGAAAAGACAGCACATTTTACTTCCCAAACTCGCAGAATAAAGCATGGACTTGAAACAGAGTTTGTTATTTATCCCAGGAGTGGTGCCAGTGGGTACTGGAGAACCCGGCTATTGTCACTGCCCATGGGAGAGTCTGGTGGAAGCCAAGCTCTTCTCTTCAGAAGAAGACATCTATGTATTTTCAAAGCAAAAATTGCATCAGAAAAAGTTAAACAGGCAACCAATATTTTATTCAAAGCTATTACCATAGGGGAGAGAGGCCAGAACTCAGTCTGAACTCAACTCCATTGAGGCAGAGGGGGAAGAGTTTTTAAGTGCTGGGGTGACTTAGTGGGAAAGTACTGGAGTACATTAGAGAGAAGCCAGAGCCATTTGTGTTTGCTAATTGGCTTTATCCTGAGGTAAAATAAACTTCTGCCTTTGTGTCAGGAGGTAGTTTTGCAATTCCGAGCAAGGCACCCACTCACCAGAGAGACTGGGGAATAGGCGTGCTGTCTCCATCGATGATGACATTTCAAAGGGATGGCTCCAAAACCTTGAGAAAAACTTTTCTGGGTTGTAAAATTGTCAATAGGCTTTTAAAAAGATGTACATCTCTTGTAAAGAGAAATGATTTACAATGGCAAGTTTTCTAAAGTAAATGCTCTGAGAAAAGGGAGGTCAGGGGCCTAGGGTCTGGAGGAAACCTGCTAAAGTTTAGTCAACCTGAGGGGAATGGCAAGGCCACCTTGTTCAGTGCCTGTTGTTCTCATACACACACTTACACGTATAATTTCAGGGAGTTTGAAAGCTCCTGAGCTCATCCCCAGACCTAGATGTAAAGACAGGTGATTTTGGAGGTGAAAGGGCAAGAGCAGCTGGGCCTAGATGGCTGAGAGACAGGAATAAAGAAGAGGAAAGACTAGAAAGAAAAGCAGCAGCTCAGGCAGTGGGGAGGCAGAGTTTGAAACACACCAAGTCGGGGAGCTCCACAGTGGAGACCACCTGTTGTGGGAGGGCTTGGGTGGGGGCATGTGTGGGCATGCATGGATCTGTGTCCCTTGAGTCCTGGGAGGGGACAGGGAGAGCTGCAGGCCTCCAGCAGGTTGTATGTGCCCTGTGGATTCTTGAAGAACTGGTTTTCTTTCTTTCTTCTTCCTCTTTTTTTTTGAAAATCATTTCATTGAAGTATGATTGACATGTAAAAAGCTATGTGTATTTAACATATACAACTCTGTGAGTTTAGGGTTCATCACCAACATCAAAGTCATAAACATACACATCACCTCCCAAAGTTTCTTCCTGCCCCCTTCAAAATTATTATTTTTTATGTGTGGTAACAACACAAGATCTATGCTCTTTGTAAATGTTAACTGTATAATATAGTATTTTTATCCATAGGCACTATAGTTTTCTGACCAGAGTGATGAAGGGGGCAGGAGAGGGGAGGATGCTAGGCAGAGGCCTGCTGTAGCTCACAGAGGCCTGGTTTGGTCACCCTTTTGCTTCTCTCCCTTCTCTTCTCCTCCAACTTGATTCCAGCCTGGCCAGTGTGCACTTCCAGACAGGGAAGAGGGCCCCTGCTCCTCTGTCCTTCCTACCAGTGCATTTCCCTCAGTCCCTCCAGCCAACCTGGATCTGCTCCCATGTCTGAACTCATTCTGGCCACTTCCCTATGCTACCATTGGAGTGGTCTGCTCAGGGCTGCCTCAGATGCTCTGAGATAGGCACCAGATCCAGGTTCCTGCACTGGCTCCTGTGCCTCTCCTTGCCTCAGGGCTCCTTTGGTGTGTGAGCCCTGCCCAGCCTCCACCCACCTCCTTCGCAAATGCACCCAGCTAGCCCTCCAAGCCTTCTCATCTTCCAATCTCCACTGACCTTCAGTTTTCCCCTATAATAGTCATCACAACAGTCATGCATGATGAGGGTCTCCTGTGCCCAGGAGCTCTGCCCTGGGTATGTACAGACAGTCCTGGTCTCACCCCCAGCAACCCATCCCGGAGTGCACCTCAACATTTGTCACCATCGAGAATGCTTTCTTGGAAATAGCCTTTACTTTCAAAAACATGAATTATTTACAAATATTTTAAAAATAAATTGCTTTATTAAGCTTATGTAAGTTCTGCAAAATTCTTTTAAACTTTAAAAATGAAATAGACAACTAAAAGAAGAAAATAACTACGATAAACTCAGATAATCACTCCTGAAATTTCAGTATGTTTTTGTAGTCTCTTCTACTTATTTTTGAACCAGTTGACTTCAATTGTTTAAATAGAATTTTGTATCCTGATCTCTAATCTTAATAATGTCCCATGAGCTTTGCTGCATACGTATTAGTACCTCCTCATGATGGTATTAATTCCATCACATAGGTGTCCTGTAGTTTACTCATTATCTTCTGATTGGGAATATTGGTTGCTCTTAATTACTGGTCATGACAGGGATGTTTCCCAGAGTGGGTTCCAGACAGTGGACTGCTGGGGAGAGACATCTTCTCCTTCCTGAAGTAGGTCTTAACCATCTGGCAGGGTAGTTTGGCACTAGGTACTTGCACCTGGCTAGGAGGCCAGCACATGGCTCCATTTTCCAAGACCTCTCATTCTGCTGAGATCTTTACTTGACAAGGGCCATGTGTTCAGTATCTGAGCTCCTGGGGTGCTTTAGGGACCCTGGCATGGGGATCTCTGTCTGAGCTCAGGTGCTCTCAGCTCCTGCTTTGCATGACCTTCCCTAGATGTCCTGCCACCTTTGCTGTTAAAGGCACTTTGCATCCTTCAACCATGCCCATAGTTTTCCTTCTGTGACCCCTCAGAGTCTTGGGTGACAACCATGCAGTTCTGGGATAAACAGTTGTGCACAAGCTTTCTCTGCATAGAATAGATTCCCTGAAGTGGGAATATTTAATTAGAATGTAGAAACCTTTTAAGGTTCTTGATTTATAGGCTGTCTGTTCAATTTCTGCTCTCAGCAGGGTCTGGAAGCTCCTGAACCAGTAGTAAGGCTTCTAGTAGAGTAACAATTTAACAGCAACACTCGCAAGCTTCACTCATTTGGTGGAAGAAAGTAGCACATGGTTTAAATCCCCAGGCCTTTACTGGGTTGGATGTGAATGTTTCCCCCTGTACCCTCACCCTTACCCTTGGGTTTCTTGTTCTGCTCATATCTTGGCCCTCCATCCATTGGTGTCTTAGTGTTTTCCTCTCAATTTGGTCCCTCCACACATTCACATTCTTTGCTATTTGTCTATTTTTCTGTGTACTATTTCCACCCACAGACTCTTGAATTCCAATAAGCTGATTTCTGATTCAAATTTTCTAAACTTCCAGGTCTTTTAATATCCCAGGTCTTCCAATTTCCTTGAGTTCTTTAAGTTTTGGTTATATATAAATATATATATATTCAAGAAATCCAAATAGATTTTATTAATAAAACATGTCATAGCTTATTTGTATGTCTTCACATGAATGGCAGATGAAGCTGAAACACAAGGTCTATTTTTTAAAACAAAGACTTTGGTCTGTGGTTGAACTGACTGGGATTGAGCTGTTTCCTCCCTTTTACAACATGCAAAGCTTATAGTCAAGGATCTGACACTTACAGATGACTACGACTGTCTTATTCATGCTTAGTGTCCATGCCAGGCATTTCCAGTAGGGGACATTCTGTTCTCTCATTCTTGGTAGTATTTCAGCTCTCCCTTTAGCTTTGATTTTAAGCATTAACACTGCCTTTTAAAATGAATTATATGTCCATACCACTCTCTCACTTTGTCACAGCTTACCCTTCCCCCTCCCCATATCCTCAAGTCCATTCTCTAGTAGGTCTGTGACATATATACACTACCAAACGTAAAACAGATAGCTACTGGGAAGCAGCTGCATAGCACAGGGAGATCAGCTCGGTGCTTTGTGACCACCTAGAGGGGTGGGATAGGGCGTGTGGGAGGGAGGGAGATGCAAGAGGGAAGAGATATGGAAACATATGTATATGTATAACTGATTCACTTTGTTATAAAGCAGAAACTAACACACCATTGTAAAGCAATTATACTCCAATAAAGATGTTAAAAAAATAAAATAAAATGAATTATATTAATTCTTTAAATTTTTTGTGGTAAAATACACATAACATAGAACTTACCATTTTAACCATTTTAAAGTGAACAATTCAGCGACATAAAGTATGTTCACAGCGCTGTGCAACTATCACCACTGTTCATCTCTGGAGCTTTTTCATCATCTCAGACTGAAATGCTACGCACACCAAAAATTTCTATTGTTTCTCATGCTTGATTTCACCCAGTTATATACATTTCGGATCCCCTGGATATTTGTTTACTTATAAAATATATCATCAAAATAAAGAGTTGTTCGAGATTGCTTCAATTGTTCAGGTTTGCTTGTTTTCTTTTTTTCAGCTTTTCTTCCACTACCCTAAATGTAGCTAGGCTTCTTTTTGAAATCCATATAATATTGTCACCAATTCAGTTTTGAAAATTGATTGCCCAAAAAGGAAAGCCTTTAAAATTCCCTCCAAAAAGGCTGGGGGTACTGCTGCTGTTGCTGGTCTTGAAAGTATTTCCTTATAATCTATTGTGAAAGTTCTGCAGGACACCTGGCAGATGAAGCAAGACTGAGTTGCCACTCAGTCAGTAGGCTGATCTTATCTTTTGTTTTAAACTTCCCCAAATAAGACATAAAATTGTGTTCTTGTCACGCATCACAAAACTCAGTGTACAATGTGACCTAAACACATTATTCCTGTGTTTTCTGCACTTCACTGTGTAGTGTCTGTAGACGTTCACAGAACACTGGCACTTCTGGGAGCAAAGAACAATATCAGTAAAGTTATTTGGAGCATTGTTTCATTTCATTATTGATGTGTGATTTTAAGGCATTGCTTTTCTCAGATAAGGCTTTAAAAACATGATTATGTTTAACTATTAAAATAAACAAAAAGAAAATTAGTTAACAAAATACTTTTACATTCTCCATAAAAGATATACAAATGGCCAATAAGCCCATGAAAAGATGTTCAACATCATTAGCCATTAGGGTAATACAAATCAAAACCACAATGTGATACCACTTCACACCCACTTGGATGGCTATAATAAAAAAGACAAAGAATAACAAGTGTTGGTGAGGTTGTAGAGAAATTATAACCCTCATACACTGCTGGTGGGAATTGAAAATGATACAACTACTTTGGAAAACAGTCTACAGTTTCATAAACAGTTAAACATAGAGTCACCACATGACCCAGCAACTCCTTTTCTACGTATATACTTTCAAATATGCAAGATATTTGAAAACATATATTTACACAAAAACTTGTACATGAATGTTCATAACAACCTAACAATATAACATTCATAACATAACAGCATAAAAACATTTGTAATTGTCAAAAAGTGGAAACAACCCGACTGTCCATCAATTGATGGATAAATAAAATCTGGTCTATTCATAGAGTGGTATAATACTCAGTTATAAAAAGAAATGAAGTCCTGATAAGTGCTAAAACATAAATGAATCTTGAAAACTTTATGCTAAGTGAAAGAAACTAGACACAAAGACCATATATTGTATAATTCAATTTATGTGGAATGTCCAGACAGGCAAATATATAGAGACAGAAAGTAGATTAATGTTTGTCTAGGGCTGGTGGTGGCGGGTAGGGGGACAGGGTGGTGATGACTAAAGGTGCACAGTTCTTTTGGGGTGGGGAAAATGTTCTAAAACTGATAGTAGTGATGATTGTACAACTCTGAGACTATACTAAAAACTATTGAATTGTATACTTCAAAATGGGTGAATTGTATGATATATGAATTACATCTCAATAAAACTCTTTAAAAAAGACTATTATTTTATATCTTTAGAGAGATAAGAAAATAATATGGAAGAAAAGAGGTCTCCTAAAGCAGACTTTACAGTAAGTGAAGCCCTGGAGCATTGCGCTGCAGACTGCACAAGTGATGCATGCCCCTTTCTTGCCAACTGTACGCTTTCAATAATGGCATCAAATATGGAGGCCATTATAAGAAAGGCAAAGGCAAGGCCAAGAGTCTCACAGGTTTGGGAAGTTCCTCCCTGCCGACTGGTACATTTGGCAGCAGTTTAAATAGTTAATAGTTTTTCCTTTTTGTTATATGTATAGAGTTTCACTAAAAGTTTCACAAGTAGAAAAGCGACCATTCTTTAAAAAATTTTTTTAAATCAAAATATAGTTGATTTACAATGTTATATTAGTTTCAGGTGTACAACATAGTAATTCGATATCTTTATAGACGATACTCCATATTAAAGTTATTATAAAATATTTGTTATATTCACTGTTCTCTACATTTTTGTATGTTATTTATTTTATACATAGTAGTTTGTGCCTCTTAAACACCTTCCCCTATCTACCACTTCCCACATCACTTTCCCCCACTGGTAACCACTAGTTTGTTCTCTGCATCCATAAGTCTATTTCTGGTTTCTGATATTCAAGAATTTGTTTTATTTTTTGGATTCCACATACAAGTGATAACATACCGTGTTTGTCTTTCTCTGTCTGACTTACTTCACTGAGCATAATACACTCCATCCATGTTGTTACAAATGACAAAATTTCATTCTTTTTAATGTCTGAGTAATATTTAATTGTATATATATATATATATATATATATATATACATAATTTTCTTTTCCATTCATGTGTTGATGGACACTTAGGTTGCTTCCATATCTTGGGTACTGTAAAGAGTAGTAGCCAAGATATGGGTTGTTTATTTTGTTGATATTGAGTTGTATGAGCTGTGTGTATGTTTTTTGAATTAACCCCTTGTTGATTGCACCATATACAATTTTCTCCCATTCTGTGGATTGTCTTTTCATTTTGTTGATGGTTTCCTTTACTGTGCAAAAGCTTTTAAGTTTAATTAGGCCCCATTTCTTTATTTTTGCTTTTATTTATTTTGCCTTGGGAGACTGATCTAAGAAAATATTGCCATGACTTATGTCAGAGAATGTTTTGCCTGTGTTCTCTTCTAGGAGTTTTATGGTGACCTGTCACATTTAGGTCTTCAAACCATTTTGAGTTTTTAAAAAACATGGTGTGAGGGGGTGTTCTAATTTCATTGATTTACATGATGCTGTCCAGCTTTCCCAAAACCACTTGCTGAAGGGATTGTCCTTTCTCCATTGTATATTCTTAGCTCTTTTGTTGAAGATTAATTGACTGTAGGTGTATGGATATTTGTTGTCTTTTTTGACAATAACCATTCTGACAGGTGTGAAGTGATATCTCGTGGTTTTGATTTGCATTTCCCTGATGGCTAGTGATGTTGAACATCTTTTCATGTGCTGGTTGGCCGTCTGTATGTCTTCTTTGGAAAAATGATTTCTACTCAGGTCTTCTGCCCAGTTTTCAATTGGGTTGTTTTGTTTTTTTATATTGAGTTGTATGGGCTCTTTATATATTTTGGATATTAACCCCTTATCAGTCATATGATTTACAAATATTTTCTCTCATTCAGTAGGCTGATTTTTCATTTTGTTGATGATTTCCTTTGCTGTGTGAAAGCTTTTAATTTTAATTAGATCCCATTTGTTTATTTTTTATTATTTTTTTCCAATTTGTATTTTGGTTTATTGATTTTTTTAACATCTTTATTGGAGTATAATTGCTTTACAATGGTGTGTTAGTTTCTGCTTTATAACAAAGTGAATCACCATTTGTTTGTGTTTGCTTGTTTTTCCCTTGCCTGAGGAGATAGATCCAAAAAAATATTGCCAAGACTTATATCAAAGAGTGTACTGCTTACATTTTCTTCTAGGATTTGTATGGTTTCTGGTCTTACATTTGGGTCTTTAATCCATTTTGAGTTTATTTTTGTATATGGTGTGAGAAAATGTTCTAATTTCATTCGTTTACATGTAGCTGTCCAGTTTTCCCAACACCACTTATTGAAGAGACTGTCTTTTTCTATAGTGTATTTTGGTCTCCTTTGTCATAGGTTAATTGACCATATGTGAATAGGTTTATATTCTGTTCCACTGATCTATGTGTCTGTTTTTGTGCCTACCATGCTGTTTTGATTATTGCAGCCTTATAGTTATAAAGTAATATAGTCTGAAGTCAGGGAGCATGATACCTCCAGCTTTATTATTTTTCTCAAGATTACTTTGGCTCTTCAGGGTCTTTTGTGATTCAATATAAATTTAAGAATTATTTGTTCTACTTCTGTGAAAAATCTCATGGGTATTTTGATAGGGATTCCATTAAATCTGTAGATTGCTTTGCGTTGTACCGACATTTTAACAATATTAATTATTCCAGTCTATGAACATGAAATATCTTTCCATTTCTTCGTATCGTCTTCAATTTCCTTCATTAATGTCTTATAGTTTTCATAGTGTAAGTCTTTCACTTCCTTGGTTAAGTTTATTCCTAGGTATTTCTTTTAGATGCAATTGTAAATGTGAATTTACAATTGCATCTAAAAGAAACACAAGAAATGTGTTTTCTTGCTTTCTTTCTGGTAGTTCTTTATTAGTGTATAGAAAAACAACAAATTTCTTTATATTAATTTTGTATTCTACAACTTAACTGAATACATTTATTATTTCTAATAGTTTTTGTGGTGGACACTTTAGGGTTTTCTATATATAATATAAAGTCATCTGCAAATAGTGACAGTTTTACTTCTTCCCTTCCAATTTGGATGACTTTTCTTTCTTTCTTTCTTTCTTTTTTTTTTTTGGTCTGATTGCTAGGGCTAAGACTTCTGATACTATGTTAAGTAGAAATGGCAAGAGTGAGCATCCTTGTCTTGTTCTTGATTTTAGAGGGAAAGCTTTTAATTTTTCACCATTGAGTATAATGTTAGCTGTGAGTTTGTAATTATGACCTTTATTAAGTTGAGATATGTTCCCTCTATACCAACTTTGTTGACATTTTTTTTAACCTTGAACTGGTATTGAATTTTATCAAGTACTTTTCCTGTGTCTATTGAAATGATCATGTGATTTTTATCTTTCATTTTGTTAATGTGGTGTATCACATTGATTTGCAGATAATGAGCTATCCTTGCTTTCATGGAATAAATCCCACTTGATCGTTATGTATGATCCCTTTTTATATATTGTTGAATTTGGTTTGTTAATATGTTGGTGTAGATTTTTAACTTTATATTCATCAAAGATATAGATCTGTAATTTTCTCTCTTTTTTTTTAGTGTCTTTGCCTTTGGTATCAGGATAATGGTGATCTTTTAGAATGCATTTGGGAGTGTTCTCTCCTCTTCAGTTTTTTGAAATAGTTTGAGAAGGACAGGTATTAAATCTTTATAAGCTTGATAGAATTCCCTTGTGAAGTTTCTCTATTCTTTACTTCTTCTTTTAGTCTCTTCCCTTGTAGTTTGGTGAGTTTTTATATGTTATGCTATGTTCCTTTCTATTTAATTTTTGAATGTCTGTTACAGATTTTTTTTTTTTTCGGTACACGGGCCTCTCACTGTTGTGGCCTCTCCCGTTGCGGAGCACAGGCTCCAGACGCGCAGGCTCAGTGGCCATGGCTCACAGGCCCAGCCGCTCCATGGCATGTGGGATCTTCCCGGACCGGGGCATGAACCAGTGTCCCCTGCATCGGCAGGCGGACTCTCAACCAGTGTGCCACCAGGGAAGCCTATTACAGATTTTTATTTTGTGGTACCATGGAGTTCATATATGTTGACCTGTAACTATATCTACTTGTTTTAAACTGATAGTCTTTTAAGTTCAAATGTATTCTAAAAGATCGAACATTTCCCCCACATTTTGGGTTGGTTTTTTTTTTTTTTGATGTCATATATTACATTTTTATGTTTATCTTTTAAAATTTATTGTATTTGTAGTTGATTTTACACTTTTAGTCTTTTAACTTTTGTACTAGGTTGTTTAAGTGGCTGATTCACAGCCTTTACTATTTATTTGCCTTTGCTAGTGGGGTTTTTCTTTTCCTATAAATTCTTACTTCTTGTTATAACCTTTTCTTTTCCACTTAAAGAAGACCCTTTAACAGTTCTTGTAATGTCAGTTTAGTATTGATGAATTATTTTAGTTTCTGCTTGTCTGAGTAGACCTTTATCTCTCCTTCAATTCTGAATGATAACCTTGCTGAGTGGAATATCTTAGATTGTAGGTTTTTCCCCTTCATCCCTTTGAATATATCATACCACTGCCTTCTGGTCTGCAAAGTTTCTACTGAAAAATCAGCTGTTAGCCTATGGGAGTTCCCTTGTATGTGACTCTTTGTTTTTCTCCTGCTGCCTTTAGAATTATTTCTTTATGTTTAACTTCTTCCATTTTAATTATGATATGTCTTGGTGTGGGTCTCTTTGGGTTCTTCTTCTTTGGGGCTCTCTGTGACTCCTGTACCTGGACATTTGTTTTCTTCTTCAAGTTTGGGAAGTTTTCAGCTATAATTTCATCAAATTCTCTTTCCTTCTCCTTCTGCAACCCCTATAATTTGAATGTTAGTATGCTTGATGTAGTCCCAGAGGTCTCTTAAGTTGTCCTCATTAAAAAATTGTTTTTTCTTTTTGCTGTTCTGATTGGGAGACTTTTGTTATTCTATCTTCCAGATCGCTTATGCATTCTTCTGTATCACCTAATCTGCTCTTAATTCCCTCTAGTGTATTTTTCTTTTCATTTATTGTATTCTTCAGCTCCTTTCTTCCTGTTTTCCAGTTCCTTATTAAAATTCTCACTGTGTTCATCTATTCTTTTCCCAAGTTCAGTTAGCATTCTTATTATTAACACTTTGACCTCTATCTGGTAAATTATTTATCTCTGTTTTATTAATTGTTTTTTTCAGGTTGTTTTTCTTGTTTTTTCTAAATTTCCATTTGAAACAGATTCCTCTGTCTTCTCATTTGTTTAACTCCCTCTGTCTCTATGAAATTAGGTGAAACCTATCCTCTGATCAGAGCCATATCCTAGTGTCGAGAGTGTGTCCTTGTTTGGGAGCATTCCTATATAGTCTGCATGTGCCCAGTGGCTTCAGTGGGAGAACTGGATCCGAAATGAGCATGGGTTGGGTCTTTCCCCAGGATGTGCTGGCAACCACCACCTTTGTGGGAGGTAGGGCTGGAGTTGAGGGTTCTAGAGCCAGAGCCATGTGAAAGCTGGGTCTTCTATGCTCAATTACTGTCATGACCCTATTGGGGAAAAGGTTTTGGCTTGAGGGGCTGGAGCAGGAACCTGAAGTTTTTGGGTTTCTTCCAGGTGTGAAAACAGTCTCTGCCTCATTTTGGGGCACGGCCAGTGCCTGAGGGATTGGGTCTGCACTTCTGTGCTGTTTTCACATATTCCTTGGTGCGACTGCCCTGGTTAGAGGCTTCCCTGGCTGGAGGTGTTAGTGCCACCCTACTGAGCTGGTTTCACTTTCTCCCAAGAGTGCATGGGCACACAAGCTTCGGAAATGGCAGTCTCTGCCCTGGAGCTAATTTCACTCCCTGCCAAGTGTGTGCACTGCTGTGCACATTGGTAATGACTGTCTCTGCCTCAGTGAGAGGCAGGGCCAAGATCCAAGCTGGCTCTGTTCCCTCCAAGTAGACACACTCTCATTGGCAATGGCAGCCTCTGCCTTAGTGGGAATCTGTGCCAGGGCAAGAAGGGCTAGGGCAGGAGCCCAGTTCAGGCTGAGGGGCATGCTTGGGAGATTCTGGCAAGCTGGGTAGGGACCCAGGCAGTTTTCAATCTGCTGCCTCCACTCTGTGACTGGAAGTAAGCAAGTCTGTGTGTGTGCTCTTGAAGTGTGGAGCATGGTTTCTTATAGCTCTCTGGTAAGCCCTACTGGTTTCAGAGCAGCTAAGGGAAACTCATCCTTCCAGTGTCAGACCTCAGTGGTGGGTGTCTAATATGGGGCTTGAACCCTTTACTCTCCAGAGAGCATCCCCAAATCTGTGATATCCCCTTCCACTTTTGTATTTCCATGTAGGGGTGCAGATCCTGACCATATCACTTCTCCTCCCTTCCTACCAGACTCTGCGTGGATCTTTCTTTACAGCCTCCATTTTAGAAGAGCCGTTCTGCTAGTCCCCAAGTCAATTTCAGTAAGAGCTGCTCTATATGTAGTTGCAGTTCATGAGGGGAGGTGAGCCCTGTGTCCTTTTACTCTGCCACCTTGATCTTCCTCTCCTTTACTTCCACCTGCCAAGTCCTTCAAGAGATCATCAACTGTGTGTACCAGCTGCCCATAACACTGCATTGAAGTGTTAGCAGTCCTGGGGCTGACAGTTCATACTAGCATAGCACTGTCTTGTTACCTTTTCAACTTGACAAAATCCTAGTATCCATTTTCTCACCTAGTTTCCTAAGCTTCCCCCCAGGTTTATAGAGATATAATTGACATATAACACTGTTAAAGTTTAAGGTGTAAATGTGATTTGATACATGTATATATTGTGCAATGATTATCATGATAAGGTTAGTGAACACATCCATCGCCTCATATAATTACTTTTCTTTTTGTGTAGTGAGAACATTAAAGCCTACTCTCCTATTGTATTTCAACTATGCAGTAGAGTATTATTAACTATAGTCAGCATGCTGTATATAATTGTATGCCCAGAACTTACTCATCCTATAATTGAATTTTCTACCCTTTGAACAACATCTCCCCAATTCCCCCCATCCCTCAGCCACTGGTAATTACCATTCTACTTTCTATTGCTTTGAGTTCCACTTTTTTTAGATTCCACATATAAGTGAAATGGCACATATTTGCCTTTCTCTGTCTGACTGATTTCACTTAACATAATGCCCTCAAATTCCATTTATGCTGTCACTAGCAGCAGATTTCTTTCTTTCTCATGGCTGAGTAATATTCCATTGTGTATATATATCTCTCACAACTTCTTTATACATTCACCTGTTGATGGACACATAGGTTGCTTCCATATCTTGGCTATTGTGAATAATGCTGCAATGAACATGGGGGTGAAAATATCTCTTTGAGATAGTGATTTCATTTCCTTTGGATATACACCCAGAATTGGGATGGCTGGATCAGATGGTAGTTCTATTTTTAATCATTTGAGGAATCTCCATAATGCAAATTTACTGAATTCATTTATTAGTTCTAAGGGTTTTTTTTTTTTTGAGTCTTTAGGGTTTTTTTATATATGAGATCATATTATCTGCAAAAAAAGACACTTTTAATTCTTCTTTTCTGATTTGGATACCTTTTATTTCTTTATATTGCCATTATTGGCTAAGATTTCCAGTACTATGTTGAATAGAAATGGAAATAATGGGCACACTAGTCTTATTCCTTGTCTTAGAGAAAAACGTGCAATTTCTCACTGTTGAATATGATGTGTCATATACAATCTTTATTATGTTGAAGTACATTCCTTCTAAACTGAATTTGTTGAGTTGTTTTTAAAGGTTAAATTTTGTCAAATGTTTTTCTGCACGTACTGAGATGATCATATGATGTTACATTATTGATTTGTGTATGCTGAACTATCCTTGCTTCTCAGGGATGAATCTCACTTGATCATGGTATGTGACCCTTTGATGTGCTGTTTGGGTTGTTAGTATTTTGTTGAGAAGTTTTGCATCAATATTCATCAAGGATATTGGTTTGCAGTTTTCTTTCCTTGTAGTGTCCTTATCTAGATTTGGTATCCGATCTATAAAATGAGTTTGGAAATGTTCCTTTCTCTTCAGTTTTTTGGAAGAGTCTGAGAAAGATTGGTGTCAATTCTCCTTTAAATGTGTGGAAGAATTCACCAGTGAACCATGTGGTCCTGGATTTTTCTGTTTTGGGAGATTTTTGATTACTAATTAAATCTCCTTACCTATTATTGGTCTGTTCATATATTCTTTCTCTTCATGATTAGCTCTAGGTAGGTTGTATGTTTCTACGAATTTATCTGTTTCTTATAGGTTATTCATTTTGTTGGCATATAATCTTTCATAGTAGTCTCTCATGATCCTTTGTATTTCTGTGGTTATCAGCTCTAATATTTCCTCTTTATTATCTCATTTTATTTATTTGAGTCTTCTTTCTTCTTTTTCTCTTAGTCCAGCTAAAGTGTTTTCAATTTTGTTTGTCTTTTCAAAACCCAATTCATTTCCATTGATCTTTTGTATTGTTTCTATAGTCTCTAGTTCATTTATTTCTGCTCTGACCCTTGTTACTTCCTTTGATCTGTTAAGTTTGAGCTTAGTTTGTCCTTCTTTTCCTAGGTCCCTGAGATGAAAAGTTAGGTGGTTGAGATCTTTCTTCTCTTAAAAATGTAGGTGTTTATTGCTATAAACTTCACTCTTTTACTGCTTTGTTGCATACCATACATTTTGGCATGTTGTGTTTCTATTTTCATTGGTTTTGAGATATTTTTGAATTCCCTTTTTATTTTTTTCACATCTTTATTGGAGTATAATTGCTGTACAATGTTGTGTTAGTTTCTGCTGCACTACAAAGTGAATCAGATATATGTATACCTATGTCCCCATGTCCCCTCCCTCTTGAGCCTCCCTCCCACCCTCCCTATCCCATCCCTCTAAGTTGTCACAAAGCATCGAGTTGATCTCCCTGTGCTATGCAGTAGCTTCCCACTAGCCATCCATTTTACATTTGGTAGAGTATATATGTCAATGCTATTCTCTCACTTCGTCCCAGCTTACCCTTCCCTCCCTGTGTCCTCAAGTCTGTTCTCTACGTCTGTGTCTTTATTCCTATTCTGCCACTAGGTACATCAGTACCATTTTTCAGGATTCCATATATATGTGTTAGCATACGGTATTTGTTTTTCTCTTTCTGACTTACTTCACTCTTTACGACAGACTCTTGGTCCATCCACCTCACTACAAATAATTCAATTCCATTCTTTTTAATGGCTGAGTAATATTCCATTGCATATATGTACCACATCTTCTTTATTGATTCATCTGTTGATGGACACTTATGTTGCTTCCATGTCCTGGCTATTGTAAATAGCGTTGCAATGAACCCTGTGGTACGTGTCTCTTTTTGAATTATGGTTTTCTCGGGGTATATGCCCAGTAGTGGGATTGCTGAGTGATATGGTAGTTCTATTTTCAGTTTTTTAAGGAACTTCCGTACTGTCCTCTATAGTGGCTATATCAACTTACATTCCCACCAACAGTGCAAGAGGGTTCCCTTTTCTCCACACCCTCTCCAGCACTTCTGTTTGTAGATTTTTTGGTGATGGCCATTCTGACTGGTGTGAGGTGGTACCTCATTGTAATTTTGATTTGCATTTCTCTAATGATTAATGATGTTGAGCATCTTTTCATGTGTTTGTTGGCAATCCGTATGTCTACTTTGAAGAAATGTCTATTTAGATCTTCCACACATTTTTGGATTGGGTTATTTGATTTTTTCATATTGAGCTGCTTCTATATTATGGAGATTAATTTGTCAGTTACTTTGTTTGCAAATACTTTATCCCATTCTGAGGGATGTCTTTTTGTCTTATTTAGTTTCCTTTGCTGTGCAAAAGCTTTTAAGTTTCATTAGGTCCCATTTTCTTGTTTTTGGTTTTATTTCCATTTCTCTAGAAGGTGGGTCGAAAAAGATCTTGCCTTGATTTTTGTCATAGATTATTCTGCCTATGTTTTCCTCTAGTGTTTTATAATGTCTGGCCTTAATCCATTTTGTCTTTAATCCGTTTTGAGGTTATTTTTGTGCATGGCGTTAGGAAGTGTTCTAATTTCATTCTTTTACATGTAGCTGTAAAGTTTTCCCAGCACCACTATTGAGGTGATCATATGGTTTTTCTCCTTCAGTTTGCTAATATGCTGTATCACATTGATTGATTTGCATATATTGAAGAATCCTTGCATTCCTGGGATAAACCCCACTTGATCATGGCGTATGATCCTTTTAATGGGCTGTTGGCTTCTGTTTGCTAGTATTTTGTTGAGGATTTATGCATCTATGTTCATCAGTGATATTGGCCTGTAGTTTTCTTTTTTGGTGACATCTTTTGTTTTCTTTTTTTGTGACATCTGGTTTTGGTATCAGGATGATGGTGGCCTCGTAGAATGAGTTTGGAAGTGTTCCTCCCTCTGCTATATTTTGGAAGAGTTTGAGAAGGATAGGTGTTATCTCTTCTTTAAATGTTTAATAGAATTTGCCTGTGAAGCCATCTGGTCCTGGGCTTTTGTTTGTTGCAAGATTTTTAATCACCGTTTCAATTTCAGTGCTTGTGATTGGTCTGTTTATATTTTCTATTTCTTCCTGGTTCAGTCTCGGAAGGTTGTGCTTTTCTAAATATTTGTCTATTTCTTCCAGGTTTTTCATTTTATTGGCATATAGTTGCTTGTACTAATCTCTCATGAACCTTGTTATTTCTGTAGCGTCATTTGTTACTTCTCCTTTTTCATTTCTAATTCTGTTGATTTGAGTCTTCTTTTTTTCTTGACGAGTCTGTCTAATGATTTATTAATTTTGTTTATCTTCTCAAAGAACCATCTTTTAGTTTTATTGACCTTTGCTATCATTTCCTTCATATATTTTTCAATTATTTCTCATCTCCTCCTTATGATTTCTGTCCTTCTGCTAACTTTGAGGGTTTTTGTTCTTCTTTCTCTAATTGCTTTAGGTGTAAGGTTGAGATTTTTCTTGTTTCTTGAGGTAGGATTGTATTGCTATAAACTTCCCTCTTAGAACTGCTTTTGCTGCATCCCATAGGTTTTGGTTCATTGTGTTTTCATTGTCATTTGTTTCTAGTTACTATTTTTTAACATCTTTTGTGGAGTATAATTGCTTTAAATGGTGTGTTAGTTTCTGCTTTATAACAAAGTGAATCAGCTATACATATACATACATCCCCATATCCCCTCCCTCTTGTGTCTCCCTCCCATCCTCCCTATCCCACCCCTCTAGGTGGTCACAAGGCAAGGAACATAGGGAGGGGGGAGGGTAAGCTGGGGCAAAGTGATAGAGTGGCATATTTCTAGGTATTTGTTAATTTCCTCGTTGATTTCTTCAGTGATCTCTTGGTTATTTAGTAGCGTATTGTTAAGCTTCCATGTGTTTGTATTTTTTACGTTTGTTTTTTTTTTTTTTTACTGTAATTGATGTCTAGAGTCATGACATTGTTTTTGAGAAAGATACCTGATATGATTTCAATTTTCTTAAATTTACCAAGGCTTGATCTGTGACCCAAAATATGACCTACCCTGGTGAATGTTCCATGAGCACTTGAGAATATAGTGTATTCTGTTGTTTTTGGATAGAATGTCCTATAAATATCAATTAAATCTGTCTTGTTTAATGTGTCATTTACAGCCTGTGTTTCCTTATTTATTTTCATTTTAGTTGATCTGTCCATTGGTGAAAGCAGGGTGTTAAAATCCCCTACTGTTATTGTGTTACTGTCCACTTCCTTTTTTATGGCTGTTAGCATTTGCCTTATGTATTGAGGTGCTCCTATTTTGGGTGCATAAAGATTTACAATTGTTATCTCTTTTTCTTGGATTGGTCCCTTGATCATTATGTAGTGTCCTTCTTTGTCTCTTGTAATAGTCTTTATTTTAAAGTCTATTTTGTCTGTTATGAGAATTGCTACTCCAGCTTTCTTTTAATTTCCATTTGTGTGGAATATCTTTTTCCATCCCCTCACTTTCAGTCTGTATGTGTCCCTAGGTGTGATATGGGTCTCTTGTACGCAGCATATATACAGGTCTTGTTTTTGTATCCATTCAGCCAGTCTATGTCTTTTGGTTGGAGCATTTAATCCATTTATATTTAAGGTAATTATCGATATGTATATTCCTATTACCATTTTCTTAATTGTTTTGGATATGTTATTATAGGTCTTTTCCTTCCCTGTTTTTCCTGCCTAGAAAAGTTCCTTTAGCATTTTTTGTAAAGCTGGTTTGGTGGTGCTGAATTCTCCTAACTTTTGCTTGTCTATAAACATTTATATTCTCTGTCCTTTCTAAATGAGATCCTTACTGGGTAGAGTAATCTTGGTTGTAGGTTTTTCCTTTTCATCACTTTAAATATGTCCTGCCATTCCCTTCTGGCTTGCAGAATTTCTGCTGAAAGATTAGCAGTTAACCTTATGGGGATTACCTTGTATGTTATTTGTTGCTTTTCCCTTGCTGCTTTCAATATTTTTTCTTTGTATTTAATTTTTGATATTTTGATTAATATGTGTCTTGGCGTGTTTCTCCTTGGACTTATCCTGTATGGACTCTCTGTCCTTCCTGGACTTGACTGACTATTTCCTTTCCCATATTAGGGAAGTTTTCAACTATAATCTCTTCAAATATATTCTCAGTCCCTTTCTTTTTCTCTTCCTCTTCTGGGACCCCTATAATTCGAATGTTGGTGTGTTTAATATTGTTCTAGAGGTCTCTGAGACTGTTCTCGATTTTTTTTTCTTTTTTCTATGTTCTGCATTGTGGGAATTATTTCCAGGATTTTATCTTCCATGTCACTTATCCATTCTTCTGCCTCAGTTATTCTGCTATTGATCCCATCTAGAGTATTTTTAATTTCATTTATTGTGTTGTTCATCATTGTTTGTTTCATCTTTAGTTCTTCTAGGTCCTTGTTAAATATTTCTTATATTTTCTCCATTCTATTTCCAAGATTTTGGATCATCTTTACTATCATTACTCTGAATTCTTTTTCAGGTAGACTGCCTATTTCCTCTTCATTTTTTTGGTCTGTTGAGTTTTTACGTTGCTCCTTCATCTGCTGTGTATTTCTCTGTCTTCTCATTTTGCTTAACTCACTGTGTTTGGTATGTCCTTTTCACAGGCTGAAGTTTCATAATTCTTATTGTTTTTGTTGTCAGCCCCTAGTGGGTAAGGTTGTTTCAGTGTGTTCTGTAGGCTTCCTGGTTAAGGTGACTGGTGCCTGTGTTC
This sequence comes from Neophocaena asiaeorientalis asiaeorientalis, assembly GCF_003031525.2. NCBI lineage: Eukaryota > Metazoa > Chordata > Mammalia > Artiodactyla > Phocoenidae > Neophocaena > Neophocaena asiaeorientalis. The sequence continues at coordinate 188,395 of NW_020173724.1, read as the reverse complement.
TGGTGGATGAGGCTGGATTTTGTCTTTCTAGTGGGCTGGAGAATGTCTGGTGTTGTGTTTTGCAGTGTCTGTGAACTTATTATGATTTTAGCCAGCCTCTCTGCTAATGGGTGGGGTTGTGTTCCTGTCTTGCTAGTTGTTTGGCATAGCGTGTCCAGCACTGGAACTTGATAGTTGTTGATTGGAGCTGGGTCTTAGTGTTGAGACGGGGATGTCTGGCAGAGCTCTTGCCGATTGATATTACAAGGGGTCGGGAGATCTCTGGTGGTCCAGTGTCCTGAACTCAGCTATCCCACCTCAGAGGCTCAGGCCTGACACCAGGCTGGAGCACCTAGCCCCTGTCAGCCACACGGCTGGATTCAGTCGGTGGCGGCAGAAGTGGTTTCATGAGCATGGTGACGGCTCCTGTGTAAGGGTGGCAGCAGCAGCAGTGGCCCATTGTATGCCTTTTGATTGAATAATTTATTCCATATACATTTAAAGTAATTATTGGTAGGCCAGGACCTACTAATTCCATATAATTTGTTTCCTGGCTATTTTGTAATTCCCTTCTTCCTTTGTTTCTCTCTTCTTTTGTAAATTAATGACTTTTAGAGTGGTGTGCTTTTCTTTTCTTTTCTTTATCTTTTGTGTATCTAATGAAGGTTTTTGCTTTGTAGTTACCATGAGGCTTTCATAAAACATTTTATTGATATACAGTCTATTTTATGCTGATAACAACTTAACTTCAGTTGCATACAAAACTCTATCCTTTTATTCCCCACCCCAACAATTATATTTGATGTCACAATATATGCAATTTTACATCGTGTATCAATTAACAAATTATTATAGTTTGTTATTATAGTATATAACAAATTATTATAGTATAGTACTAAAAAAGTACTTTTTGCTTTAACCTTTATCCTATAGTTAAGTGGTTAACAAACCACCATATTACAGTATTAAAGTATTATGAATTTGACCACATACTTACTTTTACCAGTGTGTTTTATGTTTTCATCTTACTTATTAGGTTCCTTTTATTTCAACTTGAAGGAATTTCAGCATTTTTAAAAGGCTGGTCTAGTTGTTATGAACTCCCTCAGATTTTGTTTCTGAAAGTATTTCATCTTCATTTCTGAAGGACAAATTTTCTGGGCAAAGTATTCTTGATTGGCAGTTTTTTCTTTTAGCACTTTAAATATATCATCTTATTCTCTCCTAATCTGCAAGTTTCTGGTGAGGAATCTGCTGGTAGCCTCATGGGGGTTTTCTTGTATGTGAGGAACTTTATTTTTCCTGCTGCTTTGAAAATGCACTTTTTGTCTTTGATTTTAGACAATTTTAAAATAATGTGTCTTGTAGGAGATTATTTTGGGTTGAAATTTAGTTGGGAAGGTCTATGAGTTTCATGAACTTTGATGCCCAAATCTGTTCCCAGATTTGAGAAATTTTCAGCCAGTATTGTTTTCAATAAACGTTATGTCCCTTTCTCCCTGTCTTCTCCTTCTGGCACTCCAGTACGCATAGGTTTCTTATTTTAGTGACATCTCATTTTTCACTAGACTTTCTTCACTCTTTTTCATTCTTTTTTTTCTTTGGTCTTCTCTGAATGGATAATTTTAAATGACCTGTATTCTTCCTCATAGATTCTTTTCTCTTCTTAGTCCAATCTTTTGCTGATGTTTTCTATTGAAGGTTTTATTTCATCTTTGTATTCTTCAGTTCCTGAATTACTATTTAGTTCTTTTTAATAATTCCTGTCTCTCTGTTAAAGTTCTTATTTTGTTTGTGTATAATTTTCTTGATTTCATTGACTTGTCTTTCTGTGTTTTCCTGTAGAACACTTAGCTTCCTTAAAACAACTATTTTGAGCCCTTTATTGGGAAAATCACAGACCAAATCATGGATCTCCATTTCTTTCTTTTTGAATTTTTCTTGCTCCAACTCTGTGCTAGAATTTCTCTGCTGGGCTCCCAGACTTCTGCAAAGGCACTCTTGTCTGTAGGTATTTGTCAAAATTAGTGTTCTTTGAGAGAAGACAGTAGAAAACTCTTATTCTGCCATGGTAATGATGCCACTTCTCCTAAATCTGGGTTTGGCTTTAGAGAACATAGTGAGCCTTTTGGCTCAGAAATGCCTTAGCCGTTCTCACTGCTCACAATAGACTAAGTCTGGGTGACCAAATAAGTAGAGACAGCACAAATTCAATGATCTCCTTTGCCATATTTTGTGTCTTGAGTCTTAAACAATAGAAATTTATTTTTGCACAATTCTGGAGGCTAGAAGTGTGAGATCAAATTCTTGACTGCAGGGCTGGTTTCTCCTGAGGCCCCTCTCCTTGGCTTGTAGATGGCCATCTTCTCCCTGTGTCTTCATATGGTGGTCCCTCTATGTGTGTCTGTGTGCTCATCTCCTCTTCTTATAAGGACATCAGTCATGTTGGATTAGGGCCCACTCTAATGACCTCATTTTAACTTGATTATCTTTCAAGGCACTATCTCCAAATACAGTCACATTTTGAAGTAATGGGTATTAGGTCTTCAACGTATGAATTTTTATGGGACACAACACAGTCTATAACAACTAATAACATTCAATTTCCATATTGTATTAGCCTAGCCTCATGTGTGAAAATTTGGCCTATGAGCTGCTGAATACTCTCTGTCTGTATACAACAGTCAGGAAGGTTTAGAAGACTTGAAAGTTCAGAAAGTTCAAAGATTGAGGACACCAGTTGGTAAAACTTCAGGTCAGAAACTGCAATTTTGAAAGGATGCTTTGTGTTGGGTTAGGAGACCACTGCTTGAGGAGAAGTTGTAGAGCGGTTGCCCATTATTTGATATTTGGAAGTACTGCAACAAATAAGTGTAGAGTCTGTGATCACTTGCTCAGACATATTTTTGGAGCCAGCAGATGGTCCACGTTTTGTAGATATCAGAAGGGTGGGCTGATTCTGCATAACCTGTTCATCTTCTTCATGTCTTTAGCTGAAATATAGACTTTATGTTTAATATGGGACATTGCCTCATTAGTATTTTGGAGACTGACAGCTATGTAAATAGTTGGCTGATTTCTAGTAAAGTCTGGCTGTCAACAAAAGAAGAAGTGCTGCAGGTTCAAAGCCCAGAAAAATGCCATTTCAAAGAATTCTTTCTTTATTTTTTAATTTTAAATTTATTTTTTAATACAACTGGTCAAAGAATTATTTATTTTCAATTATTATTTTCAACTTGAAACTTCACAAAAGTTCAAGTTGAATTTCAATCTGTTTTTTGAAGGTTCTGTTGAAATATTCTGAATATTATATTGACTAATGCATAGATGATTGTGACCTACCAGATGAATGAACTCTCCATGGTTGTAGCCTAAATGGTGAGCTGATGGACACAGATGAGAATTCTGGTGGCCCTGCTGACCTGGCTGTTGGATTGTTGGGTTAAATGCAGGACAAAGGGTCCACACCTCAGGCTGGAAAGGTAGACAGACTTGTTGAGGGTGCATGCAATTAAACTGAGACACCAACCAGAATGCTGCTGGTTCTATACAGTTGTGTTAATAAAATCAAATTTCCTTCCATACTCTTATCATAGATGGAAGGATACCATCTATGTGCAAATATGTTGGAGCATTATGGTCAGCTGGGATATTTGGGGCTGAAGTTACTATAATGGGATTGAATCTGGGAGTTTGTTGAGGAAGGCTAGATTCTTTAGCTACCTGAGTAAAATCTAAGATATGGTACCAAATTTGAAGCACCAGGTAGACTAGACATTCTAAAAACCTTAATGCCTTGGGGAACTTGAGCTGCTGCTGTCTGTGGTTCCTGCTAAAATCATTCACTATGGGACTGTCCACCTTGAAGTTGTCTATCAATGATGTTTCATATTCAAATCCTACTTCCTTTTTCCATTTCCTTCTTGTCCATTGTGGTCAGCATTCTGAGACTACATGTCTAGGTTGAGAAAAATCATGTGATTGTGTAGACCATACATTTCAAAGCCAACTGTGACATATGGGTCTCCTCTACAAACAGGCTAGTTACTTTCCCAAGGGAAAGCCTGGATATTGTTATCCATAACATGCTCTTGGCTACTATAGCCACAGATGCTTCAGAACATTTTGCTGTGGACGTATAAGGACCCAAAGATCAACTTGGTGGCTTTCTGAACCATTTGGATATTGTCTGATTGGACCTACTTGCACAGTGGGTAATTCTAGGCCTCGATGGAAATAGTACTTATCTTTTCAGTCAGGCATTTTCCTCTTTACCAGTCACCTTGCTGGTACTGTGGTCAAGAATAATAGTTGGGCAAGGCTGGTCCTCCTGATGCCTCTTTCCCTCCCTTACCAGTTGGGAATGGTGCAAAGCTTCAACCACCATGACCGATTTATCCTGAGGTAGCCTTCTGAGGTTCTCCTGGAACTTAATGTACAGCCTCCAGGTATTCCAGCCTGGTGGTTGGCAGAGAAGATAGAATTCCATGGCACACCATCTCACCTGCCTCCCCTTCCTCTCCCTTCCCCTCACCTGGGGCCAGAGAGTGAAGGAGAAGCTGGACTCTACCTCCATGACTCCTGGATGCATATATATATATATATATATATTAACATCTCATTTTACATCTCATTATTCCTATTGATTTTCTCTCATCTCATGAAGTTTTCCTGTTTCATAAGGTCTGTTTTCCCTGACTTCCTCAAGTGCTACCTTCCAATTCATCTTCTGACTGTGTATGAGTGTGTGAATGTGAGTGTGCATGAGTGCATGTGAGAGTGTGTATTGCCTCTGCTTTCTCATATCTCTATAGAGAGAAGTCTTTCCATGAAGTACCTGAGTTCCTTTGGGTTCTGTCTGGAATAAGATGGCACCTGCCCTTTTAGATTTTCTAGACTCTGATGAAAGGAGAGGGGAGATTTTAGATTTGTGTGTTTGCTTTGCCAGAAAAAAGGCCCATCTGTCACGGGTGTAGGAGTGTGTTTACTAAGGGAATTCAGACTGGAGGTGGTCATTGGGTAGAGCTGAACAACTGGAGCTGAACAGCTCTGTGTTTGTGACTCTCTCAGTGTAGAAGGAGACCTGGGCCACTTCTATAGTGGATGCAGCCTGGATTCTACTTACAAAGTCAGGACCTGTAAGGAAAACCTTATTGTAAAAAGGTAATTGCAATCCCTTTCAGGAATTCAGGAAACTGATTTTATTTTATATTTCTTTCAGAGAAATATCAATGTTTATTAAAGGAAGAAAAGGCTAAATTCAGGAAATGTGGCCTTATTTACATTTGAAAAGTTGAAATGTATCATCACATCATAGTACGTCTCCCACATGTTTCAAGAATTAAATAGGAAGCATCAAATAATAGAAAATTGGTGTTCTTAGATCAAGAATAACAGGAGCAGTCATTCACCAATATTACTGAGCACTAACCAGGCACTAGCATCAAAGATGCTGAGAATACAAAAGTGAACAAGGCAGATGGAAATCCCATCACATGGAGCTTGCAGAAAGGAAGCTATGTGACTTGTCTATGTAACAAGTAAAGGCATTGTATGCACAGTGAAGGAAACCATCAATAAAACAGAAAGAAAACCCACAGAATGGGAGAAAATATTTGCAAATGAAGTGGCTGACAAGGGATCAATCTCCAAACTATAAAAACAGCTCATGCAGCTCAATATTAGTGCAGAAAGGAAGCTATGTGACTTGTCTATGTAACAAGTAAAGGCATTGTATGCACAGTAAAGGAAACCATCAATAAAACAGAAAGAAAACCCACAGAATGGGAGAAAATATTTGCAAATGAAGTGGCTGACAAGGGATCAATCTCCAAACTATAAAAACAGCTCACGCAGCTCAATATTAGAAAAACAAGCGACCCAATCAAAAAATGGGTGGAAGATCTAAATAGACATTTCTTCAAAGAAGACATACAGATGGCCAAGAGGCACATGAAAAGATGCTCAACATCACTAATTATTAGAGAAATGCAAATCAAAACTACGATGAGGTATCATCTCACACTGGTTAAAATGGCCATTATCAAAAAATCTACAAACAATAAATGCTGGAGAGGGTGTAGAGAAAAGGGAACCCTCCTACACTTTTGGTGGGACTGTAAATTGGTACAGCCACTATGGAGAACAGTATGGAGGTTCCTTAAAAAACTAAAAATAGAACTGCCATAAGATCCAGCAATCCCACTCCTGGGCATATACCCTGAGAAAACCATAATTTGAAAGGACACGTGCACCCCAATGTTCATTGCAGCACTATTTACAATAACCAGGACATGGAAGCAACCTAAGTGTCCATTGATGGAGGAATGGATAAGGAAGATGTGGTACATATATAACATGGAATATTACTCAGCCATAAAAAAGAATGAAATAATGCCATTTGCACCCAATGGTTGGACCTAGATATTGTCATACTGAGTGAAGTAATTCAGACAGAGAAAGACAAATATCATAAGATACTGTTTATATGTAAAATATAAAAAAATGGTACAAAGGAACCTATTTACACAACAGAAATTGAGTCACAGATGTAGAAAACAAACTTATGGTTACCAAGGGGGGAAGGGGGGGTTAGATTGGGAGATTGGGATTGACATATACACACTACTGAATATAAAAGATAACTAATTAGAACCTACTGTATAGCAAAGAGAACTCTATTTGGTGCTCTGTAATAACCTGTATGGGAATGGAGTCTAGAAGAGTGTGGATATATGTATATGTATGGCTGATTCACTTTGCTGTACAGCAGAAGCTAACACAACATTGTAAATCAGTTATATTCCAATAAAAAAATTAATTAAAAAAAGAAACTTCTTTTGGACTTCTAGCCTTCAGAACTATAAGATAATAAATGCGTACTGTTTTAAACAAAAAAACAAACCAAAAATGGTATCGTGATGGGAAAACATTCTCCTAAATGTATTGTTAAACAATAGACTTTGCACCACATAACGTAAACGTAATATGATAAAGATCAGTATCTTTATGAATTTTATACATATATATGTTTTATGTAGACTGTCATAAACTTTAAGCAAAAATGTCAAGGTGTTAATATATAAATGATCAAAGAGCTTGAAGAAACGTGAAACCTTACAGAACTTGCTCACTGCCTTGACCTGCATATGACTTGCTGATATCTGGCTTTTAGTTTCTGAAGAGAATAGGCCATTGTTCAGAACCTACAGGTGAAGCCTCATATGCCTGGGTCATAAAAGGAGAGAGGTGAGAACAGCAGACAGGGAGGATAGTGGAGACGGGGCCTGCTACAGACCACTGTTTCCGGGATGTCTCAGCTGGGTTTGGCTTTGCTTTCTGTGCTCTCTCAGCTCCTGCATCTGGCTCTAAGGGACCTGCACTCATGAGTGTCCCCATCCCAATCACTTTTCCCAGATGAGGAAGCCACAGGTTTAAAACCTGGATGGTGAATATGCCACTATTCCCTCCTGGGTCAGCTCTGGTCTTCCCCAGAGGTGGCCTGAGCCCAGTGCTACCTGCTGTTCATCCTGGCCTCCAGACATCCCTGGGCTTGTGGGCAGTAGACAGCAGTTCTCTCTGGGTGCCCTCCTGCTTCCTTCTTGGGGAGGGCTTTGTCAGGCCTCATGGGCCCCATGAAAGGCCCACTGCTCTTCCTACCATGCTACTGAGTCCAAACTCATTCTGCTCACCGCATGACAGGTCAATAAATCAGGAGATGAGCTGTGTTGGGGCAAGGAATAATGACTTTATTCAGAAAGCCAGCAGACTGGGCTTCCCTGGTGGCACAGTGGTTGAGAGTCCGCCTGCCGATGCAGGGGACACGGGTTCGTGCCCCGGTCCGGGAAGATCCCACATGCCGCGGAGCGGCTGGTCCCGTGAGCCATGGCCGATGAGCCTGTGCGTCTGGAGCCTGTGCTCCGCAATGGGAGAGGCCACAACCGTGAGAGGCCCGTACAGCAGAAAAAAACAAAAAAAAACAAAAAAAAAGAAAGCCAGCAGACTGAGAAGATGGCAGACCAATGTCCTAGAGAACCACCCCAGTTAGAATTCAGGCTTCTTTTATGCTAAAAAGGGGAAGGCAGAGGGTGGGGGAGTTGGCTGTTGCAAACTTCTTGGTGCAGGAATCCTTTGTTCTTGAAGCTGTCCACATAGGTTTTGTCACAATGTTCTCGTAAACCTTTAACAAGACAAATGTTATTCTCTGTTCTGCAACTTTTTATCTCTATATGAATGGAAAAATGTTATACTCTTAAAGGTCAAAGCCTTAAGACTAAGCTATCCTGTATATTTTAGGCTATAGGCAACATTCTTTTTTTTTTCTTTTAATTAACTAATTTATTTTTGGCTGTGTTGGGTCTTTGTTGTTGCGGTGAGGGGGGACTATTATGTGTTGCAGTATGAGGGCCTCTTATTGTGGTGGCTTCTCTGTTACAGAGCATAGGCTCTAGGTGTGCAAGCTTCAGTAGTTGTGGCATGTGGGTTCAGTAGTTGTGGTTCGTGGGCTCTAGAGTGCAGGCTCAGTAGTTGTGGCACACAGGCTTAGTTGCTCTGCAGCATGTGGGATCTTCCCGGACCAGGGCTTGAACCCATGTCCCCTGCACTGGCAGGCAGATTCTTAACCACTACACCACCAGGGAAGTCCTAGGCAACATTCTTAGCTCAAAGCAAAAGCAATAGAATACAAAGTTTAAAGTAAAAGAAACAGATCTAATATGGAATGAGAGTTGTTCTTTCCTGTTACAACCAGGCTTAGCTATTCTTGGGCAGTGCCCGGGCTGGGTGAGTATCCTCCTTATGGTGTCCCTCATCTCCAGGGAACCTCCTCACCTGCTTCCCTCTCCTTCTTCCCTCTCACCCTCCCTCTCTGAAGATAAGGTCTGTGCCTATTCATGTTGCTTAGCATTTCAGACACAAAATAGTTGCTTAATAAATGATAACATTAGCTGCTCAGTGAAACAGGTACCGTTTGCTCTAAGTGCAGTATATATGTTAATTCATGTAAGCGTCACAACCACCTCATGAGATCACTCCGATATTATCTTTATTTTATAATTGAGGAAACTGAGGCACAGAGAGGTTGAGTCACTAGACTAGGGTCACACAGCAGAACCAGGATGTAAACCCAGATTGTCTGACTCTGAGGTCCTTAGACCAGGAAGTAGGATGGTCTCTGATCTTCCTTAACACTGTGGACTCAGGGAGTGGTGAGGGATAAGCAAGATTCACACCTGGGCCTCCCACTCTCATTCCACTCAGCACCAGCCTCATGGCCAGCAGATAGAGACAGGGCTTCTAAGGGCAAATCTCTTGGCACCAAAAGCAACAAAAGTGACAAAGCACCCTGGATGACTCTAGAAATTATAAAGTCAAACAGGTCCCAGGTGGCAGCCCTGGAACTCCATCCATCTATCTCCTACTGCTTGGTTGGGTTCTCCGCCATGTTGAAACTCTGATCTTTTGGCAGGTTCCAGCTGCCTCACACAGATGGCGTCCTCTCTGGGCTCTTAACATATTCACTTCAGCATTTTCCTCATCAAAGGATCAGATGATATCTCGGATATCCCCCGAGATTGGAGAAAGAGAAGAAGCCAGAAAATAAAGAATGAGAGCAAGGGCAGTAATGGGAAGAAGGGCAGGCTGGTGAGGAGGCATCTGAGGGCTGAGACTGTGTTTACATCTCATTTGACTATGACAATGGCTTCTCGTGCATGGGGTGATGGTCAAACCCGGGTGCCATTTGCCCTGAGGCTCAAGCTCTGGGGGCAGTGGCCATTTGTCTTGCATCACTGTGACCACACCACCCCCATGCTGCCTGACTGCACACGGTGGTCAGCAAGGGGCTTAGGGCTGGGTCCAGGGATAATTCTTCACAGACGGTCACACACTGGAGCAAAGACACCACACAGCAAGACAATACCAAGAAAGAACAAGGGGAGTTGACACCCAGTGTCCCAAGCCTCTGGTCACACCGAGCATCCTTGAGCAATACAGAGCTAGAAACCAGGAAGGTCGACAGGATGTTTGATTCCTGCTGAAGCTGTCCCTTCTCCCAGAACAATGCCCACTCGCTCTGCCTGCACCTTGTGTTGTCAGAAGCCCCATTCCTCTGTAGCTTCTGTCTCTACCTGCCCTGGGCATTTCTGTCTCAAATCTTGAAGGCTTAACCAGGGTCTGGGTGCTAGTCCCTCACTGAACCCAAAGGGTAGAATCCAGCCCAAGTAAAAATAGAGGGTCAACTCCTCTTGGTCAGTCACTGACTGGGCTGGTCCCCATGCTCTGTTCCTCCCTCCACCTCTCCTCCAGCCCTTCTTCAGGGTCTAGTTTTTATTTGGAATGGGATATAGTCACTGCCCCTGTTCCCTTCCTTAGTGCTCAGCCTTGTGGGGAATCCAGGCTTCCACTACAAACTCCGAACGAGCATCAGTACTTCACCACCCAGCCCTTGTTGGTCTCAGCTCTGACAAGTCAGGTGCCTCTTGGGATGGAACACAGTACTCCCCCTGTCCCTCTGATTCAGACCACTGAGGACTTGTGGCTCAGGTGCCCAGTTCCTCTGACCAGAAGAAACCTCTCAAGGTAAGAAAGACTTTATCCCAGGAAGGGGTTTCTTGGGGTTCACTGTGGGCCAGGGTCTCCCCTCCAGCCTGAGGCTCCCACAGCATGTCTGGATAAAGGGGCTGTCACCTTCTATTCACTGGCGTTGTAATAGAGGCTGCCCTGTAGCCATGCAACCAACTGGTCTGGTTTGGAGACTTTGACCCCTGGAACAATCCAGGGACCTAGTCAGGAAGCAAATGCTCCATAAGAAATGCTGACTGATCTGTGAGAGTAAAGAGAACAAACAAGGAGATACTAGTTGATGCCGGTATCAACAGCTGTTCTCAGTACAGTGGGCTCATGTCACCCTCACACCAAACTAACCTAAGAAGTGGGGTTCGGTCTAATCTCCACTTTCCAGAGGGGGAAACTGAGGGCCAGAACGGTGGGTGAGTGGCTCCCACATGTGTATGCTTAGCTCAGCACATGGCAGGGAGAAAAGGGAGTGGGTCCTTCCCAGAACTGTGCCCAGGAGCTGAGCTGATAGGAGGGGGATAATTTCTCATGACATGGTTTTTATCTGGGACATGGTACATAACATCATTTCTGGTAACAAGAATGAGCACAGCTGACTTGAGAGAGTGGGCTCTCTGCAAGGAGGCTGGCGGGATGATTCTGAAACCAAGGGTGAGTGGGGGCCACAACTCAAAGATAGTGAACACCTGGACACTCCCATGCTTTAGGAGTTCCCCCCAGGAATGGTGTGCCCTATGGCACCCTCCCACAGTAACCACAGCCCTGAAGGGTTTGCTGAGAACCCACCCTGAGAAGCAGGACATTGGCACAGAGTCAGGTGGTCCCAGGCCTTGCTCTGTCCTCCTGGAGTTGAGAGATGGGGCCAAGGTTCTCCATCAGTGATGACAAAACTGGCTCATTTCACCCAACCATCTCTGCTTTCCTGAGCCTGGCCTGTGCTTCAAGTTCCAGGCCACACTGTGAGCCAGGCCGAGTGGGCGGCCAGCATCATTGAATGACAGCAGTAGTTGGATTTAACTGGTGAACTTCTAATCCCAGACCACACTATAAGTTTGGTCTCCCAGCCTCACACTTTCTCTGCCAGAAATTATCCTTGTCTCCAGCACCTCAGTTGGTCAGGAATTCATAAGCAAGTAGCATTAGGAGAAAGGGAAAAGTTTGATGGGCAGAGGAAATAAGAGAATCATAAAATGCACAGCTTTGAGCTACACCTTCTTCTTGGGCATTAGGGCAGAGCTCTGCTTTGGGAGGCAGACAGTGAGTGCTTTTACTATTTCCAGAAGTGAGGTGGCAACCATCTGTGACAGGGGGCCCAGGCAGCCTGGTAGAAGCTACGGACCCCTTCTCATGAAAACAATTAAACCACATAGGATTTTTTTTTTAACATCTTTATTGGAGTATAATTGCTTTGCAGTGGTGTGTTAGTTTCTGCTTTATAACAAAGTGAATCAGCTATACATATACATACATCCCCATATCTCCTCCCTCTTGCGTCTGCCTCCCATCCTTCCTATCCCACCCCTCTAGGTGGTCACAAAGCACGGAGCTGATCTCCCTGTGCTATGCGGCTGCTTCCCACTAGCTATACATTTTACGTTTGGTAGTGTATATAAGTCCATGCCACTCTCTCACTTCGTCCCAACTTCCCCTTCCCCATCCCCTTCCCCATGTCCTCAAGTCCATTCTCTACATCTGCGTCTTTATTCCCGTCCTGCCCCTAGGTTCTTCAGAACCTTTTTTATTTTTATTTTTTAGATTCCATATATAACCACACAGGATTATAATTACAGTTGGCCCTTGAACAACATAGGGGTTAGGGTGCTGCCTCTCCGTGCAAAACTTTGCCTACGATTTATATTTGGCCATCTCTCTATGCGATTCCTCCCTACCCTTAGTTCTTCCGTACCCACTCTTCCATATCCATGGATTCAATCAACTGCTGATCATGTAGCAAGTACTATTGAAAACGATCCTCATATAGGTGGACCTGTGCCGTTCAAACCCCTGCTGCTCAAGGGTCAACTGGGTTATATAACTCTACTAATGTGTGGAATAGTCGGCAATATGCTTCTTTATTAATGTATCAGACACCAGGCTCCAGCAGGGGACTGATAAGGACATAATCTGGAAGTAGTCGATGAAGGCAAAGAATACTTTATGTCTGCAGATGTCATGTGATAGGAAAACCTCAGAAATTTCTAAGGGTGGGTGGTTTTGCTGTGGTTTGTGGACTCCATTGATGGAAGGAAAGGCTACATTTCAGTTAGAGGATAGTGAAAAAAGAGGCAATCCTTCTTCCTATCCAAGCATGGGAGGACCCTGTGTTGCACCTCACAGCTCCAGAGTCCAAGACTTTGGGGGTTTCTGGGCATCTGGTCAACCAGAATGAGGTTAGAGGTCGTTCTTGAACAGGTTTCATATATATATTTTTGTCTCTAAGACTATTTAGGTCAACTTATGATAATTATGGAAGTTGAGACTTGGAATTCAGAGTGTGAAATAGGTTTTATCATTTCCTGAAAACCTGCCTTCAGGAAGGAAAAGGTGGAGGGGCCCCAACTACTGCTTGGTCCTTACACTGTGATGTTTCAGACTTTTTCTCGGACCCCTGGGAGGACGAGTCTGAAGGTAAGTGGGGCTTGTGATTTCCACAAGACATGGAAGCTGAATTTCCTTCCTAAGTTGGCAAAATTCAAATGGGCTTTTGGAAAGGAGCATTGATGACACAAGGTTAGAAAGAATATCCGGATTCGTCTAGCAAATCCTGGCTCTGTCATTTTGTTAGAGAACCTATGTGTCTTGAGAGATGGTGAGTAACAGATGCAGCGGGAACTGGCTCTTTGGGGGAAGGTGACTTTGGAATTGAGAAATCGGGGTCCTTGGCTAAGGGGCTATATGTCTCAGAGTACGACAGGCTCAGACCTTAGAGTGGTTTCTTCTTCTTGGCTAAATAATCCTATTTCAGCTATGGAGGGAGCTCCAGCACCTTCCACATCCATCCAAGAAAGAAATCCCTCATGTGAATTCTTCTTAAGGAAGGAAGGTCCTTCTCCTGTGGGCCTCTTGATGACAGAGATAGCATCCTTTTCACCTTTCCATCCCCCAAAAGAGGCATATCTGGCATAAAGCGAGGGCTTGGCAAATTCTCACGTGTGAAACAAATGAATGAATACATGGGCACCCTGTATAGTGCTTGGGTTGTCTGACAAGAGACCTGGACCCCATAGCCCTGACCCTTCTGCTCTCACTTGGGCCTTCTGCAGTGCCACCATGCCTCTATCTTCAACCCCGAAGAGCCTCCTCACCGCCTGTGTCCTCAGCACCTTGGTTTTCAGCTCTGTAGGTAAGAATAAACAAATGACCCCTTTCTCTCATAGACTGTAAGGGTAAGGTGGCAATACAGGAGAGGAATGCCCACTTAGGAGAGACCAGGTTCACCTCCAAGCGCAGTGATGAACACTCCAGAGATGGAGACCCTCATTAGCATCCCAGGCCACGGGCAGCTGAGAGGGCCTGAGCCTGTGCAGAGGGTGGTGGCTCAGTATGAGTGGGGTCTTTTGTGGCCCTGGGGAAGAGCTGTGGACTGAGTGAAGGAAGGCAGGCATCCAGCCCCACAGGGAACAGGTTTCATGGCACTTTGACTCTCAGGAATGTTTGGCTATTAGAAGCATCAATTATGATTCTTGACAGTTTTCATTCCTGGATTACTTTCTGAACAACTTAAATTTCTTTTTCGTAGAGAGTTACCAATGTGTAAACTGCTCTATTTATACATGTAGTACCGACCCACAGACAACCTGCGAAACGTCTCAAAGCTGCTTCAGCTACAAGCAAGAATTGCAGACAACAGGTATGCTGTGCCAGGCCCCTGCCCATGCTGTTAGGCATGTGGGACAGACAAGGAAGGTGTTTAGAGTGAGGGAGGTTGCTGTGTCCCCCAGCTCGATGGAGCTTCTCACTTCCCTGGGTAACAGAGTTCAAACGTACTGCTCACCACATGACAGGCTGATAAATCGGGAGGATAGGTGTTGGGCAAGGAATGATCATTTTATTTGGAAAGCCAGCAGAAGATGGGGACTAGTGTTCCCCAAAACCATCTTACCCAAGTTAGAATTCAGGCTTCTTTTATACTAAAAGGGGAGGGGGTGTAGCTGGTAGTTGCAAACTTCTTGGTGCCGGCCAGATTCTGGAGTGGATATGACGATCCTTTGTTCCTGCAGCTGTCCGTGTAGGTCTCGTGACATGCTCCTGTAAACCTCCAACAAGACAAATGTTATTTTCTGTTCTGCAACTTTTTATCTCTAGGTGAATGGAAAAGCGTTTATACCTGTAAAGGTCAAGCCTGGGAGGCCTTCAGAATGGGCTATCATATATATTTCAGGCTATAGGTGACATTCTTTTACAAAAGGCGCAGAGCCAGCGTGACAGAACACAGGAAACAGAGCACAAAGGTTAGAGCTAAAGGAGTAGATCCAATATGGAGTCCGGCTTTGTTTTTCTTCACTACTTCTGTGAATCTTCTATTTTACCTTGCTTCCTTGATGCCATGCCCTACCAGGATGGGGCTGGAAGTGTGGGGTGGGTGTGAGGTGGCAGGGAGGGAGGCTCCAGGAAAAAGGATAGACCATCCCGGTTCATCATGAACCTCACTGGGATATGACACTCCCATTCTAACAAATGCTAATGTTACCCCGTGCAAGTTCATGTGCCTGACACACAGTGAAGTCACAAAAACTGAAATGTCAGAGATTGGAGCAGAGGAAAGTTTATTGCAGGGCTATGCAAGAGGGATGGTGGCTTGTGCTCAAAACACTTTGAACTCTAAGAAGGTTTCAGCAAAATATTTTTAAAGGCCCAGTGAGGGAGGGGCATCCGTGAGGTATGTGATCAGCTCATGCACAGTTCTCTGATTGGTTGATGTTGAGGTAACAGGGTGGTTAATGTTATCAATCTTTTGGTGCCAGAAGGTCTGGGTGCTATGTTCTCATGATCACCAAGTAATTAATTTCTTCCACTTGGTAATGTTTTTTAGCATCTGAAAAACTCAGGAAATATGTATGAGATACTATTATCTGGGCACTTCCAAGAGGAGCTACAGCAGAGGTTATGGGGGAGGGATTTGTCCCAGGAAGCCTCCACAGGGTCCTGTTCGGTTACACTAACAAATCATCCCTCCACGTTTCGTTCCATGGACCAATGCAGAAAGACCCTTGAAGAAGTGAAAAGACTAAAAACAAGGTGATTGGAGGCACAGAATTCTTTAATACTTGCTGCCCATTTGGGCATCACTCTCTCTATGGTTCAGAGGGAAAATTCCCTCTGTGATTGGTTCTTTGCAGGGCAGCTCTTACAATTTTTTGAGGAGAAAGGCTGTTCTTCAAGTTCGTGTGTCCCACTGGTCTTGTCAGCATCACTGGGGGATAATAAAACATTTGGGTACAAGCGCCAGTGCTGCCAAGATGAGCTGTGTAACCAAGGGGAATTACAAGGTGAGTGCCAACACATCTCTACTCTCTCTCCCTTCCCAACCCTGTTCCCAATTCATTGCCTTAAGTCTCTGCCTTCCAAATACCTTCCTGTGACATGTCTCTCTGCTTCTGAGCTGCTCAGTGATTTTGCTCACTGATTGCCTTTCCTCCCTGTGAAGGGATGGATACAAGCCCTTCTCCTGCACAGGAGACTGAATGACAGTTAGGTGGCTGGAACTGGTCTTGGGGATTTACTCTAAGTGTGATCAGAGGTTAAATTATTTACTTTCCCATTCCAGCTGAAAAGTTGTCTTTCCTCACCTGTTTAATTCCTCACTCCCTTAACAGTACTTTTTAGACCATAGCTTATCTTCTCTCCATTATCTGAGCACTTTTCTCCAGCCAAGGCAGAGAAGAACAGATAACATCAAATTACTAGAAGATCCTTTTGGCTACATCTTCCCACTTAATACCTACCTCCCCTGCACCCTCCATGCCATCTTAGTTGTAAATAATTTTGATTTTGGTGGGGAGGAATCCTTGAATAACCATGACTCAAGGAGAAGGGCTAATGTTTTCAGCTCTTTTTAAAACTTATTCTTTAAGACGAAAATTTTCTTTTCATTCAGTGCCTCAGAAATCCCCAAACCCCAATGGCATTAAATGTCCTGCATGCTTCAATGAGGATGACATTTCCTGTGAACCAGTTTTACTCACCTGTACTGGTGCAGAGACAAAATGTCTCACCATTATTGGCCAAGGTATGGATATTTTGCCAGGTGTTCCTCTTCTTAAATGTTATATTGTATTAAATATCTATTGCCGTGTAACAACTTACTCCAAAACTTGGCAGCCTAAAACAAAACAATCGTTTGAAAAAGGAAAAGAAGAAGGAAAAGGAGGGGGATGCAGAAGAGGAGGAAGAGATGGAGGAAAAGGAGGAAGAAGGGGAGAGAGGGTGGGCAAAAGTGCAGTTTTTAAGTAATCTAATCTCAGAAGTGACATTATCATCACTTCTGCTGTATCTTGCTGGTTTCACAGACTAACCCTGATACAACAATGGAGGAAACTACACAAGGGCGTGAATAGCAGGAAATGGAAAACATTGGGGGCCATCCTAGAGGCTAAATACCATAGACAGCAAGGACTGGTACAGGGGCAAGTGCTGGTTATCCCTTCAGGGTTTGGAGGAAGCCATCTGTCAGGAGAGGAGAGGATAACACAACTGTTTCCCATAGCAGAGTCTGAGACTTGGGAACATGTCATATCATGACCTCCTGGAATTGGGCCTTGACTCTTTGGCAATGAAGAGGGTGACACTTCAGTTCTGGCTTTTCAACATCACTACCATTATTGCTATTACCAAACAACCATAATCAAACACTTAAGTTTTACATGGTGTCATTCTGAAATCTGTAAAAGGATTTGCAATTTTCCTGAGTAGGATAAAAGTATATATTTGTGATAAAGAGCAAATGTACCATTCCGATAAGAATTGGGAGAATAACCATAGTATTGGACTGTACAGCTAGAAGGGGCACCATCAGGTCTTTTCTGAACAACTTATAAAAGGTTTCATGAAATTAGTGGTATTTTAGGAGATGATTAAATGATGGGAGAGAGAATGTGGTGGGAATGGAGGCAAGTTATGCCTTTTCTTTTTTTGAGAAGATTTTGAAGGAGGACCTAGGGCTATCAGATGAATTGGAGATGAGTGAGGAAAATGGGATATCACAAAGGACACAAGGGAGGGCTGGGGCTTTGATAATGGGGCAGTCTGTCTACTCCAACTTGCCATGGAAAGCATAGACATGCAGTGAGGTTCCACAGTGCTAGCATCCCATAAAATTCATAGCCCTGGGGAGAAGGAATCTGATCCCAAGGGGGATCTGTATTTCTTCCCTCTTGTTTACTCAAGGAGGCAAAGGTAAGGAAGAAAACAGGCACCACAGGGACATTTTAGTTGAATACATGAGTTCTGACCTCAGCCTTCTTCCCTAGATCAACCATCTCTCCCCTAGTCAGGACACAGGGGCTCCAGTCTTAGCCGTGTGTCTGAGACTGCAGGGGTCCTTCGGGGTCCTTCCTAAACTGGGAAGATGTTGGGGTCAGAGGGAAACAAGTCTTGGTCCCTGAACAGAGCTAGAGCTGTGATTGTTGCTTCTCTCACAGAGGACAGAAACCACAGATTCCGGGGCACTCTGAGCACCCTTTTCTTCCTCAAGGAAGGCAGATAGAATAGGATGTAGGTGAGGAGGTGAGAAAGATGAGAGAAGACTAATTCTTGGATCTTTCTCTTGGCAGTTGGTCCTTTTCTTGCAGTTTTTGCCATGGGTTGTGCTACAGAAACTGCCTGCAACTTGAAGAATACAAGTTTATTGAATAACATAAAACTCCATACATATTGTGTAGAAAGCAATGGGACACCCCAGGTGATGTCCATCACCTCATCAATCCTGACTGGTCTCTTTCTACTCAAAGTTTTGCTTTGATTTTTCAGGCCTTACCAAGCCATTTTCCTACAAACCTGAAAAAGTTGGAGTCCTTGGATGGCTCCCCTCCCCAACATTCCCCAGACATTGCAGAATTAAAGGGCTGATACTTAAGTGTGTGGGTAATTACTTGTACTTCAGGGGAAAAAAATCCTATTCATTCTTCTAAGGGGTTCTTTCTTCACCCAAAGTAGCACATGTCAGAGGAGGTATGAGATATCAGATAACATCTATAAGAATCACTGTGATCTGACCTATGTCACTCAGTCCAAACCTTCACACACACCCGGAACACACCTCTTTCCTGACAGTCTCAATTTTTACTCCTAATCCTTAACTCCCCATTGCCCCCCAACCAATGCTTTTTTAAAAAATTATTATTTTATTTTATTTATTTATTTTTGGCTGTGTTGGGGCTTTGTTGCTGCACGCGGGCCTTCTCTAGTTGCGGTGCACGGGCTTCTCACTGCGGTGGCTTCTCGTTGCAGAGCACGGGCTCTAGGCACACGGGCTTCAGTAGCTGTGGCTCATGGGCTCTAGAGCGCAGGCTCAGTAGTTGTGGCGCACGGGCTTCGCTGCTCCGCGGAACATGGGATCTTCCTGGACCAGGGCTCGAACCATTTCTCCTGCATTGGCAGGCGGATTCTTTTTTTTTTTTCCAATGGTTTTTTTTTTTAATTATTTTTTAACATCTTTATTGGAGTATAATTGCTTTACAATGGTGTGTTAGCTTCTGCTTTATAACAAAGTGAATCAGTTATACATATACATATGTCCCCATATCTCTTCCCTCTTGTGTCTCCCTCCCTCCCACCCTCCCTATTCCACCCCTCTAGGTGGTCACAAAGCACCGAGATGATCTCCCTGTGCTATGCGGCTGCTTCCCAGTAGCTATCTGTTTTACGTTTGGTAGTGTATATACGTCCATGCCGCTCTCTCACTTTGTCTCAGCTTACCCTTCCCCCTCCCCGTATCCTCAAGTCCATTTTCTAATAGGTCTGTGTCTTTATTCCAGTCTTGCCCCTAGCTTCTTCATGGCCATTTTTTTTTTTTTTAGATTCCATATATATGTGTTAGCATACGGTATTTGTTTTTCTCTTTCTGACTTACTTCACTCTGTATGACAGACTCTAGATCCATCCACCTCACGACAAATAACCCAATTTCGTTTCTTTTTATGGCTGAGTAATATTCCACTGTATATATGTGCCACATATTCTTTATCCATTCATCTGTCGATGGACACCTCTCTTCGCACACCCGAAACAATGGTCTCTTGCCTCTTAGGCAGGTCCAGACTTTTTCCCGGACTCCCTCCCAGCTAGCTGTGGCACACTAGCCCCCTTCAGGCTGAGTTCATGCAGCCAACCCCAGTGCTTTCCCTGGGACCTGACCTCCGAATTTGGAACCTCAGCTCCCAGCCCCCACCCATCCCGGCCGTTGAGTGAGCAGACAAGCCTCTCGAGCTGGTGAGTGCTGGTCGGCACCGTTCCTCTGTGCAGGAATCTCTCCGTTTTGCCCTCTGCAACCCTGTTGCTGTGCTCTCCTCTGTGGTTCTGAAGCTTCCCTCCCATCACCCCTTCCGTCCCCCGTCTCCACCAGTGAACGGGCTTCCTAGTGTGTGGAAACTTTTCCTCCTTCACAGCTCCCTCCCACTGGTGCAGGTCCCGTCCCTATCCTTTTGTCTCTGTTTATTCTTTTTTCTTTTACCCTACCCAGGTACGTGGGGGGGCGATTCTTGCCTTTTGGGAGGTCTGAGGTCTTCTGCCAGCGTTCTGTATGTGTTCTGTAGGAGTTGTTCCACAAGTAGATGTATTTCTGTTCTATTTGTGGGGAGGAAGGTGATCTCCGCGTCTTACTCTTCCGCCATCTTGAAGGTCTCTCCAAAAATGAGGTATCTATTTCAGTTCTAAGTTGTTTCCCCCGTCCAGCAAATGGAGACTATGTATACAGAGAAAAAGTATACAAATATACAAGAAAAGACACAAAATCCAAAAGAGAAGAGAGGATGCACATGAACGCGCACACACACAAACAGCTAGAGAGAAACCCAGGCAAGTCTGTAGGTAAAAGAGGCACCTATGCAAATACAGAGGGGAAAAAATGCAAATAGAAACAGAAGGGAAAAGTGGGGATAAACTTCTATTAAGGAAGGTCTCCATCTTGTGGCAGTGCTTGGTGTTACTACCAATTAAGCTGTTTGGTTTCCGTTTCCAGCCATCCATCCTTGCATGCATTCGTCCACCAATCCAACTGATATTTTTCAGCACATGCTATGTGGCAAGCATGTTCTAGAGCTTCAGGATAGGGTAGGGAACAAAATTCCCCGCCTTCACGAAGGTTATGTCCCACTTGGAGCTTACGTGGGTGGTAATTTGACAGATATAAAGTGTGGTATGTTAGGTCAGAAAAAAAATCACAAAGTAGGGATGAGATTATGAACAACTGGTGGGGGAGGGAGTAAGCATTGTCAGTAGGGTGACCAAGGAGGGCTTCACTGAGGTTACTTTTGAGTAAAGGTCCAGATTATATAGACTTTGGCTTTTGCTCCGAGTGAGGCGGGGTAATGCTGGAGGAGTTTGAACACAGGAGGGATGTTATATGATATCATCACTCTGACTGCAGAGTAGAGCAGGCTCTAGGGAACCCAGACCAGTTAAAGCTACTGTAATTCTACAGGTGAGAGATGAGGCAGGCTTGCATCAGGAAGGTGGCAGTGGGGATGGTAAAAATGGTAGGATTCTAGATATATTCTGAAAATGAATTCAACAGATTATCTAATGGGCTGGATATGGGGTAGAGGAAAAGGGACGGTAAAGGAAGATAGAATTTCTTCATATTAATTCCGTGCATTAAGTGAAATTAAGCTAAATTTTTTCATTTTTATTCCAAAACTTTTACGTTGGCTTTAATTGTATATAAAACAACAAAATCTCAAGAGTTAAAAGTTAAGTTTGTATGGGAAATGTAGTTACAGTACAACTGAAAGTTGAGGAATATTTACTCCAAGTGACACCTTTGGTTTTTGGTTTTTAAATAGTTATCCTGAAGTTCTTCTTTCTTCAAATAATTAGCTGACATTAGTATCGCTCAGATTACTAAAAGCAAGTTAGAAGAAGGGTTTCCAGGACACACTGCTGTTCACTCCTCTGCTAATTTATAATTGCTCAGCCTGAATGACTCATGTGAGCACAATGGCGAGCTCCTGCCTGAGCACCAGGACATTCATGGCTAGCTCCTCTCTGGAGAATCTGAGGCAGAGGAAAGGCAAATAAGGGCTGACAATGACCTATTGGGGAGGATTTTCCCACAAGGCTGAGAAGATTAGAGCGAGCATCTATGATGAAATCGCTGTGTGAATCTCTTAGGGAACAGGCTGACCTCAGTTTGGGGCAAGTGGCTAACAGACTACCCACTTAGTGTGAACAAATGCCTGTCCTAAAAGTTGCTCTCAGCAGGGTTCAAGACTACAGATTTAGTAAATAAGAGCCAGTTATTAGGAGGCAGAGTCCCATTCAGAGCAGCAGGGAAGCAACATTGGGAGTGAAGCATCTTCCTTGGGGTTTATCGCTGGGATCTCGCCAGTGGCCAGCCTCAGGTCAGGATAGATTCCTTTGTCCAGAAGACTGAAACAAGGGCTCTCCCAGGATCAGCTGATCTCTTGGCTTCCACATCCTTGCTGAGCAAGCTCCTGTCTTGGTTGAATAGGTTTTCTTAACTTTTCTCATTGCCCAACTTTTTGGCCTAATCTGTGTCTTACTATGTTTGTTGTAATTCCTCTCCACCCCTAGGAGGTCAGCAAGGAGGAGTTTATAATAAAAATAATTGTAATAATTACCTTTAATCTTCAAAGGATAATTTTAGAGATAAGTTTATAAACAAAGTACAACTTTGATAAGATCCTGGCAGGACACTTCTGACTTTAATCAGATTTTATGACTACTGTTACCAGTCTGGGTAAGGTATTTTGGCTGTACTTGTCAAGGAAGGTACTGAAGAGGGGATCAAGAACCCATGTGGGTATGATGAGCAATGAAGACTGTTTTTTATGAGTTATGTATTGGTTTGGTTTTTTTTTTTTAGAGTTTTTGATGTGGACCATCTTTAAGATTTTTATTAAATTTGTTACAATATTGCTTCTGTTTTATGTTTTGGTTTTTCTGGCCACGAGGCATATGGGATCTTAGCTCCCGGACCAGGGATCAAACCCTCACCCCCTGCATTGGAAGGCAAAGTCTTAACCACTGGACCCCCAAGTGGACCCCCAACCAATCCCTGTATTGGTTTTCTATTGCTGCATAAAGAGTTATCACAACATAGTGGTGTAAAGCAACATAGATTTGTTAGCTTCTGCAGATGGATTCTGTCTGGGCTCAGCTGAGTTCTCTGCTTAGGGTCTCCCAAGGCTGAGATCAAGGTGCTGGCCAGCTAGGCTCTTACTTGGAGTATCAGAGGAAGAATCCATTTCCAAGGCTGTTGGCAGAATTCAGTTCCTGTGTTATAGAACAGAAGCCCTCATTTCCTGGTCATTGGCTGGCTGCTCTCCCATCTAGAGGCTGCCCCATTTCTCATTACATCCTCCCCCACCTCAAAAGCCAGCAACGGTGTGTCCAGTCCTCTCAAGATTCTAATCTCTGACTTTGTTTTCTGCCACCAAAGAAAACTCTGCTTTTAAAAGGGTTAGTGTGATTAGATTAGGTTTACTCTGATAAACTTTAATCTTTTAAAAAAATGTTCTATTATTTTTATTTTATTTTTAACATCTTTATTGGAGTATAATTGCTTTACAATGGTGTGTTAGTTTCTGCTTTATAACAAAGTGAATCAGCTATACATATACATATGTTCCCATATCCCCTCCCTCTTGTGTCTCCCTCTCACCCTCCCTATCCCACCCCTCTAGGTGGTCACAAAGCCCGGAGCTGATCTCCCTGTGCTATGCGGCTGCTTCCCACTAGCTATCTATTTTACATTTGGTAGTGTATATATAAGTCCATGCCACTCTCTCACTTCATCCCAGCTTCCCCTTCCCCCTCCCCATGGCCTCAAGTCCATTCTCTACATCTGCGTCTTTATTCCTGTCCTGCCCATAGGCTCTGCAGAACCTTTTTTTGTTTTTTGATAAACTTATCTTAAGGTCAGTTGTGCTTAACATCATAATCAGAGGAGTGCTCTTTGGTCATATTCACAGGTTCCAGGAATAAGGTCTGAAATCCTGGAGGCCATTTAAAAAATTCTTTGTAGCTACCAGAAGTTCTGGCTTCTGGCATAATGGAATGGAAAGGTTGACAAATCCTCTCTCCAAAAAGCTTCTATGAGAGTTGGATGAAGTAAAGCACACGCACACACACACACACACACACACACACACACACACACACACACACACACACACACACATTTCCAAGCTCTGTAATTCAATCAAAGGCACATGACAAATTGATAAGTATCTACTGGTGGGTGAAAACTCCTGAACTCTGGATAAGAATGCTGAGTCTGGGTGTTTTTTGTTTTTGTTTTTTTAATTGAAGTATAGTTGATTTACAGTGTTTCAGGTGTACAGCAAAGGGATTCAGTTATGCATATATATATATTCTTTTTCAGATTATTTTCCATTATACGTTATTATAAAATATTGAATATAGTTCCCTGTGCTGTAGAGTAGTCCCTTGTTGTTTGTCTGTTTGATATATAGTAGTGTGTATCTGTTGACCTCAAATTCCTAATTTATCCCACCGCCCCCCTCCCCCCCTTTTCCCCTTTGGTAACCATAAGTTTGTTTTCTATGTCTGTGAAGACTGGGTAGCTGAGGTTGTTTCCATCCTCTCCTGTGTGCTGCTCTCCCTACCCCCATGAAAACATTAAGTTTTACTGCCTCTGCCAGGGGCGGCTCACTTGATTTGGAGTGTAGTCAGGGTAAGTGTGATCTTGGTGGCAAAGAAACAGGGAGCTTCTGGAGCTGTTTGGGGCAAACAGTGGACTGGCAGGTGAACTGGCAGATTTAACAGATCTGGGAGGTGAGATAGCCACAGGGGGCCTGAAAATTTCTCCACACATCCTGGGTTCACTGGAGGCTGTGTGTATACATGGCAGGCACCAGAGGGATTTCAGGCCACCCACAAAAACGTGGCTGATGGCGTCTGCACATGTGGAAGTCAATGCTGGGACTGATTTGAAAATAGCCTGAAGTTTGGGTGTGCTCCCTGTCCACACTTAGATCCACTGGCGGAAAGTGGAAACCTTACCTGCTCAAGGTGTTGGACACAACCTCTGACCAACCTATGGCTGAACACTAAGCTAAGTAGACACAGGGGTGACCCCTAGGGAATCAAGCTTAAAAATGAAAACAATAAAAAAAACAAATGAGCAGAGATATCAGTGAACACACACTACTGGAAGATGGACTTCATATTATATTTAGTCCAGCTCTGAGACCTGGTTAGAGTGCATAGAGCAGCTATTTGAAGACTTGAGAACTAAATAATAGCAGGTGGTGTCAGAAGGAAGACCAGAATTTAAACTAACACTGAATTGATGATGAGTTTACCATTTTCTTCCTCTGGTATCTCCTGGCATTGGGCTCCAAGATACAGTAAAAAAAAGAGCACCAGGAGAAGCTCTTTAGTTCAGGCTCAAAGAACAGGTGGGGACTCCTAACACTCAGAGAATGTAGCAATTCCCCCTTTGTTTGTTCTTTTGTGCACCCAAGGAACACCACTGTGGCAGTGCAGTGGCCCCAGTGAGATCCTGCAGGAGCCAAAACCTTGGGGAAGGGAATCTTTTTTTTTTTTTTTTTTCAATCTCCAGCCCTTCTGGAAGGGAAGAGGGGCTGGAAATGGACTTAATCATTAATGACCAATTATGCCTATGTAATAAAGCCTCCATAACAATCCTAATCAAAGGGGTTTGGAGAACTTCCTGGTTGGTAAACATGTGGAGGTGCTGGAGAGGGCATGGAAGCTCCACATGCCTTCCCACATACCTTGTCCTATGCATCTCTTCTATCTGGCTGTTTCTAACTTATATCCTTTTTCTTTTTTGGTCTTGGGACTATCTTTTTATTTGTATTTTTTAGACATGGGAAAGACGTAAAAGATTTGGGGAAAGCTCATTTTAAATATCTAGGATTCTGCATTTAAATCACTTTGGAAGTCTCTATGTTTTTGCTTCACTTTAATAGTTTTTTTTTTAATTAATTTTTTTTTACATCTTTATTGGAGTATAATTGCTTTACAATGGTGTGTTAGTTTCTGCTTTATAACAAAGTGAATCAGTTATACCCTTTAATAGTTATTGATTCACCAGTTTAATAGTTGCCTATTTCAAAATTGTAATGATCTATAGCACAGGGACAACTTGGACTTTTGATTGGCTTGTGACATGAGAGGCAGTCTTGAGGTACTGAGCCCTTTAACCTTTGGGACCTGACAGTAACTCCAGGTAGATAGTGTCAAAAATGACTTGAATTATAGGACACCAAGTTGGTTTCTTCAAAGAATGGGAGAATTGCTTAGTGTGGGGAAAAAATCACACATTTTGTGTCAAAAGCATTCAGTGAGTAGGGAGAAAACAGGGAAGTTTTCCCTTTCAATTGTATATGTGTGTTTCACTGAAATCAGATAAGGCAGCACCAAGTGTCAAGTTTTAGCTTTTCACAGCTATGCAAGGGAGTGAGTTCCAATGTTTCCGTCATTCCAGGAAAAGAGACTAAAATGGAGCAGCCAGTGAGGGAGGGGGAAAATGAAAGAAGCGGGGCATCAGAGTAGCTGAAAGAGCCAAGTATTTCAAGCCATGGAGAGGAGTTATCAAGATAGTGTTTTTGTCCATGCCAATTCCAAGAGATCCCAGGCCTCACAAACCAGGCTAAGCTACATTAAGAGGAGGGTAAAATAGTTTTGTGAAGGAAAATGATGTTAATAATTGGGAGCAGCCTCAGAAATCTTTTCAGTGTAGCCTTGGGGAAAGAAGAGATTGAAAGATTAAAAGGTCTGTATTCTCCAGTGCTCAAAATGTAAACTTTGAAATCTTCATACCCTGTGAGCAAGGTCAGAGTAGCTAGTATGTCCTCCTTGGAAGTTAAACACAATGCATAAATCATAATCCATTCTTTCAGATACAGCAAAGGAGTAGGAGGGAAGAAGAGAGAATATTACATTCTTCATTTTATATGCTGTGCTTCTCCTCTTCTAACCCCCATGACAGAATTTAAACTTCTTGTTTAAATTCCTTTATCCGGATAGACTGTAAAATAGATTGTAATATCCACAAGGGGCCCATAGACCATGTATTTTGGCATATAGCAGGCATTTCATAAATATATGTTAAACTAAATTGAGCTTTCCTCTTTTCCCAAAATAAGAAGAGAGATAAAATCTTCCTATGAGGTTAAGGGAAATAAGAATATAGATGGATATAACTATATAAATGGGGTATTGAAAGCAGATGAATTTACATTTTGAGTTAGAGTCAAGATCAGCTGTTGAGTATGAGAGGGAATTCCCCAGATGATGGGTCACAGAAAGTTGGAATGCCTTGGAAAGCCCAGGGAATAAAGGACCAATGAAAGAAGCTACCTATTGACTTTTATTTTGAAAGTATGTGGGACTGAATACGTCGGAAATACCAGTTTCATTAGGAGCCTTCTGGGAGAGGCATCAGGTGAAAGCTTACTCTTGCCTCTATCATGTGTTACTTTGTCACAATCATTGCTTTTCCCTTGCCCACAGAAACCAGTCATAACAGCCTGGTCACTGGTGCCAACAGCTTAGTACTAGAGTCCTGATGAAAACAGGCAAATACAGGACAATGTATGGGCTCCTTGACTCTCTTCGCCTCCAGCATCACAGGGATAGTAGAGTATATCTAGGGAGGTGGACTTCTCCCAGTGCTGTTGCTTCCTAAGGGGTTTAAAGGTAAACCTGGACCAGAAGAGTTGCTGGTGAGTCAACCAGAACAATCAACAGTGACTTGTGTGGTGCTTTGGGGTTTATTGGCTCCCCTCTGATCTGTCTTTGAACTTGTGGAGACTGACAAAGACTAGAGCCAATCTTTGGTCCTTTCCCCCTGCACGGTACCAGACAAAGCAGCTCATACTCCTGGGATAACATAAGTACACAGGCTAAAAGAAATAGACACCTGATAACTAAGAGAGAGACAACAAAGTGGACAGCATATACCATCTGACAATAATGACCAGAATAGATCATCAATCTTAGTATCTATCAAAAAAAATGTAAGAAAAAAATATAACGAACAAAGAAGGACACTGCACACTAGCATCATAAAACTGTTAATTCAGTATCACAGTATATCAAGCAACCCAGGAGCCCTAACCACTGGACCACCAGGGAATTCCCAGGATACACTGACAACTCTTGTTGAAGATTTTAATCTTAGAAACAGCTGGGTCAAGCAGGAAAAAATAAGCAGACATAGCCACAACGTGAACAGTTAATAATCATGAACTATCAGGCAACAACAGAAATATATAATCAACAAACAGAGGGTGATCTATATTATTCAGGCTATATTTCCTACTAAAATTAAAAGTTCACAAAGCTAGATTTTAAAAACTCCCATGTATGGAAATAGATAACATATTACTAAATCCATGTAAGGAAATCACGAAAAAAATTAAATAAGCTCTGCTACCAACTCAAAAAGTTTGAGAGAGCTTGATAAACACTAAAAAAAAAGGAAGGAAATAAAACCTATAAAGGCAGAAAGCAGATAGAGAACAAAAAATATACTAAATAAGTAAAACTACGGTCTTGTTCTTTGAAAAGGTTAACACTTTAAAATTTTGATTAGCAAGACTGATCAAGGAATAAAAGAGGTGATGCAAATAAGCAATACACAGAATGTAAAATGGGAAATAACTATAGAAAGGTAAACCAGAGATTAAAATATGAGGGTATTATGAGTAACAATGTGTTAATAAATTTCATATCTTACATGAAGTGGATAAATTCCTAAGGAAACTATAAAATGCCACAATTGGTTCAAGAAAAGATTTAAAAATCAAAATGGTAACTAACCACAGACTTTCACTTCAAAAATTCCAACCCCAGAGGGCTTTATGGGTGAATCCGAGCAAATTTCCAAAGAAGAGTTAATTTTAATCATATTCAAGTTGTTTCAGAAAAGAGAAAAAGAACAAAACCTGTCCACCAAATTGATAAGGCTATCGTAATTCTGATCCCAAAATCAGATAAAGCAGAAAGGAAAGAAAATTATAGGCTCATTTCACTTATGCATAGCTGCAGAAGTCCTCAAACAAATAGTAGCTAACTGAATGCAACAGTCCATTAAACCTGATAAATCATGATCACCTTTGTTTTGCCAAGGAATGTAAGGATAGTTTGACATCAGAAAAACTCTATAAATGTAATTCATGACACTAATATAAAATAGGAGAAAAACATAATATTTTAATTGTGCAGAAAAATATTTGATAAGGTTAGCATCTATTTATGATTACAAAATCTTCACAATCTTGGAATAAATGAGAACTTCCTTAACTCAGTAAAAACTTATACAATGAATGCTATATACTTGATGGGGAAACTTTAAAATCAAGAACAAGGTAAAGTTCCCTACTAACATTGGGACTGTTTAACACTGTATGAAGTTCCAGGCAAATGACTTAAAGAAAGAAAAATGAGAGGTTTACATGTTAAAGGAATAGATAAAACTCATTTTTTTCAAATGTGATCATTTACTAAAAAAAAACGGTCAGAATCAACCAAGAAACTGTTAGAAGTAATAAGAGTATTCTACCAGGTTTGCAGACCCTAGGCAAATTTACAAAAATCATTTTTTACATACCAGTAATTACCAGTGGAAGCTATAATGGAAAATGTACAATAGCAATAGAACATCTTATATTTAACTTAACCATTTAATAATTTTTATTATGGAAAAACTGAATACGTACAAAATGGATTAAATTGTATAAAGAACTCCCATGTATCTATCAATCATCCAGCTTTAGCAGTTATCAACCTATGACAAATCTTGTTTTATCAATACCTCCACCCATTGACATCATTTTGAAACAAATCCAATATTATACAATTTAATTTGTAAATATTTCTATTTATATCTCTAAATAAGAACTTAGGAAAAAGACAACCACAATACCATTATCATATGTAAAAAATGAACAATTCTTAATATTAAATATCCAGTCAGGTTTCATATTTCCCAACTGTCTTATAAAAGTGCTTTTACTTCATGAAAGTTTGTATGAGTCAGGATTCACATCAGATGTTCACACTGAAGTTGGTTGGTACACCCATTTTTAAGTGTACTGTCAATACAGCGGTGTTAAGTATTTTCATATTATTGTGCAAGCACCACCAATATTAACCCCCAGGACTCTTCATTTACTCAGACTGAAACTATTAAACAGTAACTCCTCTTTCCCCAGGCCCTGAAAACCACTATTCTACTTTCTGTTTCTGTAAATTTGACTATTCTAGGAACATGAAATAAGTGAAATCACACAGTGTTTGTGGGGGCTTTTTATGTTTTTTGATTGGTTTATTTTACTTACAATGTCCTCCACGCTTATCCTAGGTGTAAAACGTCTCAGAATTTTCTTCCATTTTTAGGCTGAATGATATTCCTTTGCATGCATTTTACTCATTAATTCATTTCATTTTGGATATTTGTGTTGCCTCCACTCCTGTTGTGTATTTACATATCAGGACGATGGGATTTTTGTTAACACATGGTAATTGTTTTTAATTTTCAGAAGGTAAACATAGATAGCATACAAATATTAAAATTTGAGCTAAATTTTTGCTTATATCATGCAAGAGAGCTTTTTATGTTTTTAAATAGTAATTACAACATACATGACTTATCAGTTTATAAAATACATTTTCTTGTTATGAAGTTTCCACTTGTGTTTAAGTATTTTATCAAATATGAAATCATTATCTCAACTTTTCAATGGACCTAAGTGATATATCTATGCATTTTCTTTTTAGGTGAAATAAATGTATAAAAACAATCAGTCATCATGAATATAACTGACTAACTAATTCATATACTAATAGTGTTTAGATTCTTTAATGGAAAGATCAACTAAATGTGTCAAAATGAGTGGTAGGTAATTACATTTTCTCAAGATGTAATAGTGTTTTATTATTTGTTTAATTAAAATTCCTGTCTATATTTTCACATCACATAAGTGAGACTATTTGCCACTAATTAGAATGTTTGTAAACATATGCAAAGAGGATTCTAAGGGATAATTTCTAACAAAATTGACTATGGAAACAAAGGGTGGTGAAACTTTTAAATGGGGAATTAACGCATCTTGCAAATAAAATATGTACAGTGACATTAAGTGGAAGAAAAAAAGCTCTACTCTAGTGCAGGAAAAGGAATATTTAATACTGTACAAATAAATATTTTCTTCTTTTTTCTTCACTATGGTTTCAGAACAGTAGAGAGTTTCTGTCTTTTCTTCTGTCTCCACAATCTTTCACTTAGAATGGTGCTACATTGTGATATCTTTAAATTACAAACCCATCTCTTTCACAATGCTATCAGAAGGCACAAATATATCCTCTCTTCTTTTCTCATAGAGTAAGCATAGAATACTGTCTATAATTTTTCTTTCTATGTTTTTCTGATCCCTGTTGTCCTCACTTAACAAGGAAACTATAAATCTTTTTCCCCAGGATACTTGGATGATTAATCTATCTATTCTGTAAAAAATAAAATAGTAACAGTCAAATAATTTATTTGATTGCACTGACATGTTATTACAAGCGTTTTAACCTGATGGCTGTGTCAGCTAACTTATGTTTTAGTTCTTCAGATTGTAGGATAGATAATAGAATGAATTTTATTTGTAACACTATATAGAGAAAGTGGTAAAACTGTGGATTTTCTGGAGTTCAAATTTCATAAGCAAAACTAATAAATATTAAGAGACTAATATGACTTACCTAAGATAAAAATGATGAACCCCAATAATCAGGATCTTCAACACCTCTGAGTGGCGTCCTCCTAATGTACCTCTCTGAGTGGAGAAAGGCTCTCCTAGTCTTGCAGCATCAGACTTGCTCATATCAGGGCCAGGAGTTACCTATTAAGGGGTGTGGCCTATTGCTAACTTATGCTAAAATTACTATCTTATTAATATGCCAGAGCTGCAAAAAGTATGACGCTTTAGATGCCAAAGATGTTTAATTTTCAAGGATTTTATAGATTCCTAGAATTTCAGTATACTCCCCTTGCATGCATTCAGAAAACTGTAATTCATTAAAATACGAAAAAAAATCATTTATAAGAAAAAGTGAAATGTAAATAAATGTCCTTGGAAAAGTATTATTATTTTAAAATAGAAAAAAATTACAGTAAGGAGTGGGTTAACCTGATTCTCCACATACTTGCTTACATTTTGATAAGCAGGGAAGATTAAAGAGTGTGTTATTGAGAGAGAAGATTTTGTCAAACCTTAGAAATTAAATTAATAAAGTTTATGATAGAATTCAGCTTTTTTTTTTCATTTTTGAACCCCATTTGATAGAATTACTATATGGTATTAGTTTGTATCTATGTGATACAATTTTATTTTATTTTATATTTTACATGTTTGTTTGTGTCTAAGTAATAAAATCCATGATAATAGCAAGGACAGTTACAGAAGATTACATTTTTGGTGTCAAGAGTTTTGCAATTTGATTCTACTTGGGCTAATTTTCATGATTTTATTATTATATTACTTTATATTTTCAGTTCCCAGGAAAAGCATGATTCTTGGATCCATTTTTACTACTCCTGTGACCTTGTCTTTTCTAAGCATCAACTTCCACAACTGTAAATTTTTTTAATTATATAAATGTAATTTTACATGTATAAATATATATTTACATCATATATATATGTATCATGGAATAGTTGGTTGGAAATGCTGCCACTGTAAAACATGAGATATTGTAGTTGCTTAAACCAGGTGAGCTAAACTAATTCATCCTAGATTTTAGTTATACTTCTGCCTTTGTATGTTGAGTCTTATCAAAGTGTCACATCTTACTCTGATTTAGAACATAATTGACCACCTGAGTGATATCTACATTTAAAGTCAAGCTGCATTATTTCCTGTGCAAAACCTCTGACTCCTAGCTAAGTACAAGTAGTACAACATGGACAGGTAGTATATCAGATTTCAAGAGTATAACAATCATTTTCAATAAATTTGCAACTTTCTTGTTCTGAATGCTGCTTTGTCTCAGTCACAGATCTGTCAAACAATGTTCTGGTAACACAGGGTTGCCCCTGTTAGGTGGGGGAAATAGACACTGAGCAATGTAGATCAAATGTTCTGTGAGTTCCCAGGGGACATGAGAATGATCATCAAGACAAGATCCATAGCAGAGTGAAAGATAGACATACCAGAATTTCATCAGGACACTGAAATTACAGTTAACCTGGGTGTCTAAATTGAGATTGCTGGGGTTAGGGAACACACTTGGTAATTCTTGGGACATAGATTCTGAGAAAGAGATAGGCATGCAGGAAGTTTATTGTGGAATGAGTTTAGAGTCAACTCCTTTGCAATGAAGGAAGCAGAACTGGGCAAAGGGAGGTGTTGAACCCTGATAGAGTCACAAGGTCTCAGCTAACCCAGGAGGAGTTCAGATATGTTCCTACCGAGTTTCATGTCATAGGGCAAGTCATCCTTTGTGCCCCTACAGGAGGAGCACTGCTTGAACGTGGCCTACCCACAAGAAGGGAACATAACTCTGAGCAAAGCAGTTTTTTTCAAGTAAGAAAAGTGCCCTGAGAGAGACTAGCTGAGACTGTCTGATACTAGCACTCCTAGTAGCTGGAAGAACAAGTACTTCAGCCCTGAAAGGGGAAGGGTAATACAGGAGCACAGAATAATGTATGGAACACTTCATAAGCCATATGCAATAAGAAGTCTAAGTGAAGGGGGCCCTTGATTGCCACTCACCCAGATTTGCTTTCTGTAGCACAAACCATGTGATTCATGTGATGGAACACAAAGAACATACCAAGCAAGAATAATTAGTTCAATAAAAATATGGTTTACTTAAGGTATAAAGTTACAGAGCAGTTTGGAATTTGCCCATAAGGATCATGCTGGAATGGGGAGCTCAAAACATTTTCTGACAGGCCTAGCTTTTGGTTTAGAGGAACTGTTAATATATCTCTGATAAAGCATCAGTCCTGAACTGGAACCTGGAACTCTATCCTACACATAGCTTAATCACATTAGAAAGCACCAACTTTACATATGGGTGAGTGGGAGTAGCAAGGAGAGGGCACATCATTTTAACAGAGCACCCTTTACTGTCAATTCAGACTCTGTAACCAGCAGGTGTCAAAAGATCTAAAGGTTTTGCTTTCCCTAGTGTGTCCTTGCTCTGTGCTATGGCCTGAATTTCATTACCCAAATTCTTCTGTTGGGTACCCTAACCCCAAATATGAAGGTGTTTAGAGACATGTCTTTTAGAGATCTCATTAATGCTAAATTAGATCATGCTGGTAGGTCCTTGATCTATAGGATTAGTGTGCTTATAAGAAGAGAAAGAGAGACCAGAGCAAACCCTCTCTCTTTTCACAGGCACTGAGGAAAGGCCATGTAAGGACATAGAAATAAGGGCAGTATTTTGTAAACTGGGAAGACAAGTCTCACTAGGAACCAAGTTAGTCAGCACATAGATCTTAGACATCTCAACATGCAGAACTGTGAGGAAAAAAAATGTATATGTATGTATGTATGTAGTTTAATCCACCCTGTCTACGGGGTTTTCATATGAAAGTACA
Organism: Neophocaena asiaeorientalis asiaeorientalis; assembly: GCF_003031525.2. Taxonomy (NCBI): domain Eukaryota; kingdom Metazoa; phylum Chordata; class Mammalia; order Artiodactyla; family Phocoenidae; genus Neophocaena; species Neophocaena asiaeorientalis. The sequence continues at coordinate 154,068 of NW_020173724.1, read as the reverse complement.
AGCTAACAAATGTACTCTGGTATATATCTGCAAGTTTCTTTGAAAAGGATTGGCATATAGTGACCACTTGTTATTATTGTGGTATGGAAAGCTCTTTCTCCGGACGACCTGGAGTTTTTTTTGTTTTTTGTTTTTTGTTTTTTGTTTTTTTTTTGCAGTACGCGGGCCTCTCACTGTTGTGGCCTCTCCCGTTGCGGAGCACAGGCTCCGGACGCACAGGCTCAGCGGCCATGGCTCACGGGCCCAGCTACTCCGCGGCATGTGGGATCCTCCCAGACCGAGGCACGAACCCGTGTCCCCTGCATCGGCAGGCGGACTCTCAACCACTGCGCCACCAGGGAAGCCCGACCTGGTATTTTTTTATTGGATGAAATCTGCGAGTGAAAATTAACTCAAAACAAGAGACAAGATGATTGACTGTGTGTTGTTTTGTTTGTTTTTCTGATAGTGCTTGGCATCAGTTTTTCACTCCCCAAGTCTTTCTCTTTGTTGGTTCTATGAGTAAAGCAATACCCTGGTGGCTGCACGTGTATCTCACCTTAAGATTGCCAGGGTCAATGACCATTTTGAAAATTATGTTCACATTGCCTCTGAAGTGTTTGTGGCACCATATGGTTCAGGTAATTCCTGAACCCTTTCATCCCCCCGTATACATGTAGCTCTCATTACAAAGCAGTACCTTTGAACTTTGATTTTGGCAGCCACCTATGAAGGTCTCGATGATTTTGCTCTTCTCCAGAGTTCTTTCCATAACACTCTGGGCTATCCTGTGTGTCATGGTCAGCTGGGCATGCATAATACAGTGCTACCAATGTGTCCTCTGCTCTCTGATTTTTGACCTCTTATTCAACAGTCAGCCATGTTGGACCATTATCTTACCTAGTGTAGGTCCTTATGATGGCCACCTCCTACTTCCCAGGACTAGCTCAAGGCTTGGTCCATCCACGTTCCTGAGGGTCAGAGCTCTGGGTGCCCCCCTCAAAAGTGAAGTATATTGAGGACAGGTATAATGAACCTTGGGTCCTGCACGGTCATCTCCATGCCTATTTCCTGTACTTCTGCTGGCAGACATCACCCCATCACCCCCAGCAGCAGAGATGAACCTCTGCCAAAGTCTGAACCAGGTCCTGAACTTAAAGACAATTTGAATGTGATCCCTTTTGCACTTGAGACCCCGTGGAACATCACAATTACATACACTCAAGATTTTTCTCCTTCCCCAAACCCAATGTCATGAAAATACAGTGTAAAATTGAAGGAGACAACCCTCATCTCTTTCATCCTAGTGGCAGTAGCTTAGATGGGACCTAGGATTATGTATAGAGAGAATGATAGAGGCCAAGGGCCAAGAAGGGGCTCAGCTTCCTGGGTGCCTTGAGTTCTGCCATCCATCTCTCCCCACTCATTCTTAGTGCTCAGGGTCATTGACCATCCTGGGGCAACTTGTAGATTCAGAGATGATAGGTTTTCCATCCTGCCTTCAACATTTTCTAGCAGGGCATCATCACCCTTTAATTTAACTTTACTATGTTTTACCCTCGTTTTAAATTTGAAATGAGGTTTCTGACTTGAATAGTCAATTTTGGAAGAATATTTGCCTTATACACACACATATATATATTTGTATCTTTTACATGGCAGACTCATCTCTTACATGTCTTTCTCTACATTTCCTGGGAGAAGTTTATGAAAATGAATATATTTCTCCCCTACGTAGATGCCAACTTACCCTAGTCTTTCTCTTTAAAAATTTCTCATTATTATACACATCTGACCATATTTATCACTCTAACCAATACTTAATAGATCAGTCAAAATAAGGATTGCAGTCCTTTGATAAATATTGCTTTTCCATGGAGAACGTAAGCTTTGTGAGGACTGTGTTGGCTTACTGGTCTCTAGAGGTCACCTTGAAATGGCCACAGATCCAAAAATGAACATATGTGAGGATCTGGACCCTCTGTCTTGAGTGTCAAGCCCAGGCAGAGGGACTCCACTAGAACCTGATGGAGTGGCAATCCACTAATAGATTAGCCAGGACAGTCGTGGGCACTGTCATGATTGCTGAGACTTCAGTACAGCTACCCCAGCTCACAGGGCCCTTCCTCTGGGAGCTTTTTTTTTTTTCTTTTTGGCTACAGGTGGAGACACTGGGCTACGGGTTCCTACCCCTGCCTGGCCGTTCAAAGACTCTCCTTCAGGACCCAGAAAGGAATCAACTCCAGGGGGACCAGGGTCCTTGTTCCCCTCTCTTGGCTGATGGGGAAGTCATACTGAAGCTAGAGGCTGGATACCCACTTCCATTGCACCCATTCACCCAGAGGTCTCCAGAGACAACTTGCTGCCTTCAGATTTCATGAAGCATCTGAGGAGTCAGGACTGAATTGATGCTGCTTTGCCCCAGGCTTAGACCTGGATGATCCATAAGTCAGGGGCACCTCTTCCTCACTCTTTCCCCAGAGACCTGCAGAAGGTGCCAGATGCCACAAGGGGGCACCAGTGAGACCAAAGGGCTGGAGTGTCTATAAGGAGGCACGGCTCCCTCAGGTGCGAGGTCAGGGTTGGGCTTTCCCTGAGCACACAGGTGATCACTGTGTGTGGTTCTGAGCCCTCTCTCCATAGCCCTCAGTGTTACTTACACTCAGCCTCATCACACATAGTTAGAATAAAATAGCTATCAATTCCCCCAAACAGCTTCTTTCTCTCTCTCTCTCTTTTTCCCTGTTAGTCTCCTTTAAAATATAGTTTTTCTCATGTAACTCAAGAATCTGTAATGAACTTCTTTCTGCAAATAAAATACGTCCAAGTTATTTCCATGGCACATCAAAAACATTCACTGGCTCACACAGTGACCCATAGTTCTTACTTGCACAGAATTTTCTCCACTGGAAAACCTAATACGTTCAATAAGCTCAAGGAGTTTTCCTTGTAATATACTGACAGTACACCTCCTATTTCTAATTTTCAGCTGAAAAACCTCAATATTTTTACACAGAAAGTGTTTTTAATTCAAAGAATTGTTATATTTTCACTGAAAATGTTTTTACACTGAAATATAGAAACAGTTTCTCTTGTATTGATTTTTCCCCTAAGCTCTAAAGCTGAACATAGTGTTTCCACATATATATCTAAGACACAGCCCTCAATACCTTAAAAACATTATCAAATCCACTTACCCTTCCAGAGTAGTTTATTCCCTAGTCCCTTCCCAATCTGCAGGGATTCTCAACACTCTCTTCAGTTTCTCAAGGAAAACAAAAACAAAACAAAAAAAGAAAACCCTAGCCATTTGGACACTCTTAAAGCCTGACATTTTCAGTGCTTATTTTTCATTAGAACCATCTGGGACTTTTAGAATTACTGATGCTCAGCCCCATCTTGGATTATATACTAATCTCTGCAAAGGACCCTCATCAGAATATTAAACTGTCTCCAGGAAGTTCTTATCTGCAGCCTGGGTGTGACTCACAGTTACCAGAGTCCCCACCCCCATGGTACAGCGTGAGGTGGGGGAGGACAAAGGAGACCCCTGAAGTCAGGTGCAGCTCATGGCAAAGCTTATGCTCTTCCTCAAGGCAGAGCTCAGCCCAGGTTGCATGTGAGAATCACCCAGGGAGCTTGTCACAAACACAGAGCCCTGGGTCCCAGCCTTGAATAATGAAGTCTGAATCACTGGGGTTGGCCTTTGAAATGCCTTCCAGCTGATCGACTGTAGAATCAGGAGTGGGAAGCTGTGGATCCATGATTTCACTGAGCTTAGAGACCAGTGGGAGAGCTAGACTTGACCTGACCCAGGAGTTGCATGAACCATACCGAGTGTGACTTGAGTTTGAGGACTGAAAAGGGGTGGCACCTATGCGGGGTGTCACCATCTGAGAAGGCCTCTGTGCACAGGGTGACTAACAGACATCCTCAAGTAGTGCAAACCAGCTTGATGAATGGCTTTGGGAGATCACAGTAGGGAAGCATCTAACACAGAAGGAGCAAAGACGCCAAAACAAAATTGCACCCACTGTATTCAGAGAATGAGAAGGTAAGTATGGCTGGAGCCTGGATATCGAGAGAAAAATCATCTTGATTTGAAGCCATCAGTTGACAGGGTGTGAAAAATGTCTGCCCTGAAAAGTCATAAAAAGAGGTTTGGTCTGCATACCGAGTACAATGAGGGCAGGGACACTATTAAAATGCTGTGGCCATTGTCCATGGGAGTAACCCTTAATGCCTCACTATTTTAGATCCAATTTGAAAAAACCAATTCATTTCATATATGTTTAGATGCTAGGAATGAGATATTCTAGTGAAGTGGATGCCGTGGGTAAGGGAGGAAAAGGATTCATGAATTGGTCTTTATGAGGAGCTGCAGTTGTCCCTCAAATATGATCTGTATGGAGTATCCTCAGGACCTGGATGGGAGCCCTGAAGCCTGGTATCCCTGATACCACCCTTCCATGTTATCTCCATGCCCATTTTCTGCCTTCTCCAAGCAGACCCCACACACGCAGAGAGTCACCTCCTCTGACTTGGAGACAGATCTTGAACTTAACATTTGAATCTGATTCTCAAATCCACTTGAGAGACAAGGGATTTCATGACTTTCTCTTCCTCAAACCCAATGGAATGAAAATAAAATGTGAAATGAACTGGAGGATCCCCTAGTTCTGCCGTGTGGTCAGGGCTTGGATGGGACCCCAAAATGGTAGAGAGACAAAGGAGCAGGGAGAGAGCTCAGCTTCCTGGAGACTTGGGACCTGTCATCCCTCTCACTCTCCTCTCCCCAACATTCTGGCTGCTTGAGGGTCATTAAGCATCAGGGAAAACTTTTAGATAAAGAATCAATGGGGTGGAATCCTTCCATCAGCATTCTCTGGCTGGGTGAGCAGAATCCCGTTATTTAATGTTTCTGGACCTCAGTTGCCTCCTTGTGAGGTGGCAGCTGATGCTTCTTACTTTAGCACTCACTTTTTGGATAATCTGAATATATGATTTATATTGGGTCTCTTAAACCTGTGTATCCACAGATCTTAAAAAACGGTATGAATGAATTTATCTACAAAACAGAGAGTTACAGATGTAGAAAACAAACATGGTTACCAGGGGGTAAAGGGGGTTGAAGGATAAATTGGGAGATTGGGTTTGACATATACATTCTTCTATATATAAAATAGATAACAAGGACCTCCTGTATAGCCCAGGGAACTCTACTCAATACTCTGTAATGACCTATATGGGAAAATAATCTAAAAAAGGATGGCGATATATATATATACACATATTATCTGATGCACTTTGCTGTACACCTGAAACTATCACAACATTGTAAATCAACTGTACTCTAATAAAAAATTTTTTAAAAACCTGTGTCTCCACACTTCCTGGGTCAAATTTATAAACATTATTTTACTTTTGTGTAAGTCCAAATTTCACAAATCTTTCCCTTGAACAACTTTTATTGTCATTTAACACACATGTAACCTTATTAATTCACTTTTTTAACAATGACTATAATAAGGCACAATAACTAGTACTGCAGGTCCTTCACAATATTGCTTTCCCATGGAGACGATAGGCTTGCTGAGAGCTCAGTTGGCTGATGGATCACTAGAGGAGCTCCATTATCTTGCCCCTGGGTAGAGTAGAACATTTGTGGCTGAGGGTGGGATTGGTTCAGAATCACTACTTGTATATCAACTCACAAGCAGAGGGACACAGCCAGGACCTGTTGACATGGGCAATCCACCAACACATCAGTCACCAACAGGTGTGGACATAGGCACATCTTCCTGGGGCTGTAGCACCACCATCCCTTGACCAGTGGCCCTTCCCCAGGGCAATCTCTTCTGTCCAGTAAGACCGTGTAAGGAGATTTGGTGTGAACATCAAGGACTGTATGAGCAAGGTTGCCCCTGAGGATTCTACTGCTGTTGTCCATGGGAAAGACCCTTAAAGCCAGAATTATTTTAATTCCAGAGTAAAGAAAACCTAGCTAATTCCACAGTTTTATAGAGGCTGCGGTTCAGCACTTTCTTTTTGACTGGAGCTCTTTGTGAAGTTCAAGAATCAGGGGTGTGCATTTGTAGAGATGAGACAGCTTATTTTGCAGGTGGGGTACAGGGCCTAGAATCCTTTAGAATCACTGCTCTAGTTGAGATCAAACACATCATCTCCAAATTATCCAATCTTACACTAGTTTAGGTACAGCTGAAGGGATTTGGCAGATGTAATCAGTGAGTCAAAAGGATAATGTACTGGATTAACCTGACTCAATCACTTGTAAGACTTAAGTCCCCTCCCTACCCCCTCCTTTCAGGGGAAGATACAAGGACTCAAAGAAAACATAGGATGTATACAAAATCACAGAGCAAGTTGGAGTTCTGAGGCTCAGTACTTTCATTGAGAACCAGAGCCTTCATACCCAGTGCCCACTGTGGGTGGTGGTCAGTTCCTGGGCATTGGGACCAGTTTCTGCCCTTAGGAGCTCCAGGTCCTGAGACTGTAATTGAGCAGGGCCCTATGGGTCCTTCCCAGGACAGAAACGCCCCCATGTTCTCCACCTGCCTCTTATTATCTATAGAAAAACTTTATCCTCCTAGGCCTTCCTCAAGTTCCAAAGAATAAATTTAATCAGAAGTGAGAGAATGCAGAAAGGAAAACAGTCAATAAGCCAAAATAATGGTTTAGCCATTAAACAAAGTCGAGGACTTTTAGTTCCACCTCAAGGGCTATAGATAATTTCTAAGTCATGTTCTTTAAGCTGTTTTGCAGATGCTGAAACCCGCACCAGGTGGAAGAAGTTACCTGCAATATATATATATATATTTAGGTGACATGAAGAGAATCAAGGATGACTCTGGAGCCACTACACATTAAGTTTGAGCTGATTTAAGATGATACCACTCACTGTATATGCCCCTCCCCTGTCTTGTCATAATATAAACTCTGTAATCAATCTGAATCATTGGGTAGATTTGTGGATGATTCTTAGATAGTTTTGAAGATTCATAGTAGCCTAGACTACATCTGAGATTCTGAGGGCAAAAAATTCTAAGCATTGTGTTGCCAACCTTCTTGGTGACAATCTAAGCACCTTCCTTCTCTCCCATCATCAGTTGTCCCATCTATAAATCCCCCTCACATTCTCCTTCTGTGTCCCTCCTTTAGCATAAACAATTCTCTTTGAAAAATGTTCTCTTATAAAAAGAAAAGCTCTGTTCTCCCCCTCTCCTCCCCTCCCTAAACCCTTCTTTCAAATTAAGTCCTTCATAAAGTGTCCCACATGCATCTCTAGAATTTGTGACCACCCTCACCAGCTGAGGCCTGGGCTCTTCCCCTAACCCTCCACTGAAACCACCCTCTACATGACACACATAGTCCTTGAGCCAAACCCAAAGGGCTTCCCTGACCCTTAGCTCTAACCCACGGGAGGGGAGGGTGGTTCATTTGTAGGAATGTCACAAACTCTCACTTTGCCTTTGAGGACACTGGAGCCTAGAGATCCTTGGAATCAATAATGGAGTTAACCCAGTATTAATCTCTAGTTAATCCTATCCCAGTTATCCAATCAAACTGTATTGTAGGTGCTGCATTAAAGGGATTTTGCAGTTGTAATAAAAGTACTAAATTCGTTTATCTTCGGTTAATCCAAAGAGAGTATACTGGGTGTGTCTGATTCAATCACACCCAAGGTATTTAATAGCTGCTAGACCTCCCAAGAGCTTCAGAGACTACCAGAAGCAGAGAGGACCAGATACATTTCAGGAGACCACCTAATCTCCTGAATTCCAGCAAAGCAGAGTAAGTGCCTGCTCTCTTCAGCTCCCAGATTAGGCCCTGAGGCTGCAGAGAAAACTCAGAATAAAAATGGAGGTAAGTTGGAGGAAACCTGATTCCTGTGTGTTTGTGGGAATATGGTTGGGTTATTTGTCTTTCATTTTATTTCACAAGTACTTTTGCAGTCATTAAAAGTACACCCACAACCTTCTCTGTTCTTTGCATACATTCACTCATTTAATCCTCATAGAAAGCCTGATGGAAGGTGTTATGACTATACTCATCTCACAGAGAAGGCACCAAGGCACTGCATGGCAACTACCCTGAACAGGGACCCACAGTTGTAACTTCAAAGCTAGGAATGAGAAGCTGGCACTGTGGTTCCTGGCTTCATGACCTTCACAGATGTTCTGAGCTGCCACTCCCATGCTTGATGGATGTCTCTCACAAATTTATGGTTTTAATGGGATTATGTGTCTACTTTGATATTTCATTTAGGTAGAGTATTTCTCATCTCTAGAAGTTCCATATAGGCTGCTTATATCCTCCTATTATCTCCTTATGCTACTGCTTCTCCACACTTGATCACAGGGAGTCCGTTTCTAATGGCTGCTTGAAAGCCTTTCTCTACTAATTCTGCCACCTGTGTCACTTCTGAGTCTATGGATCAAGTTTCTGCTAGTGATGAATTGTATTCCTGTTTTGTTGCATTCCAGGTAATTCTAAGTGGGAGATCCACATTGTGCATTTCGGAGTGCTAGATATTCTGTGTTCCTTGAACTAATGTTGGACTTTGTTCTGGTGCAGAGAAGGTACTTCAAAACAGTTTGAGCCTTTTGAGGATTGCTTTGAATCTTTGTTAGTTGGGACCAGGACAGGCTTCTGTCTGGATAATTTGGCCGCACTACTGAGGCAATACCCTTTCTGAGCAGTCTGTGTCTGAAAACCTTGGATTAGGGTTTTTGGTTTCACTCTGGCTGCTGGGAGCAAAGATTCTTCTTGGTCTGAGTGACCCCAGCAATTTCCCAACTTGCTCTTTTCCAGTGGCTCTTACTCAGTCCAGGCAGTTCCTGCCCACACAGGGCTCATATGTCCTTAGACAGGGGACCTCCCTGTAATCTTCAGAGTTCCCTTCATCTCTCTGTCCCTGTCTGTCTGTCTGTCTGTCTCCTGTGCAGCTTCCTTGTCCTGTACTTGCCATTGTGATACAGGATATCCAGCAGCATTCACTCCTCCAAGATCTCAGCCTGGACTCCCAGGCCCTGTTTTGATCCCTCTCCTTGCTCTAAGGTCTGGACACCCTGAGGCACTCTGTGTGGCCCTTGTGGATCCCCTTCACTTGTTTTTTTTCTTTCAAACCACTGTCCTGTGTTCCTGTCGGTCCTGTGTCTGAAAACCTTTGGTTCAATAGTTCCTCTGGCTTTCTCCTGGTTCAGTGCCAGGGTGCATAAAGAAAGAAATCTGCTTTGTTTTGAAATAACTCATTTGTTAATAATTTGCAACTAATATTCTCTGTTATTGCAGAATGTTTTCTAGATCTGTTCTTAAGATTGATTTTTATTTTCATTGCTGTGATTGGATAATTATTTAAGCAATCACAAGTAAGTTGTTAAGAGATTACCTACTGTGTCAATAGTCATCTTTTATTTTATTTTTCATTAGAAAGTGACATTTCAGCCTGAAATTACTAGACACCTCCAGGAAGTAGAGAAGGTAAAAGAAACCCAGGGAGAAGAACTGCCCTCAGGTAAGATGTTCTCAGTCATGTTTAATTAGAGAAAACTTTCTATCTCACCTCCTTCAGCTTCCCAGTATGAACTGCTCATCTCAGGCCCCAGGGAGGACAGGGCTTCCTCAGAGTCCTGGGACCTCTCTGTCCCTGCCCCCAGCCCTGGTGACCAGAGGCAGTGAAAGGCCCCATTGGGGGGTGGGAAGTGAACCCCTCTTCAGGAGGCCCTCCCAGGAAGTAAATGAACCATCAAAGCCCTGTCAATATTCTCTGAAATTAACTTACGCAACTGGAATAACATCAGGCTCTCAGATGCTTTCCTGACCTGTTCCAGTGACTATGGCTTGGCATTAGGACTCAGGTTGAAGATGAATCCCTCAACATCTCATGTTAAATTTTGTCACCTCCCACTAACTGGATAGAGTCACGTTTGGACCTATCAGTGTAGAGAGAGGGTCTCTGAGAAACCCTCAAGTGTGCATGTGAGATATACCAGAGCATATCTACATCCCTCTCTCCTTTCCAGACCAGTGTGTTAAACCTTGGAGCAACCATGAGATTAGGAGTTTCCTACAAGAATGGGAACTCCTTGAAGGTGAAGAGTTAAAGAAGAATTATCACGTAGCATCAAGAATAATTGCCAGGCATCTCAAGCAAAGGGGCATAAACAAGAGCAGGGGAAAATGTCTCCAGATGCTAATAAACATGCAGGACTTATATTGGACCGTTCATGAAGCCAACCAGAGACCAAGGAGTGAACCCTTGCCATGTCCTTATGGAGAGGCCCTTCACAGGATCCTAGAACACAGAGGGGAGAACAAGGACTTCTCAGGTTTGTCTCTTATATTCATCCTCATGGTTATTTAGTAAGTGGCATCAGCTGGCCCAGACATTGCACTGTCTCCTGAGAAGGGCAGCATGATGGGACTGGTCCCTGCCCACAGGTTACCCCCTTCACACAGCACAAAGAACTTGATGTTCTGAGCATCCACCTGCTCCTCTCTATTTCTCCTCTTTGTCACCAAAACAATGAGGGACTTTACTCATGGCCTGGTTTAGAATAGACATGGCCCCCTGGGCCAGACTAAGTAATAGGCATAGGTTCAGGAGGAGGGTAGGTGATGTCATCTCTCTCTCTCATGTCCTCCCTGTGCAGAAGTGGCTGATGTCCCACCACCTGAGTACCAGCCCCCTGCGTGTGTCATCCCTGATTGCTTTGAGGAGCTGCTGTGGGCTCCCCCACATATGATCTACATAGAGGATCCTCAGGTACCCAGATGGGAGCCCTGGAACATGAACCTTCCACAGTCAAGTCCATGCCTGTTTCCTGCATTTCTCTCCCTACACCCTGGCCCCCAGCAACAGTGGTCAACTCTCTCTGACAATGAGTCAGAGTGAGAACTTACAGCTGGAACCTGAATCCCAGTTTGATTCGAAGGACAGACAATGGACTAGGACAATTCTATACACTCATGACTTCTTTTTTCCTAGCCCAATGTAATGAGGGAAAAAAATGTGAAAATAAATGACTGTGACCCTCATCCCTTTCTGCCTTGTGCTGGATGCTTGGATGGGACCCAGGATTATAGAGAGTCCAAGGGGCAGGGAGATGCTCACTTTCCAGGTGACTTGGGACCTGTTAACCTTTCTCTCTACTCTCTCCATCATGCTTCCTGCATGGAGGATCCTTTAACATCAGAGACAACTTAGACATTCAGAGATAATTGTGTTCAATCCTGCCTTCATCATTTCTTAACTGTGTGATAACAGAACTTGTTTAATGTTTCTGAGCCTAAAATTCTTCCCATTAGAATGGAACCTGGTGTTTCTTATGTCAGAAGATAGTTTTAGTATATAAGCACACACATGACAAAATCACTTGATGTTCCTTTTTTTTTTTTAATAAAGGAAAGTTTTTATTTTGAGATCACTGTAATTTCACATGTTGTTGTGACAGATAACACAGAGAGGTCTCAGAGAGATCCCTTGTGTCCTCTACTCAGGTTTCCCTCATGGTAACATCTCAGAAAACTAAAGTATAATAACATAACTGGTGTATTGACCAGATTCAGCCAAAATACTGAATCACCACAAGAGTCCTCATTTTGCCCTTTCATGGTCACACACATGACCCTCCCACACTCACTCCTTAATTAACTCCTGGCAACCACTAAGATGTGCTCCATTTCTATCTATCTATCTATCTATCATCTTCATGTGCTTATTTGTCATCTGTATATCCTCTTCAGTGATAGGTCTCTTCATGTTTTTGGTCCATTTTCTAATTGGATTGTTTTCACTCCTATGAATTGAGAGTTATTTATTCTAGTCTACTATGAGATGTGCCTTGTGCAAATATTTTCTCCTTTGTGACTTTTTTTTTTTCCTCTGTGAAAGCTCACATGGAGAGGATGAAAAGTTTTAAATTTTGATTAGGTCAAATTTATCAGTTTTCTAATGAGTGATGCTTTTGGTGTCAAACATAAAAACACTTTTCCTAGACCAAGGATTTTCTCCTATATTTTTCAATAAGTTTTACAGTTTTATATTTAAGTCCATGATACATTTGAGTTAAATTTTCATTAAGGTGTGAGGTTAGGTCAAGTTCATTTTTGTGTGTGTTGCTATAGATGTCAGTTCCTCCAGCACCATTTTTGAAGAGATTGTCATTTCTCTTTCACTTTTGTCAAAAATTAGGTGGGCATATTTATGTGAGTCTATTAAAGGGTTCTCTACATTGTTCCAATGATATACATGTCTATCACTCTGTCAATACCACACAGTCTTTTTTTTTTTTTGGTGCGGTACGTGGGCCTCTCACTGCTGTGGCCCCTCCCGTCGCGGAGCGCAGACTCAGCGGCCATGGCTCACAGGCGCAGCCGCTCCACAGCATGTGAGATCTTCCCGGACCGGGGCACGAATCCGTGTCCCCTGCATCGGCAGGTGGACTCCCAACCACTGCGCCACCAGGGAAGCCCTACCACACAGTCTTGATTGCTTAGCTGTATAATGAGTTATGAAATCCTGTAAATTGATGCTTTCCATTTTAATCTTTGATTTTCAAATATTGAACCAGTCTTACATCCCTGAAATACACCACTTATTCATCATACAATTCTTTTTACATATCACTGATTTTAATTTAACAATATTTTGTTAGTGATTTCTGCATTAATATTCAAGAGGGATGCTGTTTAGGAGTTTTCTTTTGTTGTACTGTCTGTCTGATTTGGGGATCAAGGTATACAAGTTATATAAAATGAATTGGCAAGTGTTCCCTCCTGTTTTATTTTCTAGAAAATATTGTGTAGAACTGATGTTAAGTCTTTAAATGCTTGATAGAACTCTCCAATGAAACCATCTGAGCCTGGGGATTGATTGATTGATTTCTTTCATCTTTTGAAATTTTAAAATAGTTTTTTCAGTTTCTTTAATAGTATAGGGGTATTTACATTATCTATTTCATATTAGGTGATTTGTGGTAGTCTGTGTGTTTTTTAGGAATTGGTCTATTTCCTCTAAGTTGTCAAGTTTTATGTGTATACAATCATTCACAGTATTCCATTGTTTCCTTTTTGCTATCTACAGGACCTGTAGTCATGTCTCTTCTTTCATTCCTGCTATTGATAATTTGTCTTGTCCCTTTTTTCTTAGTCTTGCTCAAGGTTTGTCTACTTGATCATTTCAAAGAATCAGTTATTTGTTTCATTGACTTTTCTCTATTCTGTTTACAATTTTATTTCTGCTCCTATTATTATTCCCTTCCTTCTGCTTCCTTTGTGTTTAGTTTGCTATTCTTATTCTAGATTCTTGATGTGCTAGATTAGATTATTATTTAAAGACTTTTCCTTTTTTCTAATGAATGAACTTAGCACCATAAATTTTATTTTCACCACTGCTTTCACTGTGTCCCATGAATTTTAATGTGTTGTATTTTTTATTTCAATTTTTAAAAAATTTCTCTTTAGACTTGTTTTTTGACCCATGGTTTATTTAGAAATGTGTTATTGAGTTTCTAAGAGCTGGAGATATTTATGTTGTCATTGTGTTATTGATTTTCTAGTTTGATTCCATTAAGACCAGAGAACATACTCCATATGATTCAATTTTTAAAGTTTGTTGAGGCTTGTTTTATGGCCCAGGAGAGGGTCTGTCTTGCTATATGTTCTGTGGGCACTTGAAAAAAAAGTATATCTTGATGCTGAATGAAGTATTTTATAAATGTTGATAAAGATCCTGTTGTTTGATAAGGTTGTTGAGTTCTATTTCCTTGCAGATTTTCTGCCTAGTTATTCTGCGTTCTAATTATTAAGAGGGATGTCAAAGTGTTCATCTACATTTGTGATTTGTCTGTTTCTCCTTTCAGTTTCTACAAGTGTTTTGCTTCCCATATTTTACAGTTCTGTGCCCTGGTATATACACATTTAGGATTGCTATGCCTTCCTGTTGGATTAACATTTTTCTTTATGTAATTTCCGTGTGTCTCAAAATATTTTCTTGTTCTTAAGCCTACCGTATCTGATATTAGTCTCTCCACACTTGCTTTCTTGGATTAATGTTTGCATCTTTTTCCACCCTTGTACTTTCAATCTACTTATATTATTACATTTGAAGTGAGTTTTTAGTAGACAGCATATATATGGATCATGTTTTTAAATCCACTCTGTCAAACTATCTTTAATTGGTTTGTTTAGACCATTTACATTTAATGTAATTATTGTTAGGACTAAATCCTGCCATCTTAGTTTTCATGTGTTTGTTGTCTCTATTTTTGTTTCTGTTTTCTTTTTACTACCTTCCTGTGGGCTACTTGAACATATTTTTAGAATGCCATTTCCATTTATTTATAGTTTTTGAGTGTATTTCTCTCTTTATCTTTTTAGTTGCACTAGTATTACATAATATACACAACTTTTCACAGTCTACTGGTGTCACTTTACTTGTTTGAGTGAGGTTTAAAACTTCTCATTTTATGTCCATTTACCCTCTCCTACTTGTAATATAATTATCTTAAAATGTTTTCTTTGCATATATTAGGATCATGTCAGACAGTGTTATAATGTTCACTTCAATCATAATTTTAGAAAACTCAAACCAGAAGAAAGTCTATTGTATTTATCCTCATTTCATTCTCATGAAAGTAAATGTATAGGTTCTCATTCTGTCTTTGTTGGCATAAGTGGGAATGCAGACATGGTTTTTATCTGTATTTGGAGGACTGGAACAGCCATTGTATAAAAATTTTTCTATCTGGAAATCCTGCACCTTCCTTAGTCTTTTGACTAAAATAAAAAGACTTTGTTGGGGATTTCCTTTGGTGTTCATCCATTAGTATTTCTGGGTTGCCAACTTCTTTAGCTCCAACACTGGGATATATGAGGCAAAAAGAAAACCCATAGGGAAGACAATTGTAGCTGTATGATAGGAGAAGTCTTAGGAGGGTCTGGTGTCATTGAAAACAAAGCTTATAATAGCATAGTAGCCTTACAAGTGGGGAAGGGGCACTAGGAGAATTCAGTCCTACTCAGTTGATTCTTTCTGAATGTTGTGTGTGTTTCTGTATGCAAACAGATATCTATACATCCACACATATTTACATAAATGATAGATATGTCATAAATTCATATTACTATTTCCAATTCAAATTCAGAGCTACAAGGTATCTATATCATGCCTGCATCTCTCTTTTTTCCCCTAGTGGCTCTATTCCTGGAATTCATAAGGTCCAGAATGCTTTAATGTCTTCAATTATTTCTGTGGACCCTGACTTCCTTACCATTGGAGTCAGCAAAGCTCCTCTCAATTTCACCTCTTCCCAAATTGTTCTGTGACTTTCCAGTGACCACCTTGTGGCTGTTTTGGGGTCACCTCTTCCCTTTTTCTAAAATTCCCCAGACAATCCATTGTTTCCCTCTAGTTTCTCCTTCATAGGCCATGATACAATGCAGGTATTGTGACTGTTAGTGATTTGTCCTCATCTACTTGTAGTTTGGGGCTTGTGTGTTGCCTTGTCATCTAGTTTTATTGTAAATGGTGGCCATGCCTGGTAGGTTTTACTTTCTGGTTGCTCTGGCTCTTTTCATGTGACCCTGCTGCCATCTTCCCTGGATCCTCCTCTATATAGTGTTCATTTGCATTAACATTATCATCAGCTTCTTTTGACCATTTTTCCTTGTCATCTTTCTGATCAAATCTTTGCCCATTTTTCTATTAGGTTGTTAGCCTTTTTTCTTCTTAACTTTAAAAACTACTCCAATATTTGGAAGATCAGCCATTTTTGAAAAATGAATTGAAAATATTTTTTCTCAGTCTATTTTTTGAGTTTTGACTTTACTTATGGGTAGTTTTTGCTATTCCTAAATAAATTATCTTTATGCAGTTGAGATTATCAGTGTTTCTGTCTGAGCTTTTAAAGTATTTCACTTTATTTTAAACAAGAATGACCACAACACCTGTCACACCTAACAGAAATTGAGAGTATGTCCTTCTTTTGTTCAAATATCAAGTCAATGATCACATTTTCCTCTGTCTCATAAACAGGTTTCATTTTCTTTTTACATCTTGCCTGTGTGAACCAGAATCCAAAAAATGTTCATATGCTGTAGTTGATATATCCCTTAACCTTCTTTTAACCTATAGGATTCCCTTCAGTAATGGACCCAGACATACTAATACATAATATAAAATCACAGTTATGATTAAAGCAGTAGGAAAAGGTCAGAGTGGGATAGACTGAAGAATATGTTTAGAATAAACTCACTATTGAAAAATGTGAGTAGGAGAGCTGTGACCAAAAACTTCAGTACCATTTTCAGTTGTTATAGAGGCTATCGACCAACTTACATATACTGCATACCAGCTGTGAATGAGCCACTGAACCCAGAATGATGAGAGAACAAAAGACATCTAAGCCCTGGTTCCTGCTAAGACCTTAAAAATCCAGTAGGGTAGATGACATTAAACATTGAAAAGTTCTACAATACTTCAAGAATTAAATGTTTTAAGACCAGGTTAAAAATGTTTAAAATTAAACATTTTAAACATGAATGGCCATAGATCACTGGATCATCTGTCATTTTAGATCATACTTTAGTTTTATCTGGATGTAGACACTATAAGTTCTTTGGAAACAAGAAAATCTAGCCTAAATTCTAATCAGGCAGTCATACCACCTGAGCAAAATAAGTGGTCCATTCACTTGACCTGCATACCACAGTAACTTCTATTCAATAAGTACTCTTGGAACAACCTCCCCATGACTTACACTGTGCTAGGTGGTAAGAATGTAAGAACAGGGCTTGTAATATATTTCTTTCCTTACTCCTGTAAATTGTAATTAGACCAGTGGCCAAGATTTATAAGATAAAACTAGAGACACTGAGTTCTGAGAATTGTCAGAGAAAATAATTAGTCCCTGCTGTATACCGACCACCTAGCACAGTGCCTGGCACACAGTAGGGGCTCAGTAAGCACATTGGATGAATAGATGAGTATATATGTGAGTCTGTGGCAGGGACCTGAACCTTCAAATCCCACTATTTGTATGCAACCCTAGCCTTTGCTTTCTTTGCTTAAATCTCAAAGCACTCTGAAAATATTTTGCAAAAGAATTTGTGTACTACAGACAATTTTAATGCCATTTGAAGTAGTATTGATTCCCTATACCTAGCTGTTATACTTTTTCTCTGGGAAATTTTTAAAATTTTGATTCCTCTAACACAATATTTTAAAAATATTTTAAAAATCAAAATTTTTAAAATTTTGATTACTCTAACACAATAATCAGGAAAAGTTGAGATAAGTTACTGGTGGAAACTGTAACAGACTTGCAGGCAATGGTCTGAATGTGGCATGTTGATTAATTTTGTTTAGGCTGTTTTTGTTTGTTTTTTGGTTTGGTGGTGTTGTTATTTTTAAATATCAGATATTAATTTTAGATAATTGTTGGCTTTTGAGTTTTGTGTGCTACTGTGTCCTAATCTTCAATTCAAGTTTATAAAAATATTCTTCTTCAAGGTTTTCTACATTGTCGTGTTTTCATTTTTCTTTCATTTAATTATATATAATGAAATATATGTATATATTATGTGTATTATGTGTATATATGTAAAATATAGTCATATAGTCATATAATCAGCTTTGGTCAGTTTAGAATTCTAGAATTAAGTTAAAAGTAGTCTACACTTTTTCCCAAATATATAATCAGGTACAAGAAAGTATTTTTATAAAAAACAGCAACAACATTAGAGTATTTTTATGCTGAGAAGCAGAATGTAAATGTAAAGAAGGTAAAGATATTGGAGATGGCATTTACTCTAAGTGCAAAAGGAAGACAAATATTTTGTGCTATTTTTTTTATTGTGAAATTTTCCCTACATACACAAAAATAGGTTGTATATCAATAAACCTCAATTACCTAGTTTCAGCAATTATATTGGAGGTTTTTAAGAAGAGCAGTGAGAACTTGTAATCTATATTTTAAAACATCCTTTGTGCTGCTGTGTAGAAAATAGATTGTTTAAGAGTGTCAGCAGGCAAACCAGTTATGAGAACCCTGTGGTGTCTATGGGAGGGATAACAGTGAGTTAGATTGGATAACTAGCCATGGGAAGACTCCCTGCAGGACATGCTGATGGAGTGGATGAGGGATGTGAAAGAAAAGGGTGACTCTGTGAGCATGCACGTAGAGAGTGGTGCCATTGCCGATGTAGGGAGACTGGGGTTCAACACACATATATCAGTTCCATGAGTCTCCTGGAAAATGTGTGCACTCACTCTGACATAATTGATCTGAAGTCTCCCAAAGAGGGGGAACCAAGTATTTTTGGTATGAGTTCTATGTAGTTGTAAAAAGGAATGAAGATGATCTTTGTAAATTTCAGTATGATGTCTAGAATATGTTATTAAGTGCAGAACAGTGTGTGAGCAATTCTATCAAAGAAAGAAGGGGACAGAAAAAATATGTATTCCTTTATAAAGGAAAAAAATAAAAACAATATCCATAAGGTGAGGGAAGGAAAACGATGGAGGGGACAGGAATAGAATCCAGAGTTTCTCTAAAGGTCGTATTTATTTATTTTTTTACAGTTTTGACAATAAAATTACAAAAAATGTTATGTAATTATGAAACAAACAAGTAAAAATGAAAGAAATTTTAAAATCATTTTTTATTCCTTATTCTTTATCTTTCTTTCTTTTTGAAAACTTAAAAGTTCTGAGAGATCTTCAAAGCAAGTTTGACTTTTGTAACTGCTAGATGGGAAAGTACAGTAAATTATTTTAGGAAGGTTTTCAACATAGGTTAAAATACAGGTGATTAACCAGGAAAGAATCACATTCTGTGAATATAATGTTTAGCTAATAATAATTATTAATAATATAATTAAACTAATTTAAATATTATCAATACATATTATTGATAGATAATTATTAATAATATTAATAATTAATAGATACTGTCATTAATGAATATTATTCATGATGTTTATTAACAATAAATATCATTAATAAATATTATTAATGGATATTAATGATCATTGATAAATATTATTTATTTATTAATAGTTAATGATATTGTTAAAATAATTAAAATATTGGCAATACTAAATATTCATAAATGATAAATAGATAATATGTTTAATAAATATTTTGCTAATACTAATTATTAATAATTATTACTCTGTAAAATTAGCTGTAAGAATACCAACAATAAATCAAACCATTATAGAGGTTTCAGAGGGAAGGGATCCAGAGAACCTCATTAGATAGATGGAGAGGTCAAATAGAGTAAGAGTAGCTACTAGAAAGAGTCAATGAAGTAGTGAGAAAGAACAAAAACGTAGCATTTCAACAAAACTCTGTAAAACTTCATTTTCTTTATGAAGACAGTAAAAACTATCTCATTGGGTTGTTGTGAGGTTTGAATGCAATGATATATATTTTTTTTTTTTTTTTTTTTTTTTTTTTGGGGACGGGGGCCTCTCCCTTTTTGGGCCCCT
>NW_020173724.1:126531-134218 GCF_003031525.2 Neophocaena asiaeorientalis asiaeorientalis | reverse complement strand
TTTTTTTTTTTTTTTTGCGGTACGTGGGCCTCTCACTGTTGCGGCCTCTTCCATTGTGGAGCACAGGCTCCGGACGCGCAGGCTCAGCGGCCATGGCTCACGGACCCAGCCGCTCCGCGGCATGTGGGATCCTCCCGGAGGGGCAAGAACCCGCGTCCCCTGCATCGGCAGGCGGACTCCCAACCAATGCGCCACCAGGGAAGCCCCTGCAATGATATATCTAAAACTCTCAGCACATGTCTGGCAAACAATGGATCAATGAATAATTGTAGCTGATATTATTAAGGATGGCCTGTGAACTCAGGGAATTAATAAACTTTATGTTGTACACCAGGAATCACCAAATTTTTCTATAAAGGACGAGATTATAAATATTTTAGGCTTTTCAGGCAATACAGTCTATGTTGTAGCTACTTGATTTTGCCCTTGTAGGGGAAAGCACATGCCAACAATAATAAGTAAATGAGTGCTGCTGTGTACAAGTTTATTCACAAAAGCAGGTGGGATTTGGCCCACAGGACATAGTTTGCAAACCCCTGGTCTACATTCATAATTGAAGGAGATGCTAAGTTTCAATTAGAAGTTAGCGCCGACAAAGCTGTCATTTTTTCCTACAGTAGTCACAGACTCCCTGAATTTTATTTCTTAATGAAGTGTTCTTTAAAAGGACAAAATTACTGAAACAATATAATGATTTTTATTTTATAATATCAAGCAGTTTTTATTGGGGGGGCGGTGGAGAATTTGTGAGTAGATGTTTTATTTAAGAAGTCCTTCCCTGCCCCAAGGTCTAAGAAATATTTGCCTACTTTTTCTGCTACCAGTATTAACATTTTGTTTTTTACATTTACATTTTTATCTCAGTGGAGTTGTTTTTTTTTAATGATCTAACTTAGGGATACAGTTACTTCTCTCTTTTCACATTGAGGTATAATTGATATTTAACATTATATTAATTTCAGATGTACAACATAATTTGATATTTATATACATTGAAAAATTATCACCTCACTAAGTGTAGTTGTAAGTCACCATATATAGTTAAAATTTTACTTTCTTATGATGAGAACTTTTAAGATCTACTCTCTTAGCAACCTTCAAATATATATTACAGTATTATTAACTACAGACATGATGCTGTACATTATATCCTCATGAATTTCTTTTCTTTTCTTTTTTTTTTTTTTTTTTTGCAGTATGCGGGCCTCTCACTGTTGTGGCCTCTCCCATTGCGGAGCACAGGCAGGGATGTGCAGGCTCAGTGACCATGGCTCATGGGCCTATCTGCTCTGTGGCACATGGGATCCTCCCGGACTGGGGCACAAACCCGTGTCCCCTGCATTGGCAGGTGGACTCTCAACCACTGCGCCACCAGGGAAGCCTCCCCATGAATTTCTTATTTTATAACTGAAAACTTGTACCTTTTGCTCCCCTTCACCCAATTCACCGACTCCCCACACCCCACCTCTGGTAACTATCAATCTCTTCTTTGTATATATGGACAGGAACAGAGCCCCACCAATCAGTAGACAGTCTGCCTAAAGTTGTACTAAGCTCACAAACACCCCAAAACACACCATCTGAAACAGTCCTACCAGTCACGGGGAAAAGATTCAACTCCACCTAACAGAGCACAGGCACCAGGCCCTCCCACTAGGAAGATGGCACAAGCCCCTAGATCAACCTCACCCAGCAGTGGGCAGTCAAAAGAAACAAGAGGAACTATGACCCTGCAACCTACAGAAAGAAGACCATAAACACAGTATGTTGGACAAATGAAATGACAGAGAAATATGTTGCAGAAAAAGGAGCAAGGTAAAAACCCCACAAGACCAAATAAAAGAAGAGGAAATAGGCAAGCTTTGGTAAAAGAATTCAGAGTAATGATAATAAAGATGATTCGATATCTAGGAAATAGAATGGAGAAAATACAAGAAACTTTAAAAAATGACTTAGACGAATTAAAGAACAAACAATCAGTGATGAACAACAAAATAACTGAAACGAAAAATACACCAGAAGGTATCAAAAGTAGAATAACTGAGGCAGAAGAATGAATAAGTAAGCTGGAAGATAGAATGGTAGAAAAAACTGCCGAGGAACATAATAAAGAAAAAAGAATGAAAAGAATTGAGGAGAGACTCAGAGACCTCTGGGACAACATGAAATGTACCAACATTCAAATTATAGGGTTCCCAAAAGAAGAAAAGAGAAGGAAAGGGCCTGAGAACATATTTGAAGAAATTATAGTCAAAAATTTCCCTAATATGGGAAAAGAAATAGTCAATCAAATCCAGGAAATGCAAAGAGTTCCATACAGGATAAACCCAAGGAGAAACACTCCAAGACACATATTAATCAAACTAACAAGAATGAAGTACAAAGAAAAAATATGAAAAGCAGCAATGGAAAAGCAACAAATAATCTACAAGGGAATTCCCATAAGGTTATCAGCTGATTTTTCAGCAGACACTTTCCAGGCCAGAAGGGAATGGCAGGACATATTTAAAGTGATGAAAGGGAAAAACCTACAGCCAAGATTACACTACCCAGTGAAGAGCTCATTCAGAATTTACAAAGAAATAAAAAGCTTTACAGACAAGCAAAAGCTAAGAGAATTCAGCACCACCACACCAGCATTACAACAAATGCAAAAGGAACTTCTCTAGGCAGGACAAAAACAGAAGAAAAAGACCTACAAATCCAAAACAATTAAGAAAATGGTAATAAGAACATACATATAGATAATCAGCTTAAATGTAAATAGATTAAATGCTCTAACCAAAAAACACAGACTAGCTGAATGGATACAAAAATAAGACCCAGTTATATGCTGTCTACAAGAGACCCATTTCAGACCTAGGGACACATACAGCCTGAAAGTGAGGGAATGGAGAAAGATATTCCATGCAAAAGGAAATCAAAAGAAAGTTGGAGTAGCAATACTCATATCAGAAAGACAGACTTTAAAATAATCAGACTATTACAAGAGACATGGAATGACACTACATAGTGATCAAAGGATCAATTCAAAAAGAAGATATAACAATTGTAAATATCTATGAACCTAACATATAAGTACCTCAATACATAAGGCAAATGCTATCAGCCATAAAAGGAGAAATCAACAGTAACACAATAATAGTGGGAGACTTTAACACCCCACTTACACCAATAGACATATCATACAAACAGAAAATAAATAAGGAAATACAAGCTTTAAATGACACAATAGACCAAATAGACTTAATTGATATTTATAGGACATTCCACCCAAAAGTGGCAGAATACAGTTTCTTCTCAAGTGTTCACAGAACATTCTCCAGGATAGATCACATCTTGGGCCACAAATCAAGCCATAGTGAATTTAAGAAAGTTGAAATCATGTGAAGCTTCTTCTCCAAAAACAACGCTATGAGATTAGAAATCAATTACAGGAAAAAAAACTGTAGAAAATACAAACACATGGAGGCTAAACAGTACACAACTAAATAACCAAGAGATCACTGAAGAAATTAAAGAGGAAATAGAAAACACCTAGAAACAAAATGACAATGAAAACACAATGACTGAAAACCTATGGGATGCAGTCCTAAGAGGGAAGTTTATAGCAATAAAATCCTACCACAAGAAACAAGAAAAAGCTTAAATAAACAACCTAACCTTGCACATAAGGCAACTAGAGAAAGAAGAACAAACAAAACCCAAATTAAGTAGAAGGAAAGAAATCATGAAGATCAGAGCATAAATAAATGAAATAACAGCAAACAAAACAGCAAAGATCAATAAAACTAAGAGCTGCTTCTTTGAGAAGATAAACAAAATTAATAAACCTTTAGCCAGACTCATTAAGAAAAAAATGATTTTTTTCAAATCAGTAAAATTAGAAAGGAAAAAGTTACAACTGAAACCATAGAAATGCAAAGGATCCTAAGAGAGTAGTACAAGTAACTACATGCCAATAAAATGGACAACCTGAAGGAACTGAGTAAATATAGAGATTCCTAAAGATGCCACCAGAAAACTACTAGAGCTAATAAATGAATTTGGTAAAGTTGCAGGTTACAAAATTAATGCACAGAAATCTCTTGCATACCTATACACTAATGATGAAAAATCTGAAAGAGAAATTAACAAAACACTCCCATTTACCATTGCAACAAAAAGAATAAAATACCTAGGAATAAACCTACCTAGGGAGGGCTTCCCTGGTGGCACAGTGATTGAGAGTCCACCTTCCGATGCAGGGGACACGGGTTCGTGCCCTGGTCCGGGAAGATCCCACATGCTGCAGAGCGGCTGGGCCCGTGATCCATGGCCACTGAGTCTGGGCGTCCAGAGCCTGTTCTCCGCAATGAGAGAGGCCACAACAGTGAGAGGCCCACGTACTGCAAAAACAAAACAAAAACCTACCTAGGGAGAGAAAAGACCTGTATGCAGAAAACTATAAGACACTAATGAAAGAAATTAAGATGTTACCAACAGATGGAGAGATATACCATGTTCTTGGATTGGAAGAATCAATATTGTGAAAAATGACTATACTACCCAAAGCAATCTACAGATTCAATGCAATGCGTAGTAAATTACCAACGGCATTTTTTACGGAACTGCAACAAAAAATCTTAACATTTGTATGGAGACACAAAAGACCCTGAATAGACAAAGCAGTCTTCAGGGAAAAAAACGGAGCTGGAGGAATCAGACTCCCTGACTTCAGACTATACTACAAAGCTACAGTAATCAAGACAATATGGTACTGACACAAAGACAGAAACATAGATCAATGGAACAAGATAGAAAGCCCAGAGATAAACCCACACACCTATGGTCAACTAAGTTGTGACAGAGGAGGCAAGGATATACAATGGAGAAAAGACAGTCTCTTCAATAAGTGGTGCTGGGAAAACTGGACAGCTACATGTAAAAGAATGAAATTAGAACACTCCCTAACACGACACACAAAAAATAAAGTCAAAATGGATTAGAGACCTAAATGTAAGACGAGACACTGTAAAACTCTTAGAGGAAAACATAGGAAGAACACTCTTTGACATAAATCACAGCAAGATCTCTTTTGATCCACCTCATAGAGTAATGGAAATAAAAACAAAAATAAGCAAATGGGACCTAATGAAACATCAAAGCTTTTGCACAGCAAAGGAAACCATAAACAAGACGAAAAGACAACCCTCAGAATGGGAAAAAATATTTGCAAATGAATCAACCGACAAAGGATTAATCTCCAAAATATATAAACAGCTAATGCAGCTCAATATTTAAAAAACAAGCAACCCAACCCAAAAATGGGCAGAAGACCTAAATAGACATTTCTCCAAAGAAGACATACAGATGGCCAAGAAGCTCATGAAAAGCTGCTCAACATCACTAATTATTAGAGAAATGCAAATCAAAACTACAATGAGGTATCACCTCACACCATTTAGAATGGACATCATCAAAAAATCTACAAACAACAAATGCTAGAGAGGGTGTGGAGAAAAGGGAACCCTCTTGCACTGTTGGTGGGAATTTAAATTGACACAGCCACTATGGAGAATAGTATGGAGATTCCTTAAAAAAACTAAAAATAAAATTACCATATGATCCGGCAATCCCACTACTGGGCATATACCCAGAGAAAAGCGTAATTCAAAAAGACACATGCACCCCAATGTTCATTGCAGCACTGTTTACAATAGCCAGGTCATGAAAACAACCTAAATGTCCATCAACAGATGAATGGATAAAGAAGATGTGGTACATATATACAATGGAATATTACTCAGTCATAAAAAGGAACGAAATTGGGTCATTTGTTGAGACGTGGATGGATCTAGAGACTGTCATACAGAGTGAAGTAAGTCAGAGAGAAAAACAAATATTGTATGTTAACGCATATATGTGGAATCTAGAATAATGGTACAGATGAACTGGTTTGCATGGGAGAAATTGAGACACAAATGTAGAGAACAAACGTATGGACACCAAAGGGAGAAAGCTGTGGGGTGGTGGTGGTGGTGGTGTGATGAATTGGGTGATTGGGATTGACATGTACACACTGATGTGTATAAAATTGATGACTAATAAGAACCTGCTGTATATATAAAAAATAAATTTCCAATGTATTTATGAATGTCGAATGGAAAAATTTGTTTTCTCAATCCCTATTTTAGTATATGGTAAAGCATTAATTTTGTTTTAGTTGGGCTCTGTCTTCAAGGTCCTTTGTAAAATATTTTCTGTTAATTTCTTTACTTGAGTCCTTATGCCTCAGTTTTTGTTGAATAATAAATTATCTGTCATTGTTAAAAATAAAAGAATTACACAAATAGCAATCTTGTTAAATTTACTTATTTACATTCATTATTTTTCTTTCCTGATAATGTCATTTAAGCTTATTGGCTTCCTTCCAAGCATTGCTTATGTGCATATCATTTATTTCAGAATATTTCCAATTTAACATTAATTTCTTCATTTGCCTATGTCATATATCTGTAAGTAAATTTTCACCCTAATATACACAGAACCTATCATACAAAAATTCTACTGTTAAGTGTATACGCATCAGAAATACATGTATATGTGGACAAGAAGGCAATTACTAGACTATTCACACCAGCACTATTCACAATACCCCAAACCATATCTCAAATATCCATCACAAGCAGGATGATTAAAGGGACCATATCTAGTCACATAAGAGAATACTATATAGCAGTGAAAATGAATTAACCACTACTAATCTAAACTCTATGGATGAATCTTAGAAACATGTTAAATGAAAGCAGCCAGATACAAAGAATGACATACTGTGTGAGTCCATATATTCAATTTCAAAATACACAAATAACTACCCTTTTACAAGTAAATATAGTGCCACCTATGGAGAGGAAGAGTGGGTGAAGAATGGGAGAGGACTGGAGGGACATTCACATATGGTAGTAATTTGCTACTACTTTCATACAGGTGTGTTTGATTTGTGATTATCTTATTATCTGTGAACGTATTCCATATTAACCATGATTTTCTATGTAAACATATATAAATCATCTTTCAAATAATCGTTTCCTAAAATATGTCAATTATTGAAGTGCAGACTCATATTTTATTTAACATACATTAGAAACCTTGTTGGAAATGCAGGTAAAAATAGGTAAATTTCTAGAAAACATTACAAAATTTTACTGAAATCAATAAAGAGTCAAGAATGTATGGAGTGCTTAGGCCAAATTATAGAAGGAGAAGGAGAAGAAGAAGAAGAAGAAAGAAGAAGAAGAAGAAAGAAGGAGGAGGAGGAGGAGGAGGGGGAGGGGAGGAAGAAGAAGAAGGAGGAGGAGGAAGGGGAGGAAGGAAGAAGAAAAGGATAATATGAAGGTAGGAAGGGGGCCGATATTTCTCTTGATTAAGTCAAGCTTCCTTTAATCCAAAAGCTGTATTCTTCAAAGTGCAGTTAATGAAACTCTCAATAGCACATTCCTGTTAAAAGTCCAGCACTATTCTTCAATATGTTATTGATCAATGTTAGAGCGTAATTAAATTATTCTGTTGTTGATTCTTTTAAGGGACACTTAAAAGGATATAAAAATAAAAGCCTAAGGGTAAGCTGTGACAAAATGAGAGAGTGGCATGGACATATATACACTATCAAACATAAAATAGATAGCTAGTGGGAAGCAGCCGCATA
>NW_020173724.1:0-125000 GCF_003031525.2 Neophocaena asiaeorientalis asiaeorientalis | reverse complement strand
TTCTCCCAGTTTAATACAATTACGTCATACCCGTTTTTACCCTACCACATTTTTCTACAACTCCATTCTTCACCAAACCTAGTTCAAAAATGCTAGGTGTTTTTTTAAATCAGTTTAGCTCTATTGATAGGACTTCACTTTAATATAAAGACTCCCAATCACATATACCACATAATAAATATTTACATTATTTTCTCTTGTTATTGTGTCTTTGTTTACAGGGACCCCAGCCAAGAACTTAGAAGAGTAAAAAGAAATGATACTTATCCTCCCCTACACATACATTACAGTTTTCTTTTTTCTGTCTCTCACTTAGTGTAATTTAGCTTTGCAAGGCATGAAAACAACCATTTTATATAAAGCACAAATAGTTTACGTGCATAAAATATTTCAAACAAGGAAAACATCCAAAGTTAATTATTACTTAAAACCAATTAATTATTAAAAATTAAGATGTCTTAAATGAACAATCTGAAATTTGGAGATGACAATCTTCAGAATAATATACATTCCTCTTGCAAATATAAGTTGCTACAACCATTTTGGAAAATATTTGGCATTATACAATAACCTTGACCATTTTAATACACTATGAACCAGCAACTTCACTCATATATGTATATCCAATATAAACTCTTGTACATGGGAAACAGGAGGTATATACATAAATATTTATAAATGCACCACATGTAACTGGAAGAAAACTGGAAAACTGGAAAAAGTCAAGCATCGATTTACAAAAAAACAAACAAAAAGAAGTGTTTGATAATATAATAAAATAGAATGCTATCTAACAATGAAAAGTATAGATTGCAGTTATAGCTAGCTCTATAAATATAGCAAAATAATGTCAAGTTAAAAAACATAAGTTCTAAAAAACATGACCTACAGCACAAGAAATTTTTATAAAGTTCAAAATTCTAATGGTAAAAATTCTATAAACTTCCAAGAATACATATATTTGGTAATATTATAAATATTGCAAGGGAATAATACTCTAGAAAATCAGAATAATGGGGGAGGCATGAGATAGGATAGGTGAAACTCTGAAGAGCTCTAACAATTTTACTGTTGTATTTATTTATTTATTTTGGCTGCATCGGGTCTTGCTTGCAGCAGGTGGGATCTTCATTGAGACATGCAGGATCTTTTGCTGCAGCATGCGGGCTTTTCATTGTGCTGCGCAGGCTTCTCTCTAGTTGTGGCTTGCAGGTTTCCTCTCTCTAGTTGTGGTGCGTGGGCTCCAAGGAGCGTGGGCTCTGTAGTCGTGGTGCATGGACTCCAGAGTGCATGGGGTCTGTAGTTTGCGGAACACGGGCTCTCTAGTTGAGGCACGTGAGCTCAGTAGTGGTGTGCAGGGGCTTAGCTGCCCCATGGCATGTGGGATCTTGGTTTCCCGACCAGGGATTGAACCCACATACCCTGCATTGGAATATGGATTCTCTACCACTGGACCACCAGGGAAGTCCCCAATTTTACTGTTTCAATTCTTGGGTTGGTGGTGGGCTTATGGGTGCACATTATATTGTAAACAAATAAGCTAACTAAAGAAAATCCAATTTACTGGATTTATTTAATAATCCTAAGATTATTAAAATTGTAATTAAACATATTGACAATGGACACAAAGTTGTTGTCAGTGATTCTCTAACATATTTCACAGGAAATATACTTTAAATTTAGCACCAATTCATTGCATTACCTACACAAAAACTTAGGTGCTAAGAAGTTTTCATATACGCCTAGTTGGAATATTAGATACCAATACCACAATTTAAATGTTTTTTTAAACTTAAACGTATAACTTACCTATGGTCAAACAATTTCATCTCTAGGTATATAATTAAGAGAACTGAGTGCATATGCCCATAAGAAAATATTTGTATAGGAACGGTTATAGCAGCTTTATTCATAATAGCTAAAAATATCCAACATTCCAATAGAAGCATTAGCCATGTATGTATACAATGGAAAGCTAGTCATCAATAAAAATGACATCATCACTGAGTCCTTACCGAGGCAAAAATATGGTTGAATTTCATAAGCACTGAGAAAAAAAGTCAGACACAAGATAAATTCCTCTTTGATTCCATTAATAAGGGCTTCTACTCAACATTGATGGAAGTCGTAATAATGACCACTACAGGGACAAAGGTGCTAACAGTGAAAGAGCACAAAGATACTGGACGACGGAAATGTTTCTCCTGTGGTTTTCCTGAAAAGTAATGACATTTTTTTTTAACTTCCAGTTGACTAGTCCAAGATCTTAAATCAATTCTGCACGCTTTTAATTGCCCTTCAATTCACATCATATCTGTTCTTAAGCCATAAATTTTGCCTTATACTAATCTCCAGAGATTGGTGATTTCATGCTCCTCCACTGTTACCACCTTGGTCCAAGGCAGTATCTAGTCACAACTGTACTAATGCAATGACTTCCCAATTGCCCGTTTCAATTCTCTCTGCAAACACGATAATGGTTGCCAATTATTGGATTAAAAGCCCAAATCCTCACAATGGTCATCCTTATATTTAAAATTCTGGCTCCATTACCTCTACTCACTTTCTACAACCCACCAATGTAATCCTTGATTTTCTTTGAACTGCCAGGCATGCTCTCTCTTCAGGACATTTTCACTTGCTTCTTTCTGTGCCCAGAACATTCTTCACCAGAACTCCATTTGACTTATTAACTCCTCTCATTTCAATCTTTGACCAAATATCACCCTCATATTTGCCCTTTCATGGACAATTTTATGTAAAATTATAAAACTGTCAGGCTTTTCCTATCCCAATTTCCGGCCCTTTTCATTACAATTATTAGGGTTTTTTGTATATTTTCTCAATTTTTCTCTCTTATTTTATTAATTTTATGTGTCCCCACTCTGGGGACCTTCATGAGATCAGAGATTTCTGTCAGTTCTTTATTTTCTCCCCTATCCCCAGTGCCTATACTAGTGCCACACAGAGTAAAGCAATAAATCAGTTGTTGAGTGAATGCACAAATGAATGAATGATGTATTTTGCTCTATACTGCAGTTTACCTCAATGTTACAAAGATTATCTTAATGTTATGTGGTCGGATAGATTGGATTTCCTGTGTGTTGCATTTCAGGTGATAAGGAGGACATTACAAAATGTGTTGTGAGATGTGAAGACTGAATTGACAGGGGTGGAATCTATTGCTTCAGAAGACAAACAAGGTTAACAACACTCTTTTTCCAGATTCCAGATTTCAGATTGTAAATCCATCTAGTTCCAATAACAATGTTTAAGTAAATTCTGAAACCCCCCAAAATCAAGACATTTATCAATTTTTATTTTATTTATATTGCTTAGCTTTTATATATTCTAAAACAGTATTCTAAGGACAGGTTTTACTTGTGCTTAATCTCAATCAGTAAGGGGTTCTTAAAGTCACAGTTCCTGTATAAATATGCATGCCTCCAACAATCTCTTCGTGACCCCAATAACCCCTTTATTCCTCAGGGTATAAATAAATGCATTCAAAACAAGGCGTGATAATGATGTAAAACTCTGCTGCTCCCTCGTCCTTTTATAAGCCTGCCACAATCAGGTGAGAAGAACAAGTGGAGATAGCTTTTTTCTGTCCTTTTCCTGAACTCATCTGGAATACTACAGTAAGTACACAGGCATAGGAAGCTAGAATGGCCATGAAAGGTAACAACAGTATAATAAGGTCACTCAGGAGAACTGTATATCCATACTGGGAAGTACCCTGAGACACCAATAGCAAGCACCAGCGATGGAACTTCACAGAAAAAGACATTAATGAGTCAAGAGCTACAGAAGGGAAGTTGAAATGCCAACAGCATATGTATTAAAGAGTTGACAGAACACATGGCCCATGCACATGTGACCACGAACCAACAGATCATCTTGCTCATGAGTAAAGTGTAACGTAAAGGATGACAGATGGCTACATAGTGATCATAAGACACGAAACCAAGAAGAAGGGCTTCAGTTCCACCAAGTGTCAAGAACAAAAATGTTTGAATCTTACAACCTAAAAAAGTAATGGTCTTACTATTGGACAGAAAATTAATTGCCATCTTGGGCATGGTGGTGGAGAAGTACATCATGTCAATGAAAGAGAGCTGAGTAGAAAGTACATTGGACTGTAGAGTCAGATGTATTGATACAGTTGGATGGGAAGTATCACTATATTTCCCCTTCAGAGTCACTGAAAAGAAGTTTGCAATGACAACAAAATGGCAAGTGTTTATTTGTCCCAATTGGAAAAGACAGAAATATAAAATCTGGATATTTTGCAATTATCTTTTCTTGTAGTGTTCTTACCAAATCTGCTATTTTTTGGAAGAATTTGAGAAAGTTTGGCTTTAATTCTTATTTAAATGTTTAGTAGAATTCACCCATGAAGACATCTAGTCCTTGGCTTTTATTTGTTGAGATTATTTTGATTATTACTTCAATATCCTTACTAGTTATTGATCTATTCAGATTTTCTATTTCTTCATGATTTCAGTCTTGGAAGATTGCATGTTCCTAGGAATTTATCCTGTTCAGGATATTCTTTTCTGGGTTATCCAATCTGCTTTCAAATAATTGTTCACAATATTTTCTTATGATCCTTAATATTTCTGTACAATCAGAGTAATATCACTTTTTCCATTAATAATATTATTTATTTGATTTCTTCCTTTTTTATGGTTGTCTAGCTAAAGTTTCTTTCTATTGTGTTCCCTAATCTCCATTTTATTTATTTTTGTTGTGATTCTTTTAAAAATATTTATTTCTGGTAATGTTGGGGTTAGTTTGTTCTTCTTTTCCTATGTCATTAAAATGCAAACAAAGGGTGTTTAATTTCTTTCTTTTCTTAACATCAGTGTTCATCACTATAAACTTTCCCCTTAGAACTGCTTTTGCTGTGTCCCATATGTGGTTTTTTAAAATATATTTTTATTTGTCTCGAGAGACTTTTTGATTTCCCACTTGTTTTCTTCTTCCTAGGCCCACTGGTGAAATTTTAATTTTCCACATATTTGTAAAATTTCTCATTTTCATTCTATTTCCTACCATTGTAATTAAAATAGATATTTGATATGATTTCAATTTTCTTAAATTGGTTCATACTTATTTTGTGACCATATATAAGAGCTATCCTGGAGAATGCTTCATGAGAACTTCAGAAGAATGATTTGTGTTTAGTTGCTGTTGTATGTCAGTACACGTCTGTTAGGTTCATTGGTCTAAAGATCAGTTTAAGTCAGTCATTTCCTCAGTCTGTGTTTATGATCTATTGTTTATTGTTGCAAGTGGGTGTTGCAGTCCTTGACTGTTACTGTACTGTGTATATTTCTCCCTTCAATTCTCTTAATATTTGTTCAACATTAGGACATTAGTGTTCTAATGTTGAATACATACATATTTACTATTGTTTTATATCTTGATGAATTGGCTACCTTTTCATTATATAATGACTTTATTTGTCCATTGTGACAGATTTTGTCTTAAAGACTATTTGGTCTGCTATATGTATAGCCAATACTGCTCTAATTTGGTTAATATTTGCATAGAATATCTTTTTCCAACCATTCACTTTTAGCCTAAATATGATCTTAAAGTGTGTCTCTTGTATGCAGCATATAGTTGAGTCTTAGGTTTTTGCCACTCAGAAACTCTATGTGTTTTGATTCTAAAATTTAATGTGTTTAGAGTTAAAGTGATTATTGATAGGCAAGGGAAAACTATTGCCATTATGGTCATTGTTTTTCGTTGTTTTTTTTTTTTTGCGGTATGTGGGCCTCTCACTGTTGTGGCGTCTCCCGTTGTGGAGCACAGGCTCCGGACGCGCAGGCTCAGCGGCCATGGCTCACGGGCCCAGCTGCTCCGCGACACGTGGGATCTTCCCGGACTGGGGCACGAACCCGTGTCCCCTGCATCGGCAGGCAGACTCTCAACCAATGCGCCACCAGGGAAGCCCATGGTCATTGTTTTCTGTTTTGTTGTTCTTACATTCCTTTCTTTTTCTTTACTGTCTTCCTTTTGTAATATGTTTATTTTTTGTACTGGTATGCTTTGATTCCTTTCTCTTCATCTTTTGTATATCTACTATAAGATTTTGCTTTGTGGTTACCATGAGGCTTATATAAAGTATCTTATAGTCATAACAGCCTATTTCAATCTAATATAACTTGAACTTCAGTAGCAGACAAAAATTCAACAGTTTTACTCCCCACTTGTGTTTTATTTATGCTACACTTTACATCTTCTTATATTGTCTATACATTATGGACTTTATTTATCTCTAGTTATTTTTAATACTGTTTTGGTCAGGCCAGTTACCAAGGTCTGAGGCAAGTGTGGATCTTCTGAGGTCTCTGGATGAATGGGACTCCCTCAGGTCCTTGGTCAGTAGGGCTGTCGCTGGTACAAGGATTATCCTCATGGTACACAGATAAGCCTACAGAAAGCAGGTCTGTTACAAGGTTTGTGGGTAGGTGTGGCTCCCACCAAGTCCCTGGAAGGGCTCCTCTTCGGAAACTGTGCAGTTTTTCAAGAGGTGAGACTGGCTCTCTACCACAATAGAGTAGGGCAGGAACTAAGTCACAGGGCTGCTTCAGTGTCCACAGTGAGGACAGGGCTCTGTAGACCTGCTTCATTGGGAATGGATGTGTGGCTTTTCCGAGAGCTCTTTGTGGAGAGTGCTGGTGACAGGACCAAGGTTAACAGGGCTGTAGCTAATCCACAGGGGATTGGGGTTTTTTCTGAGTCCATAATGAGGACCACTGTCAAAGACCTTGACAAGTGGGTCAGGCATGCCCTCTCAAAGATGTCTTTCTTGGTCTTGGGCTCCGCTGGAGTTTCACAATTTCCTACTGGGCTTACGAAACTCCTCTAAAGCCATTTTTGTTCTTGGATGGCTGCCACGTTCTTGTTGCTGTGGGAAATGCAAACAGAGGAAACTCTTATTCTCTCATCTTGCTCAATCATAATTCTTGTCAATTATAAAACTGTGCTTTTTTTGAGAGAGAAAATATTTACAAATGAGAATAACTTTGGAAAGGAGATAAGTAGAAAAGAGATTGTGAACTAAAATCACTAATTAAGGAGTTAACCTTTTTTGATTACCAAATGTTTGGTGAGCTAATTCACTCAAAGAAAATATTCTCAACACTTTCCTCCAGAGACAACCAAAAGTCTCATTTAGTCATGGGTGATGAGCAGGTATGGAGAAGGTATCAAAATGTCTTCACTTACCTTATGACTCATAAAATACAAGACATTGTAATACCTAACATAGTTGATGAATCAGGATCCTGAGAACAGCAATATACATGCCCATGTGGAAAGCAAGATTAGGAACAACACAAGAATTGTTCCATAGACATTCCCAAATCTCACTCATTTGAATGCACCCTATATTTTGGGTGAAGACCATTCATAAATAAAGCCAATTTTTTCTTGTTGAATAGTTTTCTCATTTTGTAATTATTGCTCCTGGATTTTTCCTCTAGAATAGTCTTCCTTTTCCAAGATCCATAGTGATTTATCTACCATGATAAGTGTAAAAATTATCTTCTGTGAGCACTGGTTTTCCCAGACAATTTCTTGTGGATGGATAGTTGGGGTCTGTGAGTGAAAGAATATGGCTTTACAAATATTCACTGCATTCTTCTTATCTTAATGGAAGAAATGACTTCCACATTCCACATATATGGACCTGGACATGTTCTTTGTTTTGCTCATTGCCATGTTACTGAAAGTGTCTGTGTACCATTATAACTAAACTCTCAAAAATCAATAATATAAAAAGAATCTTACAGGAAGCCAGGGGAAAAAAGTAACCCACAATGGAACCCCATTAGTCAATCAGTGAATTTCTCAGCAGAGAATCTACCAGCCTGGAGAGAGTGAAACGACACATTCAAAGTGTTAAATGATTAAAATTTCTAACCAAGAATACTTTATACAGCAAAGTTATCATTCAGATATATAGGAGAAATAGACTTTCCCAGGCGAAGAAAAGCTAATGGAGTTAGTTCATCATCACTAGACTTGCCTTGCAGGAAATGCTCCAACTAAAATGTTTCTGAATAGCAAAATAAAGGATCAATGAAGTTAAATATAACCTCCAGAATGGGAAAAAACATATCTTCAAACCATATATCCATATATTTAAGGAGTTAAAATATATTACAAAACTCACACAACTCAATAGCAAAAAAATAAAAATTTCAATTAAATGTGGGCAAAAGACCAGAATAGATTTTTCCAGAGAATATATGTGAAGGTCACCAAGTACATAAAATTAACGCTCAACATTATTATTTTCAGGGTAGTACAAATCAAAACCAAAATGGTATAATACCTCACTCATGATAGAATGACTATAATCAAGAAAACAATATGTAACAAGTGTTGAGGATGTGGCTAAAAAGGAACACTTGTGTGCTGTCATTGGGAGTATAAGTTGGTACAACCACTATGAAAAACAGTGTGGACTTTTTTCAAGAAATTAAAAATAGGACTTCTGTATGATGTAGCAATCTTACTTTTGGGAATAATCCAAAAGAAATGAAAAAAGAATACTGACGAGATATCTGCACTCCAACATTTATTGCATCATTATTCACAAAAGCCAATATATGGAAACAACCTAAGTGTTTGTCAATGAATGAATGGATAAGAAACTGTGGTACCTATATACACAATGAAATATTTCCAGTCATAAATAAAAAGAAAATCCTGCCAATAGGAACAATATGGATGGAACTTGAGGGCATTATGCTAAGTGAAAAAAAGACAGCGAAAAGCAAATACTATATGATATTACTTATATGTGGTATCTGAAAAAGCTATAATTGTAGAAACAGAGGTTAGAATGGTGGGTATCATGAACTGGAGTTTGAGTTAAATGGGGAGATGTTGTTCAAAGAGAACAAACCTCCAGTTGGAATAGGAGTAAGTTTTCAATCTAATGTGCATAATGTTTATTTTAGTTAATAGTATTGTATTATGTATTGAAAGTTGCTAAGAGAGTAGATCGTAAAATTTCTCATCTCAAAAATGAAATAATAGCTATGTGACATGATGGAGCTGTTATGGAGGAGCTACCGCTAGAGTGGAAATTAGGTGCACAATTAAATGACTTGTTCCATTTGTTCAGTTCATGATCTTAGCCTAATTCTGAGCTTTTAAAATTTCATCACATTTCACATCAGATCTGCCAAAAAACCTCAAATATGGAATCTGGCTACTTGTTGCTCCTCCTCAATTACCATTTTGGTCCAATATATTTTATCACAAGGAGACTGCTGCAATGGCTTCACAGCCCATTTCAATCCTCTCTGCAAAACCCAATAATGATTCTGGATCATCTTAAATTAAACACAAATTTTTTATATTAGTCTACTTTATAATCTGTTTTCACTATATCTACTCATTTCCTACAACCCATCAACTTACTTACATTTTGATCTTCTTTGAATTTGCCAAGCATTTTCTCTACATGTGACATTCTCATTTGCTTCTTCCTCTACCAGAAAACACATCACCAGCTATCCATTTGACTTACTTCATAATCTTCTTTCAGTCTTTGACCAAATATCACCTTCTTAGTGTACCTTTGGTGGACAATTTTAAATAATATTGCAAATTTCCCATTACAATTTCTTGCTTTATTTTTTCATTATTACTTTTTGATACACTGCAAAATTTGTTATATATTGAATATCTCCCCGAACTGGAATAGAAACATTATGAGATCAGAGACATCTGTCATTTGTATCTTTGATTACTTCATTATTACCAGTGTCACACATGTGATTAAAACATTACACATTTGTTGAATGAGTGGATTATGTACTTTGCTCCATTTGGTCACTTATAGATTCTCTTAATTTTATGTGTTTGGATAAATAATATTTCCCATGCATTGGATTTCAGTTTCTAAAAGGGCAATTAAAATATTTATAATATGAAAACTGTGGGGTAACAGAGTTGAATTCTACTGTTTAGTAGTTAAACAATTTGGAAAATCACAGTTTCTTTAGCTTCTATACTGAAAATTCATCTAATTCCAATAACAATGTGTGAGTTATTTCTGATATCAGGAAAGAATCAAGATTTTTATCACTTTATTTATTTAATAAACTTTTCATAGACTTTACATTTGTCTAGGCAGTATTCTTAGAGTATGCATATTCCAAAACAGTATTCTAGGCATAGCTTTTTATGTTGTTCGGTCTCAGTCAAAAGGGAGGTCCTACAGTCACATTTTCTGTACAAATATATGTGGTCCCAATGGTCTCTTCAAGGCCCCCATAACTCATTTATTCCTCAAGCTGCAGATAAATGGGTTCAGAAGAGGTGTAACAATGGTGTAAAACACTGCTACTATCTTATCCTCTTCAGGGGAATGCAAGGAGGGTGGCCTTGTATAGGTGGAGAGAGAGGTCACATAGAATGAACTTGTCACAATTAGGTGACAGGAACAAGTAGAGAAAGCTTTTTTCTGTCCATTTCCTGAACTCATGTGGAATACCATGGTAAGCACACAGGCATAGGAAACTACAATGGCCATGAAAGGTAACAACAGAATAATAAGTCCACTCAGTACTATTGTATATTCATACTGGGAAGTGTCCTGACACACCAATGGCAACATGGATAACAACAGAATAATAAGGCCACTCAGGACTATTATATATTCATACTGGGAAGTGTCCTGAGACACCAATGGCAACATGGATGGAACTTCACAGAAGAATGATTAATGAGTTGAGAGCTACAGAGGGGAGGTTGAAATGCATACACTGTATGTATTCAAGAGTTGATGGAACAACTGGTCCATGCACATGTGACCATGAGCCAACAGATATTCTTGCTCATGAGTACAGGGTAACACAATGGATGACAGATGACTACATAGCGATCATAAGACATGAAACCAAGAAGAAGGGCTTAAGTTCCACCAAGGGCCAAGAACGCAAATGCTTGAATCTCACAGCCTAAAAAAGTAATGGTCTTACTATTAGACAGAAAGTTAATTGTCATCTTGGGCACAGTGGTGGAGATGTACATGATGTCAATGAAAGAGGGATGACTGAGTAGAAAGTACGTTGGAGTGTGGAGTCTTCTGTCCAATTGGATGAGAAGAATCAGTATGATATTCCCCATCAGAGCCACTGAAAACAGAATTGCAATGGCAGCAAAGAGAAAAGAGTCGATTGGATCATATTGGAAAAGACAGAGAAAGTACAAAATCTGTTTAAACAGTTTGATTTCCTGTTTTCATGGCTTAACTAAAAATATAAAAGCAGATAATATTTGAGAATTTCATGTAGCATTTCTGATTTCCCTTTAAGAGAAAAAGATGATGATTATTAAATGTAAGAAAATTTTCTTGAATCACCTTAGGTGAATATCTCCCTCTACTCAATACAGTAAATCTTTTTCTGTTAAGCAATAGCCACTAAGCAAATTATAAAATAAAATTAAAAAACCTTTTTACTGAATGTAGAATTAAATATATTTTGAAAATAAAAATAAACATTGAGATGCCTTGCCAACATAAATTATTTTCCTCTTTTGTAAATATTAATATCTTCAGGGTGATACACTGTAGCTGAGTTCTTTTGTTATAAACATAGTCTTCTAATTAATTCACTTGTATAAACAATAAAGTTGTCATGACAGTGTTGGTCATATATATTATAATTTTTAAATGTTTACTGTACTTCTCCATTTTGAATTTATATTGGCTATGAAATAGTATAAAGTATAATAACACATGCAGCCTTTATGAATTAATTAGTGTTTACTTCTTCCTGTGAATGTAGAAGAGATTTAATCAATTGAGAAAAAAATATACCAGACATGAGGAAAAACTTGAGTATGAATTAATAAAATATAAATTTAAAACTTATTTAACTTTGACTCAAGTAGCATTTTAAAAATGGTTGATTCAAAGCTAATAAATTTAATTTTTTTCTCCTTTAATTTCTGACATAAACCTGTCCCTTGTGTAATTCCAGAGCAAATAATGTCTACTAACTAGAGGCCCCTTGGTCTCAAAACATTTAATAAAATTGCAGAAGAAAATATTAAATTTATCATTTAAATTTAGCATCCTAGCATTTATTGTGTATCTATATTATGGGCATGACACACTGTTTCTGAAACTCTAAATATGAACCAGACTGATTTTGTCCATCAAAAGTTTACAGCTATTCTCTATCACAACCATGTATGACTGTCAGCCTGTCTACATAAGGAGACAGCAGGGATGAGGCAAAGTGAGTAGACTGACACAGACAGATGTGTTAATAACAGGCTGCTATACTGAGAAATAATAAGGGTATTATTGAACTATGAGAAAAGGTTTTAATACAAGTGAATAAGTGAGAAACCATAGGACAGTTTGAGAAAAGCTTGGGAGATCTTATAAATACGTCATTATGCATACAAGAATTCATGTATACCCTCTTTACAATTTCTTTCTTAAAATACCATGAAGTATGTCAGGACACAAAAAGAAATAAGCATATAATAATATTAGCCTAAGAAGAGACATAATAAAATATTCCAGATTTATCTAAAATTATCTGCATATATAAAACTGTATTTAAACATAAAATAAAATACCTCCCAAGGTTAACTGCAAAATTCAGAACGGGAGTGAAGTATATGTCAAGGAAGCACCTCTACCCACCTTGTAAATTTGAGAGCACATGCTGAATGTGCAAAATGGGGCAGAAGGATAGAAAATCCCCATAGGAATCCTCCTGAACCATAGAATGTCAGAGAGCCATAAAATTACTGACCAAAGTCAATGCTTTTTAGCCTAGGTAAAATCCAAATTCTTCTATTTTAAACCCAACTGTGTTCTTTACTATTGAGAGGATGATTTTTTTTAATTTGAGCTATGCATGAAAGAAATAATAGTAAAAGACTATCAGTTACTTCTAAATCAAGATAGAGAATTAGAAAATTACTGATACCTCAGTAGAAATTTGAAAGTATTAGGTAAGACATTATAAAGCTATTGTGAAACAAAGATAAGAAATTCAAAATATTTTCAACAAAACTAACCAACACTGATATCAA
The DNA here is from genome assembly GCF_003031525.2 of Neophocaena asiaeorientalis asiaeorientalis. Taxonomy (NCBI): domain Eukaryota; kingdom Metazoa; phylum Chordata; class Mammalia; order Artiodactyla; family Phocoenidae; genus Neophocaena; species Neophocaena asiaeorientalis. The sequence continues at coordinate 111,908 of NW_020173724.1, read as the reverse complement.
AATATGACAAACAAGAGGACTGACAAAATCACTGCTGAATAAAACATGCAAATCTGAATACAATTATGACAAGCAGAATCCCATGATCTATTACAAAGCTATAGTTATCTGTTATCAGCCAAGCTGATATAAAACAGACAAGTCCTACTAAAAATAAACGTATCAGTAAGTTAAATAAGAATGATACTATACACTTTAATATATTCCAAAAATAATTTGATCTAATTGAAACCAATTCTTAATAAAAATATTATTAAACAGGCTATCATTATAGATCCTTACTCCAAAGAACAGTGTTTCTACCTGAAACAAAAAACACAGTGATATAAAGATGAATACTTATTTAATTCAGAAAACAAAATTAAAAATACATTGTACCATACTGTTAAATTTTTTAATGTCTTAGCCCAGAAATAAGAGACACAAAAAATAGCAATAACAACAAAAAAAGACAGAGCTAACAATTGCTTTTTGAATATTACTAAAACTAGTAATAATATTCCTATATACTTTCATTCTCTTTACAGTAGTCGAAAGTATTTTCACATTACTAATAACAAACGATGAGAGTTAAATACAATAATTTACATGTTTATCATAAAAACTGGCTTATGTTTTTTAAAATAAATGGAATAACAGACATAGCTTGTGATTTATGGGATATAATAAATATCATCAGATAGCACTTCTTAGTAAACTAATGAATGGAAATCTACCCTAAATTTCAAAGTTGTATATTTCATGTCATCATGTAATTATGGTGATAAATATCTGGAATTAAATAATCAAGCTTGAAGGAATCTGAAAAAGGTTGACAAGAGAGTAAGACGAGGAAATGCCACCTATGAGATTTTACAGAGATAAATTATTGAAATAGTAGAAAATTTGTCAGATATTGGTCTTTTATTACTTTCAGAGAGTAGGTCGTGGATGTTCTGGGTTTAATCAGAATCTTTACACACAAGACAAATTTTAGAGTGTGTAGTTAACTGAGCTACTTTCCCTTAGCTCTGATTTGTTTTTGGTCAAATGATGTATTAATCACACTTGATTCCCCATGAATTCATGGCAGTCTGGAATATAGTTTAAATTTGTGTCATGATTAAAACATATATTTATTATCCTCTTTATTTCTTTTAAATAAAGAGAGAAATCTTAAGTCTTTTGATAAGCGTATAAAAAGTTATCTAATTAGGTTTTCTATCAACTCTGATTCCAAGGATAATTAATTTATACTGTGGTAAGTATTAAAAACAATTAATGGTGTAAAACACTCTCCATAAAGTTGAAGCACTCAATTTTTGTCTATGCCACCTATTATGTATTATAAAAAATAAATCATTTAATAGATGAAGGAAAAGTGCTAAAATAAATGTTAAGTTCAGAAGTAGCTAAAAGACATCCTGTATCTCATATCCCCCATAAGAAGAAATCTCCCATGTCCCAGCCTCTTCTTCCAACATCCAAAGTCATTTCTCTGATTTTGACAAAATTCCAAATGAGAGGTTCAATTGGCATTAATAAAAAAGAAATATACTGAAGATTGGAAGATTTTGTGGTACTATATTTACCAATAGATTTAAACAGATTACAAATTTCAATCCTAAAAGAGTCTAATTATAATATAGCTCCAGTGCATTAGGTAACATCTAGCACCTTTTTTAAATTTTTTTTTTTAAGAAGATGCTGGGGGTAGGAGTTATTAATTAATTTATTTATTTTTGCTGTGTTGGGTCTTCGTTTCTGTGTGAGGGCTTTCTCTAGTTGTGGCAAGCGGGGGCCACTCTTCATGGCGGGGCGCGGGCCTCTCACTATCGTGGCCTCTCTTGTTGCAGAGCACAGGCTCCAGACGCGCAGGCTCATCAGTTGTGGCTCATGGGCCTAGTTGCTCCGCGGCATGTGGGATCCTCCCAGACCAGGGCTCGAACCCGTGTCCCCTGCATTAGCAGGCAGATTCTCAACCACTGCGCCACCAGGGACGCCCCCATCTAGCACCTTTAATGTCAGCTAGTGTCAAATTAAAATAACATCCACTTAAAGTGTGTTGTAAACCAAAACCAGAACCTTTGGCAGTGAGAGAAGAAGCAATATTAACATTTTTATTCACTATGGTAGATTTGAGAACTCATTTACTATTATTAGCTCTATAAACTGAAAATCACAAATTTCTACCTAAACAACTTCATCAAAGAAACAATTAAATGTGTACTTATTTTTATCATGATTCATCCTCTCCAGATCCTTATCCTTATTCATATATATTTTTTTGCATTGTTCCATTGACTTTTGAGTTCTGTTTTTATTAAAAATCTTTATTGTAGGGTTAATTTAAAGATATTTGTAACTCATCTCAGGGCATGGAAACAAAAAATGTGTAGAACTGAAAGCCATGGATATAGAGCATATGTCTACTCAATATTATCAGGCAACAATAAAAGTTTATAAAAATGGAACTATTAATAGCTAGCACTGTTATGGAGCCATACGACTTACAGAATATTTATTTGAATAGAACTGCATAAAATTCTCCCCATACATTTGTACTTTTTGAAATACTTTACCTCCTTTACACACTTTCATCATTCCCAAAATATTAAGGACTATAATTATATGCTAAGCATAACATAAAAACTTGAAGATAAAATAAGGAAGAAGAAGACATGTTCCCTACTGTAACTGGGAATACAAGGATGCTCTAAGGACATGCTCTCTTAGGTAGAGGATACACAGGACTAGTGAATCCTGGTCCTAGCTCACTGCACCAAGGTGCTCCCCAGCCCCTTTGCCCTTGTAACCCTGAGATGATTCAAATTCAATATAAGTAAATAAACTTCAAATACAGACCTTTATATTATTTTTGCATAAGTAATATCTGTGTAAACTTAGCCATCCAAGAAATAGTCCAAATTAAAAATATGTGCATGCAAGAAAAATAATAAAATTAATCTTAACATAATTATTGAAGTGAAATACAATATTTAAAATATAATGTCTAAGAGTAGTCACAGTTTTTGCTTTAAGTATGTGTTGCAGTAAACTCACCAAGGAACTAGTTTCTTTTGACTTCAGAGGATACAGCAGTCTAAACAGTTACATGATACTGAATGTGGTTTTTACCATGAATGAGACTTCTTTACCTTCATCAAGCCATGTCCCTGATGCTTACCTTGAAAGCATAGGTTATCCACTAGATAGACATATCAATTGTCTTTCATTTCATAAAACATTTAAAGTTCATTTCCACTGAGGTATATTGCCCCTTATACAGAGATAAAGATCATTCTTCTAGGATACTTTACCTGAAATAAAATAATAATCAGGGAATAAGAGATGGAGCTGAAAATCAGTATAAGAATGATTCCCTACTACCCCAGTTAGAGGTAGTAATTAGAATCACAGCAATTCCTTTTTCAATAATCTTTTAAAATAAAATTGTATTGCTTGAGGGTCATAGAAAGACCACATATATTCTTAATTATTAATCTATTTAATGTGGTACTACTGCAGAGGCATAAAAATACATTTTTGAAAAATCTATAATTTGAAACACATTTTCAGAACTATTACTATACTATGACTTTGTAAGATTATTGTTATTTTTTCCCCTTGAACAATAAGCCTTCAATCATTTAGCATGAAAAATTCAGTGGAGAATAGAATTTAAACAAAAAGGTCATTTTCCCAACCTTATGAAAGACTTTTAAAGGCTCAAATTAAAATGGGCTGATGGGGGCTTCCCTGGTGGCGCAGTGGTTGGGAGTCCGCCTGCCAATGTAGGGGACACGGGTTCGTGCCACAGGGCGGCTGGGCCCGTGGGCTGGGGCCGGGGCCACTGAGCCTGCGTATCCGGGGCCTGTGCTCCACAACAGGAGAGGCCACAGCAGTGAGAGGCCCGCATACCGCAAATAAAATAAAATAAAATGGCTTGATGGAAATTTATATGTTGTTTGCAAAAGACTTTTAGGGAAAACTTTGTCTCTAGTCTACAATTAGAAACATTGGCTGTCTGCACTCCAAAAAAAAAATGAGGTGTGTGTGAATATACAAAATAATTTTGTTCAAATGAAAACAATCAGATAAAAATTAGCATATAGTTGTTAAAAATTATCACATACTCCTATTTCACCTTTAAAAAATACATAGGTTAGACTGTACATAATGATAACCAACTGTTACATAGTTTGTTATATTTTGAACAAAATAAATATGATGTTTCAAGGAATTACATGACCCAGGCAATAAATTTTTGCCTAAAAGAATCTTAAGAAGATTACCATACTCATGGTAGCAGGAGACTTATTTCTGAAAGTCCACAGGTCCAATACGAATGTTATAGCAAGTTAGGGTTCACTGTGCCCAAGTTCATAGAGAGGAAGTTAGATAATGGCATGTTATTCACTTAACGTTATTCTACTGCAACAAGATTTACTTAGTCTGGGTAAATTAAAGAGAGGTTAGATTTTAATAAGTCAATCTCTCTAAAATAAGTATGAAATGAGATGACATAGGAAACACGTTTGCTCAGGTTAAAAATAAACAACGACAACAAATATATATATACATATATAATACATATACACACACAGATATTCACATATTCACACACTACATATGCAAACACACATACCTATTATATATATATATATATATATATATGAATACACACACATACACAAAATGCAATAACTTCAGAAGAAAAATGATATAGGTTACACTTCAGAGGATATAAACACAGTCTTATTACAGCCTGTATTAACTAGAGTATAACTTCCTATTGGATTAGCACATATCTTTATCTTCATTTTCCCCGACTACAATACGTAATATTTTTTATTTGGGACATGTTCTAACACTTTTCTCTAAAATGCCTTATAACAATTTCCTCAGGAAAAATTTCAATGAGCAGACAATCACTGCATGAGCATTTTAGGCAGAAACATGAGTATTTTTTTGGAATCTGAGTGTCATATTTTAAATAAAATTTTAAGTCCCTTTGATGGTTAACACTTGCCTCAAATCCAATTACTAATGTAAATGTTTCTAGAATACTAAGGAACAAATCTAACTTTGAGCGTGCTGAAACTTGTACAGTGTTGGATGAACTCCTTGAGAAAAAGAATACAAAAATACAAATACAAAATTCCATATGTCCTTAGAAAATTTCCCTTAAGTTTCTTGAGTTTCAAATCTGTTTTAAGTGGAGTAACTTAGCAGTGTCTATCAGTTTATCATTTTTTAAATTTTCACTTCATATTGTGTGAGAAAAATATTTTGTGTGTTATATAACAATAAAAGTAAATTATTTAGCATGTTTATGGGAAAATTAAAATGGTGGCCTTGGTATGAAAATGGAAGTATGTCCTTAGGTTTCTATACATTGACTCAGGGGGTAGAGGTGGATTGCAGTGGTGGAGGGGAGTTGGAAGAGAATAACTTACTTTGCCCAAAGAGTACAGAACCAGGAATTTACTGTTTGTTGTATTTAATCAGAAATATACTTCTATCTTTTGATCAGGATCCATGAGAGCATCTACTATTGAGGGCAATTTTTATAAACTATATTAGTTAATTCAGGTATGCAACTCACAGTGTTGCCTGGCACAAAACATGCACTCAATAGGTATTAGTTTTAATGATGGCTATTATAGTCATTGATGTTAATATCTTTATTATCATTCTATATAAACTAAGATGAAATCAGAAATGGAGCCATCTCTACTGCTTTGCTCCAATGTGGACACAAACCCTTTCAATATTTATCCACATCCAAGTGTGACCTAGTTCTATTAAAGACTCATAATCAAACAAACAAACAAAAAAAGAGCCAACCATTCCAACAGAGAATTTAGTAAAATTAAGATTGTAAAATGACAACTTCACTGCCCACATGATCAGCCCAACACAACCACAAGGTCAATGATCAGGGATGCGCTCTTCTTAGCTAGAGGGCAGCCTCCCTGTCCTCAGCTCACCATCCCATACAAGGCAAATGCCTATTTTCCACTACCTGGGAAACACTGAGTCCATATGGGTGTCTGAATCCAAATGTGGACTGAGAAAGATTTAGGAGGTCACTTTACCTTCAGATTTCAACTCTTTAGTTCACACAAATAAGGAAAAAAAGCATAAGAAATCATTCTGCTATGTGTAATCAAATGTAAAATGTAGTTTAAGCAAATATGTTATGAAGAAAATGGATTAGATGAATTGATATGCCAGATAGCTGTCATTTAGACATATAATCACTCTATTAGCACTTTTGTCCCTTAAAATTCACGACAATTTTAAGTTCAGGATTGGATCAAACTGGAGCTCAAAAACAAAAGTGTTATCATGTGGTAAAAATAATTAAAATCAAAGATTTTGTTTGTACAGAGCTGTACTCCGAATTAGGTTTTGCATTTAATTCACTTAATTTTTCAGAGAAAATCTTATACAATTATTCACTCATTTGATGATTTATTTATAATCATTAGGAAGAATACTAACCCCCTGAAATATAAAAATTTATATGTAATCCCTTCCCTCAAAAAGTCCACAAAGAATCAGGTAGACAATAAGGTCATTATGATACAGTTACAGAGATATGCATGGGTGCATCGTGTTCAGGAGGAAGTGCATCTAACCCTTTGTGGGGTGGGGGTAGTTCAAGTGGAAAAATGGAGGGGAGGTGGAGTAAGCCTGTATGAGAAGGCAATACTTAGGAAGAGGAAAAAATTATGTGGAGCCCTTAAAAATGACTCAGATTTATTGCTAAGCAAAGATGTGAAGATATTCCAGGCAAATTATTATTTTGGCTGTCCTCAATTCAACATTGTAAATACTCCATATTTATTTAGAGGAAACATGAGTTACTACACCGAGGTAAATATAGAGAAAGTTAGTTACTGGGGTGTAAAAATCATTCTATTAAAAAGTTCTGATCTCATATTTCAATTTCTCATTTTAAAAGGCAGAGCAAAACACAACAAACAACAACTACAAACTTGGCAGTTAATTAAAATCTTCTTCCTTGGAAAGAATTTGTTCATGTGGTGACAAGTACAAACAGCCTCCTCTCTGACATGACACCAGTATCTACATACACATCTCAGCAAATTGCCTTTTTTAATCCATATTCAATAGTCTTCGTGGTATATATCCTGATGAATACAATAACCTCTCCACTACAAAATAATTATAATTATATTGTTATGGCTAGATACACTGACATCCTATATGTCTTCCCAGCTCTTATGCATTTTTTAAACATCTTTATTGGAGTATAATTGCTTTACAATGATGTGTTAGTTTCTGCTTTATAACAAAGTGAATCAGTTATACATACACATATGTTCCCATATCTGTTCCCTCTTGTGTCTCCCTCCCTCCCACCCTCCCCATCCCACCCCTCTAGGTGGTCACAAACCACCTAGCTGATCTCCCTGTGCTATGCAGCTGCTTCCCACTAGCTATCTTACGTTTGGTAGTGTATATATGTCCATGCCACTCTCTCACTTTGTCACAGCTTACCCTTCTCCCTCCCCATATCCTCAAGTCCATTCCCTAGTAGGTCTGTGTCTTTATTCCTGTCTTACCCCTAGGTTCTTCATGACATTTTTTTTCTTAGATTCCATATATATATGTTAGCGTATGGTATTTGTCTTTCTCTTTCTGATTTACTTCACTCTGTATGACAGACTCTAGGTCCATCCACCTCACTACAAATAACTCAATTTCGTTTCTTTTTATGGCTGAGTAATATTCCATTGTATATATGTGCCACATCTTCTTTATCCATTCATCCGATGATCGACACTTAGGTTGCTTCCATCTCCTGGCTATTGTAAATAGAGCTGCAATCAACTCTGCAGGGAATTAAAATTATAAATTTTGGAGAAGGGTAAATGTTACTTCAAACCATAGCATGTTTAAGGACAGGGAAACATATGATCATATGTGGAAATTTAAATAGAATTATCATACCATAGCATTCCAGTCAGCATTCAGTCCATAAACATATAAAGAAGCCAGATATGTGCATTTATTCAGCAGCCTGTAGTTCTATATCATAAGTTTTTGCTGATGAAATTATATTTCCATGAGGTACTGGATAATATGTTATGATTAATTCCACTGAAATATCTCCACTTTTTTGTTGTTGTTTTTCTGTTGTTTAATCTGATAATTATGCAAGCAATAAATATTATATTGGAGTAGAAAATGTTAACACACATTGAAAAACAAAAAAGCATAGAACTATAATCTATATGATAAAATGCATCACTCTGTTTAAAAGGATTGTTTTACAGATGCAATTTACAATCAGTGATCATACAGTTTAGAATGGTGTTTTCATGCCATCTGTTGGAATAATTCTTCTCACTCTCTGGAATGAAGATATAATTTTCAGTTTACAGATTCATCAAGCAAAACACAGTATTACAGTCACTAAAAGAAGAGAAATCCTAAACACTTTCAGTTTTATAGTCTTCCATAAACAAGTATATTGCTGAAATTTTCCAAAAGAAAGAGAATTTAGCAACATGACCACAGATTACTGTTTTATTTTACAGCCTTAAAATAGCACCAACAGTTCAAATAGCCAAGAATGGTTATCTAATTTTAGTTTCAATATTTGAAATGTGACTTCCATTCTTTTAGTCCATTTATGATTTTTATTAACTTAAAAACATGTCTGCCCTGTGCCTAAGCAAGTTATGACATAATGATGGTGGTAAAAGTTAATAAATAACCTGTCCATTGGGACACATTCCTGTTTGTTATTAGCTTATTAAATGCAAATCAAATCTGTGGGGGTGTTTAATAGACTAAGTGTGCTAGTTCTCTATATGTATGCATTTACAAAGCAAAACTTTTCCACAATTAATTTTCGGGAATTACAAAAGTTGACCTAAAATTCTAATAGAGAATGTAAGGTGCATGCTACACATGAAGAAAACAAAAAAGAAAAAAATAACTCATGAAAATTGCACTATGAATGAAACAGCAAGAGTCCAAGCGGGAGTGCAATTTTATATTGCAAGAGGTAAGATCAATATGGTCTTGTTTCTTGGTTAAGACATCAGTTGTTAGTATCAAACAAAACCTGTAAAGAAAGTCACTGCTTTTCGCAAAATACAGTATCAGGACCGAATTTCTTTTTTTTTTTTTTTTGCCGCACTGTTGTGGCTTCTCCCGTTGCGGAGCACAGGCTCCGGACGCGCAGGCTCAGCGGCCATGGCTCACGGGCCCAGCCGCTCCGCGGCATGTGGGATCCTCCCTGACCGGGGCACGAACCCGCGTCCCCTGCATCGGCAGGCGGACTCTCAACCACTGCGCCACCAGGGAAGCCCGAGGACCGAATTTCTTAATGCTATCTATTATATCTATGGTGCTCCAAAAAAAATACAAAGCAAAACCACCAGGAAGAAGAGATTTCTTTACTAAATTTAGACGTCTTTGAGATTCTCTTCCTTTGATACTCCATTCAAACAGTCCCAAATGACAAGAAGTCACCATTAAGATATGAACTTATGCGTTACAGTAATTGCCCCAAGTAACTAATGGCTCTCTCTGTTATATCTTAGAACATCTGAAAGATGAAAGTACACACACACCACCACCACCACCAGATTAAAAAAGAACCAGGTCAAACAGGGACATTATCCAAGATTCCATTCTATATGTAGTGGAAAAGGGGTATTTTTTTCTTTGCTCTTTTTGGGTTTAGTTTCCCTTCTTTGAGAAGACTAACCAATAGGACTCCAGATTTACTCAAAATCAGGTAAACCATACTAATCTACAATTTTCCCCCTTCAGAGATAGGTAGAATTTCAAGAACCTTTCATCTGAAATAAGGTCCTTGGCATGTTTTTGTCAATTGCCAGGATCTACTTCAACCTCATTTTGCTTCCTCCTCTTCCTATTCCACCAAACATCATGGATTCATCTATTCTCTGCTATCTTTTCTTAGTACAATTAGGAATGTTCCCAAATTTTCTCCCAGATTTCCATATTTCCTGTTCCACTGAATGCCATGGGAGTAGTTGGTAGGTTCTATAGACTTATATTGCTTGCAGCGGGAAATATCACATCCAGTAGTAGTTCCACTTTTACGTAAATAAAAACAAATTACTTTCTTCCTTAAAACCGACATTCCAATTTGAGAAACAAATCAAGATTGCATTGAATCTATAATTCAGTTTTTGTTTATAAGTCCTCTTTACAGTATTGGTCTTCTAATTCATGAGCATGAAGTATCTTTCCATTTAGATTACTTTCATTTTTTTCAGCAATACTTGTAGGTCTTAACCGGATTTTTTGCTAGTTAATAGGTGGAGTATTAGAGCCTTGAGACCTGGAATGAAGTATAAACATAACTTTAATTTATTAAGCTGTCCAACTAATGCACCTACAATTTTCCTCTCCATAATCCAACGTGTAAGAATTCTAGGGATTATTTGTGATAAAAACAAGCAAATAAAACTAATGATAATATGGAATCTCATTCAGAATGATATGGAAATCAGCCCAATTTTCTACTCTGCCTTGAGAACAAAAAAGAAGTAATGATACAACATGGATGTTGAACATGAAATATATGATACAAGATTGATGAACCTCAAAAACATTGTGCTAAGGAAAGAAGCCAGACTCAAGAGACTGTATTTTATATGATTTAATTTATATAAAACCTGCAAGATAAGCAATTCTATAGTGACAGGAAGCAGATTCGTGGTTACCTTGGGTTGGGAGTGGGAATAGAGTCCCTGGAAAAGGTTTATTCTGGGGATGATGGAAATGCACTAAATTTAGACTGTGATGATGGTTACACAACCCTGTAAATTTACTAAAATTCATTGAATTGTACACTTAAAAGGAATGTAAATTATACATCAATAAAGCTATTATAAAAAATATATAGTAAATCAAAATGTCAATTCAGTGCTACATATATAAAGCTTGAAGTGCTAGTTCTTTCACTTGAACCAGATTTCTTGCACAGTGTCTGTGAGCTAGTTTAACATGAATAATATCAGAGTTTTCCCAACCAAGCTTCCTGCAACTGAGGCACACATCCCCCATACTGAATACTGATCACCAAGGGATATTTATTTTCCTCCCTTGGTAGATGCCTCCCCTCTTAGTCTCTTTCAGCTGATGCAGAAGCAATGATGCACACATTGATCAGTCCTGACATGTCTAAGGAATTGACTCATCTCCTCACTTTCAGTCACCATCTTTATTTCCTCCTTTTCCTTTCTTTCTGATGTCATGCCCTTTGACCACCTTGTATTTTCCTTTAATTCTGATGTCATGTCCTTTGACCACCTTGTAGAGCAGTTGCTTCAAGCTTTCAGCTATCTTCACCTAATCTACTGACACCTCACACAATGCCACTCCCCCTAACTGTGTAATGGTAGGTGAATTTTCTCTTCCCAGTTTAAAGATACATGGATTTTGAACAATGAAAAAAGATTATTGTATTTTAAAATAAATAAAGTGTTTCTGCTAATATTTTTTTTAAAAGATTTCTGGCTTTCCCTATCCCAATTTCCAGTCTTTTAATTGCAGTTGTTAGTTTTTTATGAGCTCTAATTTTTCTCATTTATTTTATTAATTGAATGCATCTCCACACTGAAATGTAAACTTCATGAGATCAGCTCTTATCTTTGTTTACTCCCTCATCACCGGTGCCTTTTCCAGTGCCACACACACAGTTAAAGCAATATGTCCATTGTTGAGTGAACACACAAATGAGTGGATAATGTACTTTGCTCTATATTACAGACTATCTTAATGTTATGCATTTCGATAGATAATATTTCCTATGTGTTGCAACTTAGGTGTTAAAGAGGACATTACAAAATATTTGTTTTGACATGTGAACACTGAATTGACAGGGCGGAAACCTATTGCTTTAGAAGATAAACAAAGCAGACAATAACACTATTTCATCATATTTCAGAATGGAAATCTATTTCCAATAACAATGTTGAAGTAAGTTCTGAAACCAGAAAGAAAATCAAGACACATCAATTTTCTCAATTATCAAATTTTTCAATTTATCAATTCATATTTATTTCTTAATGAAGTATAGTTGATTTACAATATTGTGTTAATTTCAGGTGTACAGCAAAGTGAGTTAGTCACACATATATACATATACAAATGTATATATATATATACACACACATTTTTAGATTATTTTCCATTATAGGTTATTACAAGATATTGAATATAGTTTCCTGTGTTATACAGTAAATTCTTGTTGCTTATCTTTAAGCAATAAGTATTTGTATATATAGTAGTATATATACAGTATTTATATATATAGTAGTATATATATAGTAGTTTTATATATAGTAGTTTGTATCTGTTAATCACATACTCCTATTTTATTTCTTCCTCCTTCCCCTGTGGTAAACATATGTTTGTTTTCTATGTCTGTGACTCTGTTTCTGCTTTGTATATAGATTCATTTGTATTATTTTTTAGATTCCACATATAAGTGATATCATATAATATTTGTCTTTCTCTGACTTACTTCACATAGTATGATAATCACTAGTTCCATCCATATTTCTGCAAATGGCAATATTACATTCTTTTTCATGGCTGAGTAGTATCCTATTGTATATATATACCACATCTTCTTAAGCCAGTTATCTGTTGATGGACACTTTTGTTGTCTCCATGTCTTGGCTATTGTAGATAGTGCTACTATAAACATTAGGGTGCATGTATCTTTTTGAATTACAGTTTTCATCTTCTCCAGATATATGCCCAAGAGTGGGATTGCTGATCAGACAGTAGCTCTATTTTTAGTTTTGTAAGGAACCTCCATACTCTTTTCCATAGTAGCTGCACCAGTTTATATTCCCATCAACAGTGTAAAGGGGTTCCCTTTTCTCCACACCCTTTCCATCATTTATTATTTATTATTTTATTTTCTCCACACCCTCTCCAACATTTATTATTTGTAGACTTTTTTGATAATAGTCATTCTTTTTTAAATTTTATCAAATCTAGTTTATTTACAATGTTCTATTAATTTAAGCTGTACAGCAAAGTGACTCAGTTATACATATATGTGTTATTTCTTCATATTCTTTTCCTTTATGGTTTATCACAGGGTATTGAACATAGCTTCCTGTGCTATATAGTAGGGCCTTGTTTTTTATCCACCCTATATATACTAGTTTGCATGTGCTAATCCCAATCTCTCAATCCTTCCCTCCCCGCCCCCCCACCCCACCGGTAACCAGAAGTCTGTTTTCTATGTCTGTGAGTCTGTTTCTCTTTCATAGATGATAGTCATTCTGATCGATGTGAGGTGATACCTCATTGTGGTTTTGATTTGTGCTTCTCTAATAATTAGCAATGTTGAGCATCTTTACATGTGCCTGCTGGACATCTGTGTGTCTTCTTTGGAGAGATGTCTATTTACATCTGCCCATTTTTTGATTTTTTTGTTTTTGGAACATTGAGTGTATGAGCTACTTGTTTATTTTGCATGTTTATCCCTTGTTAGACACATCATTTGAAAATACTTTCTCCCATTCACTGGGTTGACTTTTCCCTTTTTTGATGGTTTCATTTTTTGTGCAAAAACTTTTAAGTTTCATTAAGTCCCATTACCTCATTTACTGTGACTTAGGAAGAAGATCTAAGAAAATATTGCTATGATTTATGTCCAATAATGTTTTGCCTATGTTCCTTTCTAGGAATTTGATGATGCCATATCATAATTAGGACTTTAAAACATTTTGAGTTTATTTTTGTATATGGTATGATGGAACGTTCTAATTTCATTGATTTATGTGTAACTCTCCAGCTTTCCCAACACCACTTGCTGAAGAGACTGTATTTTCTCCATTGTATATTCTTGCCTCCTTTGTTGTAGATTAATTGACCATAGGTGTGTGGGTTTATTTCTGGGCTCACTCTCTGTTCCATTGATCTGTATGTCTGTTTTTGTGCCAATACCACACTGTTTTGATTACTATAGCTTTGTAGTATTGTCTGAGGTCTGGAAAGGTTCTGCCTCCAGCTTTGTTCTTTTTACTCAGGATTGCTTTGGCAATTCTGAGTCTTTTGTGTTTCCATATAAATTTTAGGATTATTTGTTCTCGTTCTGTGAACAATATCATGGGTATTTTGATAGGGATCTGATTAAATCTACAGATTGCTTTGTGTTGTATGGCCATTTTAACAATACTGTTCCAATTCAAGAGCATGGAATATCTTTCAATTTCTTTGAGTCATCTTCAAATTCCTTTATCAAGGTTTTATAATTTTCAGCATATAGGTCTTTCAGCTCCTTGGTTAAGTTTGTTCTTAGGGATTTTGTTTTTTTGATGCAATTTTAAACATAATTTTTTTTAAACTTTCTCTTTCAGGTATTTCATTGTTAGTGTAAAGAAATGCAAAAGGTTTCTGTATACAAATCTGGCATCCTGCTATCTTTCTGAATTCATCTTTATTTCTAATAGTTTTGTTTTAGGGTTCACTATATATAGAGTATCATGTCTGCAAATAATGAAAGTTTTACTTCTTCCCTTCCAATTTGGATACCTTTTATTTCTTCTTCTTGTCTGATTGTGGTGGCTAGAACTTCCAACACCATGTTGAACAGAAGTGGTGATAGTGGGCATCCTTGTCTTATTCCTTAATTTAGCAGGAATGCTTTCAGATTTTCACTGTTGAGTATTATGTTGACTGTGGATTTGTTGTAAATGGCTCTTATTATGTTGGGGCATGTTCCCCCTACACTCACTTGGGTGAGAGTTTTATCATAAATGGAAGTTGAATTATGTCAAATGCTCTTTCTGTGTCTATTGTTTTCAGCCGTAATTTCTTCAAAAACAGTTTTGCTCCTCTTATCTCTCTCTCTTCTCCTGCTCAAACCCCTATTGGGCATGGTTTGGCATGCTTTATATTATGCCATAAATCTCATATGTTGCTTTCATTTTTTCATTTGTTTTTCTGTCTGCTGTTTTGACTGGGTGATCTCCATTTTTCTGTCTTTCAGATTACTTATCCTTCTGCTATTCTTTGCTTCTAGCTTGGTTTTTATCTTGGTAATTGACTTGTCTAATTTTGATTAGTTCCTCTTTATAGTGTCTAGGTCCTTGTTACTATGATCTGCATTTCTATCCATGATCTTTGTTAATTATTTTATTAAGCATTTTATGACCTCCTCTTTGAACTCAGGTTCTAGTAGACTGGTGAGGTCTGCTACATTATCTGTTCTTTCAGGATATTTATCTTGTTCTTTTAATTGGAAGTTAGTTATTTGCATTTTCATTTTATATAACTTACTCTGTCTCTATGAATTTGGGAGAAATGGTTATCTATTCTGGTCTTGAATGGGTGTTTTTATATGTGAGTATCCCTGTGTAGAATGAGTGAGTCCAATATTTTTGGTGAGAGGACTGTTTTTGGTATGGATGATGGCCATGTCTTTCCTCAGAGTTTGCTGGTCATTATCCCCTTGTTGGGGTTGTGATTGGTATTGTGGTGTTGTAGTGTCAACAGCCTGCACTGGATGTTGAACAGGGTCCCTTCTTTGATGTGTGTCTCTCACAGTCAGTTATGTTTCCCAGTATTTTGGAAGTGGTGTTATGTAGGAAATATCTTATCAGGTCCAGCCACACACTTCTGTCTAGTCACCAGATCTGTATGATCTAGGGTTGTGTCCTATGTGGACTGGGTCAGTCATTCTGTTGTGGGGGCTACTATGGGCACACTGGTAGACATGGCTGTTCCTTGGCCAGTTGACTACCAGGCCCTGCCTCATACAGATGTTGCCAGTCTGCTGGTTTGTGGGACTAGTTCTATGTGGGGCTCACTGAAAGGCCTGGGAATCCCAGCGATGGAGCCAGCCTGCTGGTGGGCAGGCCCCAATACCTGGGTAGCTGGCTGGGGGACCAACCCAGAGTATAAAAGGGTTGGTGCTGGCCAGCTGGTGGGCAGAGTTGGTTCCCAGCCTGGCTGACTGTGGGCCTGTGTGGTCCTTGGGCTACTGCAGGTGCACGTTGGGTTCCTTTTAATGAATGTTTACCTTTGCTAACTTTCTTGCTTGTTCATGTATTGTGTTTCTTACTTCTTTAAATTGTCTTTATTTTTGCAGTTTATCCTTTCTTTAAAACTGCTATTTTGAAATCTAACTAAAAATTGTATATTTCCATGTCTTTGTGTTTTTTTACTAGAAAATTATTGTTCTTTTGGAGATGTCATTTTTTTTTCTTGTTTTTTTTTGGAATTGTGTGTCAATGTTTGTACATTTGAGGTAACAGTCACCTTCTTCATGTTTAGTAACTGTCTTCAGGTTAGAAATCCTTTTGTCAGTCCAGTCATAGATTCTGAGGCTTTCTCAAACCTTGTATGAATACATTTTCTCCATGTATCTTGCTTCTGTTTGTATGAGAATTCTTAAGCTTTTTTTTTCTTCTCTTGATACTGCAAGGGGCCAAGCCAGCTGCTGATAGTTACTTTTATTTTCCTGAAGGTGGTGCTAGAGCTCAAGTTTGTAGTTTTTCCCTTGCAATGGTGAACAACTTTCTGTGTATGCCAACTTTCTAACAATATCTAAATATCCCCAATGCCACCAAAGTACACAGAAGAATCTGGCTTCAAATTGGTACTAGTGTGGGTATGGCATATGTTTTGCTGGCAGTGTCCATAGATGATTTGGGGGATCTGTATATTAGGTTGCCCCATGACTCAAAGAGACTATCTAGTCCTGATTCACAGGGTTTTGCATATTTCACAGATCATATCAAGGTCTAGCTACCTATTATACAATGCACTAGATTGCAGACTTCTCTTGGGATATTCGGGATGAGGTTCTGGATTATAATACTCCCACAGAGGCACTTTTTTGTTTGGTAGATGAATTCTAATATATGTTATTAAGGGGGTGGACAAAAACAAATGATGTCTTATGCCATCATGATCACGATGTCACTCTAACATAATTGTATATGCAGATTTTTTTTTATTTTACCAAAAAAGGAAAAAAAAGTGTTAGAACCAATGAATTAAGGTGACGGGATATAAAGTCAACACACAATAATCAGTTCTGTTTCTACACACTAACAATAAGCAATAAGAAAATAAAATTAAGAAAATAATTCCATTTACAATATTATCCAAAATAATTAAATTCTTAGGGATAACCAATGAGGCAAAAAGACATCTATAGTAAAAACTATAAAATATTGCTTTAAGAAATTAATAAAGACACCAGTTACTGCAAAGACATCTTGAGTCTATGAATAGAAAGATCTAAGATATCAATATTCATAAAGTGATTTAAAGATTGAATGCAATTTACATCCAAAACCCAGTAAAACTTTTACAATTAGAAAAATCCATCCAAAATTCATATGAAATATGAAAAGACCCTGCATTTGCCAAGGTTTTCCCCAAAATATAATATATATATAATACAAAATTGACTGAAGCAGTTTGGAGGGTGAGAATTTCCATGGTCTGCCATCTGAAAATTTGAGATCCAAGACACCAAGTGATATAGTTTGAAAGGCTGAACACTAGATAGCCAGTGATCTAGATTCTAGTTGGAATATGATGACCTGAGAACCTGGACCACCGAGAGAAAAATGCTGATGCCCCAGGTGAAGTGTTAGAAAGAGAGCTAATGTTCCTTTCCTTCACATTTTTGTTCTGTTCAGGCCTTAAACAAATTGAGAGAGGCCAAACCACATTGGAGAGGGCAATCCTTTTTACTCCATCTACCAGTTCAGATGCTAATCTTTTCAGAAAACATCCACACAGATGCATCTAGGAATAATGTTCAAGCGGATATCTGTACATCAAACAATCTCATCAAGTTTATATATAAAATTAATTATCACAGAATCTGATAGGCTAAACCATTTTATTAAGAAACAAAGTTGGAGGTCTCACATTTCCTTAATTTAAAATCGACTACAAAACTACAGCAATCAAAACAGTCTGATACTGGCATTAATAAAAACATACAAACCAATAAGGTGGAATCGAAAGTCAAGTAATCCTCCTGTATATAATAAAATTACTTTTGACCAGAGCACTGAGACAATTCAATAGGGGAAAGGATGATCTTGTCAACAAATGTCTTTATGAAAACAAGATTTCTACATGTACAAAAATGAAGTTGGATTCATAACTTACACCATATATAAAAATTAAAGTTGATAAATGAGAGGAGGTCAAGATGGCAGAGTAGGAGTACATTAAACTCACCTCCACATGCACATAAAAAGTACATCTGCAAGTGGAGTAATTCTCACTGAAAACAAACTGATAGTGATGGAAAGACTCCTATACAACTAGAGTTGTAAAGAAAGATCTTTGTGGAGTTGGGTAAGAAGGGAAGGGAAGAGAATCAATTGGGTTGGGACCTGTGCTCCTAGGAGGGAATACAAAAGAGGAGTATTGCATGGGCTCAGAGATCTTCCCTGGGGAGTGAGCAGTTAGAACCACATATTCAGCACCCAGTCCTGGTGTCCAATGTGGGAAAGATGAGTCCCCTTTGGGGGTTTGAAAACCAGTGGTACTTACAGGAAGGCTATAATAAACCTAGCCATCACCTGTGAAGAATGTGCACATACTTGCTTTCTCCCAGGAAAAAGGTGGAAGAAGCAGATTGAAATTGCACGAGGCTCTGTCCAGTTTCCTGCAACTGTCACAGAATGCATACGGGCACATACTGAGATCCTACTCCAGCACCTCTTGATACATACAGTGCTGCTCCCCCATCGGCAAAGGTGTCATTGACCGGAGAAAATAGAGTGCACACTTAGAGGGAAAGAAACCAGCTCAGAACTGACTCTCAGCGTTTCTGCTTCAACACTTTGGGTGAAGCAGAAAAAAAAAAAAGGATAGAAAAAAAAAAAACCAGCTAACATCTGTCTCTGACTCTACACCTCCCATCTCCAGCCCTACCCCCCAACATGGTGATGACAGCTGTCAGCATACCCTGGGTTAAGACAATTCAATTCATATTCAGCACTCCTATCAAGGCCCCTGGGAACATACAGAGTGCATAGGAATGCTCCCACACATGGATATCCCTTCAAGATCAGAATAGGTAATTTTTCAGCTAATTTCAAAGTGACAGAGAAAGTTAAACAAAAGGAGAAAACAGAGGAATTGTTTTGAATGAAAGAACAAGAAAAAAACTGAAAAAAACGACTAATGAAACAGAGATAAATACTTTTTCTGATAAAGATTTCAAATCATTAGTAATAAGAATGTTAAATGCACTTGGGAGACAATAGATGATCACACTGAGAATTTCAACAAGGAACTAGAAAACAGAAAAGAACCAGTCAGTGGTGAAGAGTAAAATAAGTGAAATGAAAAACACAGTAGAAGGAGTTAACAGCAGACTAAGAGATATAGAAGAATGAGTAAGTGATCTGGAAGATAGAATAATGGAAATCACCCAATCAGAAAAAATAAAAACAAATTAAAAACATGAGGACAGTTTGAGGGACATCTGGGACAACATCAAGTATAATGACATTCACATTATAGGGGTCCCAGAGGAAGAAGAGAGAAAGGAGTCAAAAACATTACATGTTTGATAAAAGTATGGCTGAAACTTCCTGAACCAGAAGAAGGAAACAGATATCCAGGTACTGAAAGCACCTGGGAGTCCCAAAAAAGATAAAACCAACAGATACACACAAATATATATTTTAATAATTAAATTGGCACATTTAAAGATAAAGAGAATTCTAAAAGCAGCAATAGAAAAACAAAGATCCATATACAAGGGGATCCCCATAAGGCTATCAGCTGTTTTCTGTGCAGAAACTTGGCAGGCCAGAAGGGCACTGTACCACATATTTAAAGAAATGAAAGGGGAAAACCTGAAATCTAGGATACTCTACATAGCAAGATTGTCATTCAGAGTTGAAGGAGAGATAAAGAAATTCTCAGATAAGCAAAAACTAAAGGAGTTAATCAATACTAAACCAATCAGAAAAGAAGTGTTAATGGGTCTTGTATAAGTGGGGGAAAAAGTTAGAAAAAGAAGTAAGAATTTATAGGAAAGAAAAAAATCTGACTACTATAAGCAAATATATAGCAAAAGCAGTGGATTTGTCACTTTAAAAAAACTAGTACCAATACTGATAGACACAAAAATTGTAAAATCAACTATTCCTACAATAATCAGTTAAGGAATAACTATGAAGAGGTAAAATATGAGATCAAAAACACACAGCATGGGGAAGAGTTGTAAAAAGAATATTGATCTTTTAGAATATGTTTGAACTTAAATGACCATTGGTTTAAAACAAGTAGAAATAGTTATAGGTCAACATATATAAACCCCACAGTAACCACAAATCAAAAACCCACAATAGATACACAAAAACAAGAGAGAAAGGAAAACAAGCATACCACTAAAGAAAATCATCAAACAACTATGAAAGACTCTAAAAGAAGTAAATAACAGAGAACTACAAAAACATAGAAAACAAGTAGCAAAATGGCAATATGTTCATACATATCAACAACAACTTTAAATATCAATGGATTAATGCTCATGAAACACATCTAGTGGCTGATTGGATAAAAAATGAAACTCATCTATATATTGCTTAAAAGAGACTCATTTTGGAACTAAAGACATACACAGAGATAAATTGAAGGGATGTAAAATATATTTCATGCAAATGGAAATAACAAGAAAGCTGGGGTAGCAAAGCTCATATAAGACAAAGTAGACTTCAAAGCAAAGTCTACAATAAAAGCCAGAGGTCATTATATAATAATAAAGGGGTTGATACAAGAGGAGGATATAACATTTGTTAATATATATATATATATGAACCTAATAAAGGAGCAAATATTAACAGTAGAAGGAGTTAATATAAAGCAAATATTAACAGACATAAAGAGAGAAACTGACAATAATACAGTAATAATTGGTGACTTTAACATCACACTTACAACAATGGACAGATCATCAAGGAAGAAAATCCATAAGGAAACAGTGGTCTAAATGACACATTAAAGCAGTTAGAATTAATAGATATCTATATGACATCCCACTCCAAAACAGAAGAATACACATGCTTTTCAAGTGCACATAAAACTTTCTCCAGGATATATAACACACTAGGGCACAGAAAAAATCAAAAAAAATTTAAATAGAAATTATATCAAGCATGTTTTTTCTAAACACAATTATATGAAACTAGAAATCCATTACAGAACAATGGGAAATAAACAAACATGTGGAGAATAAACAATATGCTACTAAAAAACCAATAGGTCAATGAAGAAATCAAATAAGAAACCAGAAAATACTTTGAGACAAATGAAAATGGAAACACAACTTTCCAAAATCTATGGGAAGTAGCAAAAGCAGTTCTGTGGGAAGATTATAGTAATACAGTCCTACCTCAAGAAAGAAGAAAAATCTCAAATAAACAACCTAACCTATCATCTAAATAAATTAGAAAATGAAGAATAATCAAAGCCCAAAATCAGCAGAAGAAAGAAAATATTAAAGATCAGAGAGGAAATTAATAAAATAGAGAACAACAACAAAAAATAGGAAAAGATCAATAAAAGCAAGAGTTTTTTCTTTTTAAGTCAAACAAAATTGAGGAGTCTTTAGCCATATACTTAAAAAGAGAGAGAGGATTCAAATAAACAAAATAAGAAATGAAAGAGGAGTAATCAAAGCTGATATCATAGAGATACAAAAATCAAAGGAGAATACTACAAACAGTTATATACCAACAAATTAGAAGGCCTAGAAAAAATGGAAACATTTCTAGAAACATACAATCTTCAAAGACTGATCCAGGAAGCAACAGACAATCTGAACAGACTAAAGACTAGTAGTGAAATTGAATTAGTAATCAAAAAGCTCCCAGCAAACAAAAGTCCAAGAATGGACTGCTTTTCAGGGGAATTCTACAAAACATATAAAGAAGAGCTATTACCTGTTCTTCTCAAACTATTCAAAAAATTGAAGGAGACAGAGGACTCCTAAATTCACTCAACCAAACTACAATTACCCTGATACCAAAATCACACAAAAACACTGCAAACAAAGAAAATTAGAGGTGAATTATCTCTTATGAATATAGATGCAAAAATCCTCAACAAAATATATGTAAACTGAATCCAATTATATATATATATATAAAGGATCATACACCATGAACAATCAAGATTTATTTCAAGGATGTAAGGATAGTTCAATACCCACAGATCAATCAATTTGATACACGATATTAACAAAACAGGATAAAAATCACTTGATCATCTCAATAGACACATAAAAATCATATGACAAAATTTAACACCCAGTCATGATAAAATTTCTCAGCAAACTTGTTGTACAGGGAATATATCTCAACAAAATAAAGTCCATTTGTGACACACCCACAGCTAATATCATACACAATGGTGAAAAAAATATGAAAGCTTTTCCTCTAAAGTCAGGAACAAATGAAGAATGCCCACTCTTGCTACTCTCTTTAACATAGTATTAGAAGTCTTAGCCACAGAAAAGAAAAAGAAATAAAAGGTATCTAAATTAGAAGGGAAAAAAGTAAAACAGTCATTATTTGCAGATGACATATACTGTGTATAGAAAATTCTATGTATCAACCAAAAACTATTGGAACTAACAAAAAAATTCAGTAAATTTGCAGAATACAAGATTAATATACAGAAATCTGTTGATTTTCTATATAATAATAATGAACTATCAGAAAGAGAAAGCAACAAAACAATCCCATTTAAATCAAATAATAAACATAAGATACCTAGAAATAAACTTAACCAAGGATTTGAAAGACCTATACTCTGAAAAGTATAAATTATTGATGAAGGAAATTGAAGATGATACAAGTAAATTAAGATATCCCATGCTAATTTATTGTGAGAATTCATATTGTTAAAATGTCTATACTACTCAAAGCAATCTTCATTATTTAATGAAATCCCTATCAAAATACCCAGGGCATTTTTCACAGAACTAGAGCGAATAATCTTCAAATATGTATGGAACCACAAAAGACCACAAAGAGCCAAAGCAATCTTGAACAAACAACAAACCTGGGGTTATCACACTCCCTGACTTCAGAATGTACACCAAAGCTACAGTAATGAAAACAGTATGGTACTGGAACACATAGATCAATGGAACAGAATAGAGAGCCCATAAATAAATCCATGCACCTATGGTCAGTTTAACTATGACAAAGTAGACGAGAATATAAAATGGGGAAAAGAAAGTTTCTTAAGTAAATGGTGCTGGGAAAACTGGACAGCTACAGGTGAAAAAAATGAAATTAGAATATTTTCTCACACAGTATACAAAAGAAAAACCTCAAAATGGATTAAAGACATAAATATAAGCCAGGAAATCATAACAAATATAGAAGAAGCATAGGCAGAATACTCTGAAATAAATCATAACATTATTTTTTATCATTTTTCTTCCTAAGGCAAAGGAAACAAAAGCAAAAATAAACAATTTGGACCTAATTAAATGTAAAAGCTTTTTCATAGCTACAAAAAAAAAATTGACAAAAGAGAAGACAACCTAGTGAATGGGAGAAAATATTTGCAAATGATATGAACAATAAGGGGCTAAAATTGAAAATATATAAACAGCTTATACAACTCAGTATCAAATAAAACAAACAACACAGTTAAAACTGAGCAGATGATCTGAATAGACTTTTTCCAAAGAAGACATATATGGCTAATAGGTACATGAAAATTTGCTCAACACCACTAATCATCAGGGAAATGCAAGTCAAAGCCATAATGAGATATTACATCACACGTTTCTGAATGGCTATCATCAAAAAGGCTGCAGATAATAAATGTTGGTGAGGATGTAGAAAAAGGAACAATAGATCACTGTTGGTGGGAATGTAAATTGGCATAGTCACTATACAAAATATTATGGAGGTTCATCACAAAACTAAAAATAGAACTACCATATAATCCAGCAATTCCACGGCTGGGTATTTGTCCAACAAAAAAGAAAACACTATATTTGAAAAGAGAAATGCAGCCCAATGTTCATAGCAGCATTATTTATGATAGACAAGGTGTGGAAGCAGCCTAAGTGTCCATCAACATATGAATGGATAAGAAAGATGTGATACACACACACACTTACATACACACACAGTGAAATATTACTCAGCACTAAAAAATTAAAATTTGCCATTCGCAGGAAAATGGATGGAAATAAGACAGTGAGAAGAAAAATACTGGATGTTATCACATATATGTGGAATCTAAAAAATAGTGTATCAAATGAAAAAAATAGGGCTTCCCTGGTGGCACAGTGGATAGGAATCTACCTGTTAATGCAGGGGACATGGTTTGATCCCTGGTCCAGGAAGATCCCACATGTCACGGAGCAATTAAGCCCGTGCGCCACAACTACTGAGCCTGCGCTCTAGAGCCTGCAAACCACAACTACTGAAGCTGGTGTGCCACAACTACTGAAGCCTGCATGCCTAGAGCCCGTGCCTGCAACAAGAGAAGCCACTGCAATGAGAAGCCCGTGCACCACAATGAAGAGTAGCCCCCGCTCGCCGCAACTAGAGAAAGCCTGCGTGCAGCAACGAAGACCCAACACAGCCAAAAATAAATAAATAAAAAAAAAATTTTTTTAAATGAAAAAAATAACAAAGAGAAACAGACTTCTAGTTATAGAGTACAAACTTGTGGTTGCCAGCAGGGAGAGGGAAGGGGGAAGCGTATGTTAGGGTTAGGGTATTAAGAATTACAAACTGCTATGTATAAAATAAATAAGCAAAACATATATATCTTACAATGCAGAAAATATAGCCAGTATTTTATAATAACGTTAAATAGAGTATAAGCTATAAAACTATTGAATCATTGAGTTGTACACCTAAAACTAATATAATATTATAAATTAACTATACTTTAATAAAAAATAAAATAATATGGAAAGCAAAATTCCATTGGAAAAGAAAAGCTCAACCAAAAGTTAGTTCTTAGGTAAAATTAATAAAATTGACAATTATCTGGAAAGACTAAAGAAAAAAGGGAGAATGCACTAATAATCAATAACAGGAATGATAAAAAAATGATAATTACTAAATATGATTCAGTCTTCAAATAGATACAATTATATTATAAACAACTTTGAATATTTATATGAAATTGGTAAATTCCTAGAAAATATATAACTTATCACAACTGACAGAAGAATAAACAGTAAATTTGAATAATAATGTGTCATTAAATAAATTGAATTAGGAAACATAAATATTTTCACATGGGAAACTCTGGCTTCATGTGGTTCTATAGGCAAGTTCGACCATATATTCAAGGAAGAAATAATTCTAATCTTACACAAACTATTCCAAAGAATGGAAAGAAATGGTAGAAGTCCAACGCATTTTTTGAGAGTAGGATAATCATGATAGGAAAACAAGGAAATTACTGGCCAATTTCTCTTTTAAACCCTTATCCCTTTTGTTGGATCAGAAATGGGGGTCTTGTTTCTAAAAGGCAAGAGCTATTTCATACAACCCCACTTCTCACTTAGTACTTATTAAAATATAAATACTGCTCTGGTGTCTAATTCTTTCATTTAAAAAAAGGCAAATTAAACTTTATGGAGAAACTAGTAAAAATAAATATCATCAATGTCTTATATACTAGATTTTCCTCCTGAGAACCTTTTACTTTTTTAGTCAAAATCTGTATATATATATATATATATATATATATATATGAATACCAAAAAGAATTATAACTTATGACCAATTGTGTTTATAAGGAATAAAAAATATGCTTATAATTAGAAATAAATCTAGTCTTTCAACATATTAGAGAGTAAAGAAGAAAGTTCAAAATCATCTCAATAGACACAGAATTTTTCTCATAAAATTTTGTATCTATATGTTTTTTTTCTAATTTAGCAAACTTGGAACAGAAAAGAAATTTGTTAATATGATAGTATCTACAAAACAAACAAACAAAAAATTTCAGCAAGCTTTTTTAGCCCAAGTCCTCTTGAATCCAAACCCCATGAACTTGGCCAAATTTTAATGCTTCCTTTTCAAATAAATCCAAGAAGTTGAATAGAGCTGGAGAGTAGCATGAAAGAGTAAGGAAAAACAAACAAACAACAAAAAAGTGAAAAAATATCTAAACACTTGAACTAAAATGATAAAACTCCCAGGAAATAAACAGTGAAAAGCCACATGGTATTGGATATTGATCTACTTTATTGGATATGACAACAAAATAATAGACAACAAAAACAAAAAATATATAAATTAAACAGCAAACAAACAACTAAATGTCTGCATTAAAAGACACAGTCAACAGGGCTAAAAATGAGCCTATGTAATTTCAAAAATATTTGAAAATCCTGTATCTGCTAAGAGGTTAATATTTAGAATATATATAAAAAACTCCTACAACTCAACAACAGATAAACAAATAACCCAATTAAAAAATTAGCAAAGGATTTACACAGACATTTCTTCTAGGAAAATATACAAATATCCAACAGTCATAAAATGCTGTTCGACATCACTAATCATTAGCAAATGCCCGTCAAAACCACTATAAGGTAACATCTCATTCCAAGTAAGATGGCCCTTATTTTTTAAAAAAGGCCAAAGATGTGGAAGAGTTGGAAGGCTTGTACACTGTTGTTGGGAATGTATAATAAGGCAGCTGCTGTGGAAACAGTATGGAAGTTCCTCAAAAAATTAAACATGGAATTACTCTATGATCCACTGATTCAACTTTTGAGTATACATTCAAAAGAAATGAGAAATGAAAACAGAGATCCAAAGAGATATTTATACACATGTGTTGTAGCATTATTCACAATAGCTAAAAGATGGAAGGGACACAAGTGTCCAGCGATGGATGAATGAATAAACAAAATGTTGTATATACACACAATGGAATATAATTCGACTTTAAATAGGAAGTAATTCTGACTTACGCTATAAAATGGGTAAATATTGAGGGCAATATGCTAAGTGAAATAACCTGTCACAAAAAGACAAGTATTTTATCATTCCACTTATATGAGGTACCTAGAATTTTCAATATCATGGAGACAAAAAGCAGAAGTTGATAGTCAAAGGCTGGGGAAGGTAATCATGAGGAGTTATTTAATGTGTATATGGTTTCAGTTTTGGAAAATTAATCATTCTAGAGATTTGTTGCACAACAATGTGAAAGTGCTTAACATGATCTGTACACTTAAAATTAAGAACTAGTAAGAATGTGAAGTCCCTAAAAGACAAAGATGTATATGTATGTCGTTCCTTTCTTCAAAAAATCCATAATGGGAGAGAGACACTCAGATCACTATTATTTATCATGGAAAGTATAGTTACAGAGATAGCTACTGCGTGTATTGTGTCTAAGAGGCTGTTCAATTAACCCAATCAGTGATGGCAAGAGTGAAATTTAAGGCAATATGGAGTAGCAGGTATCAGGGGAAAATACTACAGAAGATGTAACACCTCAGCCAAGTTCTTAAAGATGACTCACATTTAGAGTTAGGCAAACATGTGAAGATATTCCAGGCAAGATAATATTCTGGTAGCCCTCAACTCAATAGTGAAACTATCCTATATTTATTTAAAGGAAAAACGTGTTATTACAATGGGATATTCATAGAGAAAGAAGGTTACTAGGGTACACAAATTACTTTAATAAGGAGCAATTTAGCTCTGATCTCATATTTCCATTTCTAATTTCTCATATGCAAAACCATACAAACAATAACAACACACTCAGCAGTTCTGATCTTCTAATCTATGACCATGGAGCATCTTCCCATTTAGGTAAGTCTTTCATTTCTTCCAGCAATATCTGTAATTTTCTGTATATAGGTCTTGCACATCTTTTAATAGAATTTCTAGCAGTTATTCATATTCTAAATGCCATCGTATATTAAAACTGTATTTTCTAATTTTTGCTAATGGATTATTCACCTTTATCCAGTGCTCACATTACATGTTCTTCCCTGTTCTGTTTATTCTATGAAATTAGTGAGCTTCTGGTGTCTGGTGTGGTTAAACTAATGGGAGAAAGTAGCAGGGTATTTGAGGGTAATGCAACCACAGCCCACAAAGGACAGATTATAAATTCTAACCTGAACAAAACAAAGTTAGTGGCCTGCTTAAACAATACAAAGCAAATCAAAATGCATGTGTGTGGTAAATTAAGAAAAGACAAAGGCCTACCAGGAAGATGGAAGAGCTCCCTAAAAGGCATCTTACTCATACTTAGGTCATTGGCATAATATTTTCAAACCATCCTCAAGTGTGCCAAAATTAGTAGATAAATTTTCTATAGTTAAAGATAATAAATTTCCTGGTGGCATAAAATATAACCTTCATATAAAAATACATTTGTGTTTGCACATTTGTCATAGTATTAAACAAGATTCATAACATAATATTCAACATGTATAATTCAAACTATATATGCAATAAATCTTGCTGCTAGCTTCATATTGATGAGAATGTCTATTTCTACTCTATATTCAGGAATTAAAGAAATTACTATAGTGTGGTGTCATGAACACACTATTCCCACTGGAATATATCCAGGTCAAGACTCCATTTATAGAAGGAGAGTCAAGATGGCAGAGGAGTACAAGGACATGGAGTTCATCTCTCCCCACAAATGCATCAAGAATATATCTATGAAACAATTCTCACAGAGCACCGACTGAACACTAGTAGAGGAGCTCAGACACCTAAAAGGACAAGAAAGATCCCTGTATAACCGGGTATGACAAAAGAAAGAAGAAAAGAAGAGGAGAGGAAGCGGGGTGAGACCTGTGCCCCTGGTGGGGGAGCTGAAGGAGAGAAGAGGTTCCTGCATGTGGGGAAGCTCCCTCACAGGCGGGGAGATCAGTTGGGACAGAAGGGGAGTCTTGGGGGCTATTGGAGGGGATCCCAACAACCAGTCTGTGGCAGACAGGACAGAGTGAGACCTACACAGAAGGTCTGTGCCACAGCCCTGCTTGCCTCAGCCTGAGACATACATCTGCTTGTGCAGAGAGTGGCTAGGTGCTGGAGTGTGGGGTTTGGAGAGCACCTGGGGAAAGGACTGTTGTTGGCTGTGAGGAGACAGCCTGAGAGGATGTAAGTGAGGAAGTCTGCAACCAGGAATACTTGTGGAGGAAACCCGGACTGCCATAGGAGCAAAGCACCATTGTTGAGTGACGTGCAACAGGCAGGGCCACCATTGCAACCTCTCTCCCCACATTCCCACCTCTGCCTCCTCAGGCACTTAGGAAGGGCCCTTGCCAGGGCAGGCTCTCTTGCACCTGTGGCCTCTGGCTCCCCGGCATGCCCTGTCACTGCCAAGGCCAGCTCTATTGTGCCCGTGGCCACCGGCTACCCTGTGTGCCCTGTCCCCACTAGGGCTTCTGCGACCCTGGCCACTGCAGTCTCCATGCCCCCTCCTTACCAGGGAAGACTCAGGAACAGACATCTGTGGGTGGCCCACACACAGAAGTGGGGCTGAAACCAGAGTTGAGCCCCAGGGGCGGTGCGACTAAGGAAGAAGAGCTGAAATCTCTCCTTGCAGCTGTGCAAACAATGAATTGACTCCACTATGCCTAGCTTTGTAAACTCAGCACCTACAGAACATCTGGACAGACAATGAGTGCTCCCACAGCCCAGACAGTTCTAGCTTTAACAGCTGTAGACTTTGTGGTAACATACACATGGGGGTTTGGCAAGGCCAGAGACTCAGCTGCCCCCATAGTGCCCACAGTGGGTCCAGACACATGATTACTGCAAACCTGGGCCTGACTTCAGTGAGTCTACGCTGGTGGCCTGGTGAAAACAACAACTGAGAGACAGCAGGGTCAATTGCTGCATACCCACAGTTAAGGTGAGGCTGAGAGCTGTGTCAACAAGAGTACAATCTGAGAGCTTGCACAATGGGTAAAAGTGACACAAAAGAGCACACCCACAGGTAAACAGCTCCAGAGGAGGAATACTCATTGGCTTCCCTCCCAGTGGGAGTGTTCCAATTCTGTCTACCTCACACTACAGATCACAGATAAGCTAAGAAACAGATATGGGGTCCTCTACTCCAACAACTAGGGAGCAAACCCCACTTCTGACAAGGCAATGACAAGCACAGAGCACAGGGGAACACAGACCTGCCCATCAGTAGACAAGCTGTCAAAAGTCATACTGAGCTCACAGTCACCTCAAAACACACCACTTGACAAGGCCCTGTCCATCAGAGGAGCAAGGCCAAGCTCCAACCACCACTGGCAGGCACCAGTCCCTTCCACCAAGAGGCCTGCACAAGCACCCGGACCAACCTCACCCACTAGGGGGCAGACACCAGAAGCAAGAACTATGATCCTGCAGCCTGAGGAAAGGAGACCACAAACAGAAAGTTACACAAAATGAGACAACAGAGAAATATTTTGCAAACAAAGGAACATAATAAAACCCCACAAGAACAGCTAAATGAAGAGGAGATAGGTAATCGACCTGAAAAATAATATAGAGTAATAATAGTAAACATGATCCAAAATCTCAGAAAAAGAACGGAGGCACATATCGAGAAGATGCAAGAAATGTTTAACAAGGAGCTAGAAGATATAAAGAACAAACAGTTGAACAATACAATCATGGAAATGAAAAATACACTAGAAGGAATCAATACCAGAATAACTGAGGCAGAAGAACAAATAAGTGAGCTGGAAGGCAGAGCAGTGGAAATCACTGCCACAGAACAGAATAAAGAAAAAAGAATGAAAAGAAATGAGGACACTCTCAGAGACCTCTGGGACAATATTAAACACACCAACATTTGCAATATAGGCATCCCAGAAGGAGAAGAGCAAGAGAAAGGGCCTGAGAAAATATTTGAAGAGATTATAGCCATAAACACTCACTCAAGTCCAGGAAGCACAGAGAATCCCATACAGGGTGAAGCCAAGGAGGAATGTGGCAAGACACATATTAATCAAACTGAGAAAAATTAAAGAAAAAATACTAAAAGCAACAAGAGAAAAACAGCAAATAATGTACAAGGAATTCCCATAAGGTTATCAGCTGATTTTTTTCAGCAGAAACTCTGCAAGCCAGAAGGGAGTGACATAATATATTTCAAGTGATGAAAGGAAAAAAACCTACAACAAAGAATACTCTAACCAGCAAGGCTCACTTCAGATTGGATGGAGAAATCAAAAGCTTTACAGACAAGCAAAAGCTAAGAGAATTCAGCACCACCAAACCAGCATTGCAACAAATGCTAAAGGACTTCTCTAGGCAGGAAAGAGACCAGCAATTTATAACAACCTTGTAAATATATACATTGCTATATCAAAATCCCACGGGAACAGCAAACCCAAAAACTACAATAGATACACAAACAAACAGGAAAAAGCAACCCAAACACAACACAAGAGAAAGAAGAACAAACAAAGCCTAAAGTTAGTAGAAGGAAAGAAATAATAAAGATCACAGCAGAAATAGAGGCAAAGAAAACAATAGCAAATATCAATGAAACTAAAAGCTGGTTCTTTGAGAAGATAAACAAAATTGAAAAAGCTTTAGCCAGACTCATCAAAAAAAAGGGAGAGGACTCAAATCAATAAAGTTATAAATGAAAATGGAGAAGTGATAACTGGCACTACAGAAATAAAAAGGATCCTAAGAGACTACTACAAGCAACTATATGCCAATAAAATGGACAACCTAGAAGAAATGGACACAATCTTAGAAAGGTACAACCTTCCCAGACTGAACCAGGAAAACATAGAAAATATGAATAGACAAATTATAAGTACTGAAATTGAAACTGTGATTTAAAAAGTTCCAAGAAACAAAAGTCCAGGACCATATGGCTTCACAGGCCAATTCTATGAAACATTTAGAAAAGAGTTAACACCTATCCTTCTCAAACTCTTCCAAAATATAGCAGAGGGAGGAACACTCCCTAACTCATTCTACGAGGCCACCATCACCCTGATACCAAAACCACACAAAGATGTCACACACACAAAAACGAAAATTATGCACCTATATCACAGATGAATATAGACACAAAATTCCTCAACAAAATACTAGCAAACCGAATCCAACAATATATCAAAAGTATCATACATGGGCTTCCCTGGTGGTGCAGTGATTGAGAGTCCGCCTGTCAATGCAGGGGACACGGGTTCGTGCCCCGGTCCGGGAAGATCCCACATGCCGCGGAGCGGCTGCGCCCGTGAGCCATGGCTGCTGAGCCTGCGCATCCAGAGCCTGTTGCTCTGCAATGGGAGAGGCCACAACAGTGAGAGGCCCGCGTACCGCAAAAAAAAAAAGAAAAAAAAATGTATCATACACCATGATCAAGTGGGATTTATCCCAGGTATGCAAGGATTCTTCAGTATATGCAAATGAATCAATGTGACACACCACATAATAAACTGAATAATAAAAACCATATGATCATCTCAATAGAAGCAGAAAAGCTTTTGACAAAATTCAACACCCATTTATGATAAAAACTCTCCAGAAAATGGGCATAAAGGGAACCTACCTCAACATAATAAAGGCCATATACGACAAACCCATAGCAAACATCTTTCTCAATGGTGGAAAACTGAAAGCATTTCCTCTAAGATCAGGAACATATCAAGGATCTCCACTCTCTCCACTTTTATTCAACATAATTTTGGAAGTCTTAGTCACAGGAATCACAGAAGGAAAAGAAATTGCAGGAATCCAAATTGGAAAAGAAGAAGTAAAACTGTCACTGTTTGCAGTTGACATGATACTATACATAGAGAATCCTAAAGATGCTACCAGAACACTACTAGAGCTCATGAATGAATTCGGTAAAGTTGAAGGATACAAAATTAATACAGAAAAATCTCTTGCATTCCTATACACTAACAATGAAAGATCAGAAAGAGAAATTAAGGAAACAATCTCATTTACCATTTCATCAAAAAGAATAAAATACCTAGGTATAAACCTACCTAAGGAGGCAAAAGATGTGTACTCTAAAAACTAGAAGATGCTGATGATAGGAATTGATGATGACAAAAACAGATGAAAGATATATGGTGTTCCTGGAATAGAAGAATCAATGGAAATGACTCTACTACCCAAAGCAATCTACAGATTCAATGCAATACGTATAAAATTATCAATGGCATTTTTCGCAGAACTAGAACAAAAAGTCTTGCAATTTGTACGGTGACACAAATGACTGAATAGCAAAAGCAATCATGAGAAAGAAAAAGTGAGCTGGAAGAATCAGGCTGCCTAACTTCAGACGATACTACAAAGCTACAGCCATGAAAATAGTATGGTACTGGCACAAAAACAGAAATATATATCAATGGAACAGGAGAGAAAGTCCAGAGATAAAATCACACACCTATGGTCACCTAGTCTATGACAAAGGAGGCAAGAGTATACAATGGGAAAAAGAGTCTCTTCAATATGTGGTGTTGGGAAAGCTGGACAGATACATGTAAAAGAATGAAGTTAGAACATTCTCTAACACTATACAGAAAAATAAACTCAAAATGTATTAAAGAACTAAATGTAAGACCAGACACTATAAATCTTTTAGAGGAAAACAGACAGGACACTATCTGACATAAATCGCAGCAAAATCTTTTAAAATCTGTCTCCTAGAGTAATGAAAATAAAAACAAAAATAAGCAAATGGGACCTAATTAAACTCAAAATATTTTGCACAGCAAAGGAAACCATAGCAAAACAAAAAGACAACCCACAGAATGGGAGAAAATATTTGCAAATAAAGTGACCAATTAGGGATTAATCTAAAAATATACAAACAGCTCATGTAGCTCAATATCAGAAAACAAGAACCCAATCAAAAAAATGAGCAGAAGATCTAAATAGTCATTTCTCCAAAGAAGGCATAAAGATGGCCAACAGACACATGAAAAGATGCTCAACATCACTAATTAGTAGAGAAATGCAAATCAAAACTACAATGAGGTATCCCCTCACACCAGTCAGAATGGCCATCATCAAAATATCTACAAACAATAAATGATGGAGAGGGTGTGGAGAAAAGGGAACCCTCTTGCACTGTTGGTTGGACTGTAAATTGGTACAGCCACTATGGAGAATAGTATAGAGGTTCCTTAAAAAAATAAAGTTGCCATATGATCCAGCAATCCCTCTCCTGGGCATATGTCTGGAAAAGATGAAACTCTAATTAGAAAAGATACATGCACTCCGATGTTCATAGCAATGCTATTTACAATAGCCAAGACATGGAAGAAACCTAAATGTTTATCGACAGGTGAATGAATAAATAAGATGTAGTATATATATATATATGTGTGTGTGTGTGTGTGTGTGTGTATATATATATATATATATATATACACACACACACAATGCAATACTACTTAGCCACAAAAAAAGAATGAAATAATGCCGTTTGCAGCAGCATGAATGGACCTAGAGATTATCATACTAAGTGAAGTCAGACAGAGAAAGACAAATACCATATGATATCACTTACATGTGGAATTAAAATATGATAAAATGAACGTATTTACAAAACAGAAACAGGCTCACAGACATATACAATAAACTTATGGTTGCCAAAACATATGAAAAACTATCAATGAAAATATCTGAATCACTTTGCTGTATACCAGAAACTAACACAACGTTGTAAATCAGCAATACTTCAATAAAAACTTTTTTTAAAAAGAGTAAGTTTGGGGCTTCCCTGGTGGCGCAGTGGTTGAGAGTCCGCCTGCCGATGCAGGGGACACGGGTTCATGCTCTTGTCCGGGAAGATTCCACATGTCGTGGAGCGGCTGGGCCTGTGAGCCATGGCAGCTGAGCCTGCACATCCGGAGCCTGTGCTCCGCAACGGGAGAGGCCCCAGCAGTGAGAGGCCCGCGTACCACAAAAAAAAAAAAAAGAGTAAGTTTTTCTTGCCTTTGATGTGCATTATTTTCACCAATAAATAACCAGTGATAATTCAATTAACTTTTTTTTTTTTTTTTGGTCACAGTAGAGTCTGGAATACTTGTTCCATCTTCCACTGGCAATTATTGTACCATTCTATTGTCATCTGATCAGATTAGGAGATCCATTTCCAATTCCTATTTTTGAATTTCTATCTCCTAGTACATTTTTTGGCAAAAAAAAAAAAATGCTGTGTATAAAGCATTTGTATTATATTGTAAATAGAATTCACTCATTATTTTCCAGGTATAATTGATTTTTACCATAGGAAATTAGATGCTTGTTTATATTTTAGAAGGGCTGGAAGAATGAAGGCAATTTTGGGGTGGCCTTAGAAACTCACTTGGAAGGTGCTACAAATCTCAGGATTTGTGTGATGGTCCTACTGATGGTCTCAGTCTCTAGCACCTATATAGTATATTTCCTAGAAGCTCACCAGGAAGCTAATTAAAACTCATGTTTGCTTATACATCTGCCTTCCTCCAATAATAACTCCTTTTATTGTCTTCTATTTTTCAAATCATGTGTAAATTCCTCTCATTTGTAAATGTTAGCCATGAACCATACAGGTAATGGTATTCTGGGGAACATGGGTCGAGTTGATGCCAACCTAATAACAGTGAGCCTGGTATATAAAGATTGTTACTCATGTTAGAAGAAGTGTGATTTTTTGGGACCTTATGCTTCTTTAATAGAAAGGAGATCTTACTGAATGGTCCTTATATTCCTAATTATTTTCATTGATAACAAAACTAGATGAAAACTTTGAGTTACCTTTAAAAGAATTCTAAAGTATTATTGTGCCTATGCTATTCTAAAGCCCAAAGGAAACTTTAAGACTGAATTTAAGAAAAAAAAAACATATATTAATTCCAAAATTGTTTTTACACTTTGCCCTTTTTAGTAATTATAATGCTAATAATTGGGGTTTTTTTTACCCTTTTCCTGAATATTTTGGTAAGTTTGCACAAATGAGCACAGTTGTGAAAGGAGAGATGGGCTTTCTAATTACATGGTGGTTGTAATGATTTTGAGGTGTGTTCAAGTCCCTCTCAAATGCTGATTTCTGTTGAATTTAGATTTTCACACTATATTTAAAATTTTTCTAAGTAGAGTAAAAAATTCTAAATCAAAACTTTAGTGATATTAAAGTTGTGTGTATGTAAAACATGGTGGATATGATCACAGGCACTGAAGCAGTATTATTCACAGTGCCTTACTGGTAGGGACATTAGCAGGCCTGAGGATTTAACATAAAGGTAAAGTACTTAGAACTCGGGTTGACACATAGAAAGTAATCAATAAATGATAACACTAGTTTGATATACAAACACACACTAGAAAAATCCAATGGCTAACACTACAACCGATACGACATCAAACGAATCTCACCATGTGACCTAACCTAACTAACCTCACGGTGTGACCTAATTATCTCCCAGGTAACTAAAACTCAGCTAGATGTATCATTCCCAAATTAAGCTCAACTTCTGAGAAACATTATATATGCCTCTCTATATATAGAAAAATGAGAATAATTTTGCAATTAAGAGTGCACAGGGTTACTTTAATAAGATATGTGCAATACGATCACAAATGTACAAAATTCACAAAGGTAGATGCATATTTCTAGTTGAAAAAGACCCAGAAACTTACTGTACATGGGTGATATATAGAGTCACACATGTAGTTCATTAAAAATATATGTTGGCTGGGCTTCCCTGG
This sequence comes from Neophocaena asiaeorientalis asiaeorientalis, assembly GCF_003031525.2. Classification (NCBI taxonomy): domain Eukaryota; kingdom Metazoa; phylum Chordata; class Mammalia; order Artiodactyla; family Phocoenidae; genus Neophocaena; species Neophocaena asiaeorientalis. Next base: position 75,180 of record NW_020173724.1, on the reverse strand, counting down.
TGGTGCAGTGGTTGAGAGTCTGCCTGCCGATGCGGGGGACACGGGTTCGTGCCCCAGTCCGGGAAGGTCCCACATGCCGCGGAGCGGCTGGGCCCGTGAGCCATGGCCGCTGAGCCTGCGCGTCCGGAGCCTGTGCTCCGCAACGGGAGAGGCCACAACAGTGAGAGGCCTGTGTACCGCAAAAAAAAAAAAAAAAAATATATATATATATATATATTTAAAGGCTGTTACATAAGTCTCTAGTTTGTGATATGACCAGAAGGTAACACAAAACTATATAGATCAATTCATAGTCCTAATTATATTTAGTCATAAAATTCAAGCTCAACTCCACATCGTGAAACTTTTATTCTCTCCTGTGCATCTTTCACTGTCCTAATAAATTTGCAATAATTAATTAACATTATCCTCACAAAACCCTATACATGTATCCTCTTATTATCCCATTTTATACATGAAAAACCAAAGGTCAAGTAACATATCTGAGGTCACTAAACAATGGTGAAGTCAGGAAAGAAGTACACTTGCTCTGGATCTTAAATGACAGATATTCTATAGTCACATCTATTAAATTCTGAACTGGGATATTGACATGGCAATTTTTGAACTGTCAAGGTGGAGGAATCTGGTGCTGATAAACAAATGATTATGAAATTGACTGATATTATTGTTTGTTTCTAAGGGGACAGGCTTATTTATTTGGGTATTTGAAGGACAATGGAACGATTATGCTACTGTCTATCTAAAGGAGGAGAGAGGCAAACAAGGGACATTTTCTCTGAGGACAGTACAGGTGGAATTATAAGTTGTCACAACTCTTTATGGTAGAGAGATTTTTGTGGGCTATTTAACCTCCTTAGTTCATTGATAATGTATGCACCTGACATCAAGAGATGAGTCACTCTGGATACTTCTATGTGCAATGCTTCCGTCTACATAAAGAAGTTTCTGGTGATATTTTGAGGGAAAAAAATTACAATTTATAGCTAGTATTTCTGGGAAAAAAATGGATTTATTTGATGTCAAATAATTAGTTGAAAGGCTTGATGTTGACCAGGAACTTTTCTTTACAAGACACAACATCAGCCTTGTTTTGCAATACAGGTAAAAATAAAATTACAGAATGATTTATTCAAAATTGTAATTCAATATAAATAATAAGTGAAATAGAGCAATACTTTTAAATACCAGATTTATGTACTTACCACATGTATCTGATGTGATATATCCTTCCATTAAAAAAAAGAAAAGAAAAACTTGGCTCAATTTTTGAATTAAAAAATATACATACCCAGAATGTATAGCCATTGAATATCTTTTAACATGGACAGTGGGATTTATCTATTTGTTTACTTACTTACTTATGTATTTATTTGCCTCTGAAGATTCAAATTAGGAATCTTTTTAAAATTTGTAAGTGTAAAAATTTTGACTTTATCAAAATAAATATAACAATTTAATATATTTTGTTGAAAAAAGATACATTAGGGAAAATGCATCTTTTACTCCTAGTCTTAATTAAGCACAAAGGACTGCATATTTGATATGCTTCTTATTCATAATACTTAAACAGTGTAAAAGGTAAGTATTTGAGTTAAAACTGGTTAAACTTTGAGCCGTTTGGATTTTAAGATCCTACCAGTTATTTCAGTTGAATAAATTGACTCTTCATGTAAAAAAAATCTATGCAGTTTTTTAATAAGTTGTCAGTCACATCTGTAAATGTGTTTTTAAAAAGTCTTCAGTACTTAAAATATTGAAAGTATAATTGACATATATACACTAATATGTATTAAATGGATAACTAATAAGAACCTGCTGTATAAAAAATTAATAAAATAAAATTTAAAATTTTTTTTTAATTTAATTTAAAAAAAGAAAATATAATTTTCATCAAATTATGGACTATTATATGTCATTTGTGGAAATCATTTGAAGAACATGAGGTAAAATAACATTTTATATTAATACTAAAACAACAGTCTATGATTATGTCTACTTTCTTGCATGTTAATTTTCACTTTGGAGTGGGTAAACAGAACAAAATACTCACTTCATGTGGTCTTGGACTTCAAGAAATCACATACCAAGTTATTTGGTTGTAAACAAGAAGAGTAGCCATTGGAAGTAACTCAAAATTTCAAAATTCTTACTGAGTGTCTAAAGTCTTTATGGCACTGTAACATATAGAAGGATAGCCTTTTAATAAATTACTTACTATTTTATAATTCCCTTATCCTATCTAGGTTACATCTGCATCTGCCAACAGTAGTAACATGCACTACTGGTTTAGGATAGCTGACTCTGTAAAATATACATTTTTATACTAAAAGATGCATTTATATTTAGAGACAATACAATTAATTTACCATCAGGAATTAAAATACTTCGTGTTTTTTTTTAAATTTTCTCATTGAAGCATTTTACTCACATCTTTTCCTTCAAGCAAAGTGTATGTAACTTCATAGACACTGTTCATAAAGACTTGGGATAAGAAGAGATACCAAATAAATCCTGAGTGAAGGTAATCTTTTTTTTTTTCCTAATTGAGTTGGCTTGTTTAAAGAAATTCTTGTTCAGGAGTCAATGCTAATTTTGGTGGAATTTCTTATATAGAACAACATATAAATGGTCAAGTTTCAAGCCATAAAAGCAAGTCACTATAGATCGTGACAGCCACTAACTACATTCTTCAAGGAGCAAGTCTAATTGTGTGAAATTTAATTTTTGGTATTATTGTGCTTTATTATGTCACAATTTTGAGGGACACCTTGAAAAATGTAATGCCTGTACATAAGCAAATTACTTCTCAAATTGCACTTGAAACCTATCAATGGAGCTTCTCTCCAGTTTTTTCTCTACAGAATAGGTTATTTTCTCATTAGATTAGGTGCTGTATGTTTTCTTACACCCAGAGTTTTACTGAACTACACCACACATAAAGAAAATTACCAAGCCCACTGGCTAGAATAGATCAATAACAGTCATTTGATTGCTACTGTTTTTGTTTTTCATACTATCAACAGTCTTGTGATTATGTGACCTCAGGATTTAGAATCTGACTCAGCAAGCAGCCTGTTTGAGCTTTTTTCTGTACTTTCTGGATGGTCTTAGATTGTCAGTTGTCAAATTTCAAAAAAAGTTCTTATACATTCTTTATTTAAAAACAGAACACCTTAAACCAATTTCGTTTTTAGAGAATTAGGTAACAGCTAAGACTAGATCAGAACACTTGCAAACATTTACATCTAATTATAGTTCTAGTTCCAGTACTCTATATCTGCACGTATTAGTTGATCTCTGTGAGAGTCTAATCATATTTTGAAAACAAAGAAAGTAACCCTTTGAAGACTGTTATAGTGGTCAAAATGACATATGTAAAACACTGAAAAGATTTTGTGTAGGTGTACAGAAGATTACTTATTTACTTAAGACTGAAAACTTATCTAATCTCTAGTACTTGAAAATCAGAACTATGCAAGGCCACGGAATGACTTTAAGTATGTGTTGGATATTTTTTATAGATAAATAGATAGATCTATAGAGATATATATTTAATTTTTTATTCTTTTAATTAAATTGTACTTAGAAAATTTCAAAGATTTTAAATACATTTCCTTAAAATACTGAACGTGTCCAATCCTGAGAATTATTTATAAATCTGCCTTAAGAAATTTTGCACTAAAGTTGTGAGAGTGACAACATTCTGTGATAAACACATATAATTAAATGTAGTCAAACCACATTATATATAAAATATATCATTGATATTGCTAAGAAGAAAATGAAAGTGACACATTGTAAAATAAGAGTGGTACAAAAGTGGATAGAGAGTGGATCTAAAGATTTTTGTAAACTCTATCCAAGGTAATGAATTAGGATGGACAGAAGGGAGATATGGAAGAATAGGACCACCGGGACTGCCTTTGTTCTCCTGGGATTGTTTTACCAAATCCAGACCCCCAAGCTACTTTTTACTTTCATCTTCCTAGTTTTTCTTGTCGCCCATATTGTCAATGTTATGATGGTGATTCTCATTTGGTTGGACTCTCACCTCCATACTCCTATGAAATTTCTTCTCAGTTAACTTTCTTTGACGGACCTCTTGTATATCTCTACTTTTGTCTGGAAAAAACAACATTTCCTATACTAATTGTGTAATTCAGCATTTCCTCTTCATGACTCTGGTGGGAGCAGAGTGCCTTCTCATGGCAGTCATGGCTTACGACTGCTATGTGGCAATATTCCATCCCCTCCACTACTCAGTTCTCATGTGCCCTACAGTTTGTATTTTCATGGTGGTTGGCACTTGGCTGGCTGCACTTCTCAATGCCTTCATCAATGTTGTCTATGTTCTGAATCTTCCTTATTGTGGCTCCAAGGACATCCATCATTTCTTCTGTGAGATCCCAGCTCTCCTGAAACTTGTTTGTGCTGACACTTCTCTTTATGAAAATAGTCTTTTTGTCAGTGGTGTTGTGTTTCTCCTCTTTCCAATATCTGCCATCATGGCTTCATATGGGCAGATTCTCTACACTGTTTTGAGATTAGGATTAAACATGGGGATGAGGAAGGCTTTGGCAACGTGTTCTTCCCATATGATTGTGGTGACTCTCTTCTATGGACTAGTCATCATCAAGTATTTTCTCCTCAAAGCCTATCACACTGCTGAGCAGGACAAAGTGGTCTCTATCTTTTACACCATCCTCACTCCCGTGCTCAATCCCCTCATCTACAGTCTGAGAAACAGAGATGGCTGGAGCCCTCAGGAAAGTCTTCAGAAGAAAAGTAACCATAAGAAGTTGATATCTACTGAGAATAGGAGAAGAAAGGATAGACCTTAGTTACAGAAGGATTTCACTGTAACAGAGATGAGCAATATACAGCCAGCAAATGGTACTTCTCTGTAGACATCTCATGGCCAAACCACTTCACCCTATCCCCTGTGGACTACTAATGAAACAGAGCATGCTTTGCTGCTATGCCACATAAGATCTTCACACATTTATTAAGAAAAATGCAATGTCAGAGATCTGCCAGTCGACAATCAATATAAAAAACAACTCTTTTTTTTAATTAGGGAAGAGAAAAAATGTGAATCCTAAGTAGTATTGACTCTATACTACATTTTAAACTCATTTTCCCTAAACCACTGTATTGTAACAATATTTGTCAATACTTATTATACATTGCTCAGAACTTTGTTTTCCAATTCTTATGACAACATATTTAATTTTGAATATATTATTCAAGTGTGGCTCACAAACACAAAATTTTCTTCTTGTTCTTACGACTTTATATTGGAAGTGATGTTGTATGTTTGTTTTTTTTTGTTTTGTTTTACTAATTTCTAGAACCACAATAGTATAGCTTTGATAATATTTATCTAATTATCTATAGTAGTTTGACTTTATAATTATAGTCTATTTAACTATTTTTAAAATTTATCATACCATTTCCTTCCAAATTATAAACTTCTTTCTATGAAAGGTCCCACTTTGTGAAAAATAGTTTTTTCTTGCTAAATCTTCAAAAGTGAAAATAATGGGTCCAAGGGAATAATTATTTTTTGATGTTTATTTCTTATCAAATTGATGAGTCATGTACATTTATAACATAACAAATAGATATGTATATGTGTGTGCATAGTTTATGTGTATACAAACCAATTCATAAAATTGGTATATATGATTTTATGCTTTTTATTTTATTGAGTTAGTAAATGATGAGTCCTCATTGTAATTGCAATATATATTTATTCATTTAGTTTCAATTGATTTTGAAAATTTTCTTGTGTGTGTGCTATATTAACATTCTTGCTTTGGATTTTTTTCATGCTACACTTACCCATTTATTATTTCTGATCTTTATATTTTTTACATATTTGACTTATTGACATATTTGAACTTTAACAATTTATTCTTAAAAATCCATTAATTCTCTTATAGTTCAATGCTGTGGCCATAAATTACACATTTGAATTTACACAACTTTCACTGAGTAATTTTGGTTATTAAGAAATATTATCACTCCACATAATTTGTTTTGTACTTTCATTTATCTTTTTACTGGTTGTTTTTGTCTTTTAAATGTAAATTAGAATTACATCTTCAACTAGATTAAAAATATTTTATCTTTGTGTCTACATATAGTCCTGCAGCTGTATTTAATAAGCAATAAATTGTCTCTCATTCTGAAAAGATACTTAATTAGATATTATGTTCTCAGCTAGACCTGATTCACCACAGCAATGAAAGTAAATATAATTGTTCTCCAGAGATAACAACTGTTCTCATTTTTATAGTTTTATAATATACTCTAATATTTGAATTTTTTTATCCCTGCTTATATTTTTAATAAACACACTCTATTAATTGCATGATAATGGGTCCTATGGAGATTTTCAGGAGTAAGTAATGATTCTTCAATAGAGAAACTCTGACAGGAGATGTTTAATAAATTGAGCAAAAATAAACTGAAATGAATGTAAAAAGTGTGCATGTAAAAATTATTTCTTTTTTTAGGTGACCATCTTTGTTCACTTACTTATTTAAAAGAGAATTATTTCTCTTTTCTCACTTTTCTAGTTAGCCAATATTTTCAAACTGTGATTTTTTCAGGTAACAAAGCACCAAAATTTCATATACTAATATACATTAAATTGTCCCAGTATTTCAGTCACCCTATAGATAAATGTTTTACCTCTCCCATAGGTTTAGCCTATCCCATAGCATATCTGGACTCTCTACTTCAGGAAAATGAACTATACAAATTGGGTATATTGAACAGATAACCCCTTGTTGCAATATTTCTGGTAACCACACATCTGTATATTCAGAAAATACATCTCCTTCATTTTCATTGTCAGGGTCTTGACTTGTCTGTCCATCACAGTATCCTAACCCTTAGTGATATGTGCAAACATGTGATTCAGGCCCAGACAATATTGCTCCGTCTTTGGCCACAAATACTGACCCAGCAATGTGCATACATTCAAATCAGGATCACCCATTCTCTTCCTTTCGATTTTTAGAAGTTAATCTAGTTGGCAAATCAAGAAGTAACAAATTTCTCTTTCAGGTGAAATATTCAACTTAGCAAAGACGTCTGTTACTCTTCATAGTGTTTGAAAACCCATTGAATCAATATTTAAAATTAGTTGTCACATACAAATATTAACACTAATAGAAAAATCCCTAGATTTTGAAATAACAAACATACATTTTCCCATGGATTATCAGATGGAGCTGAGCCACTCCTGTGTTTCTCACCCAGGAATGGCTTTCTACCATTGGCCACCCTTCTCAACTGTACGTTTTCATTTATGTGCATTAGCAGACAGGTCTCTGTGAATACTGAATTTGCTATTCTTTTAAAGAGAAGACTTTACTATGTCCTTAGTAACCATTCATATAGTTTAACTAGGGAGTGCTATTATATGTATAATGTTAAGATTTTTGATACCTATGTACAGGAAGACTGAAATTGTATATGGATTTATAATCCATTTACCAATGTACAAGAATGTGCATTCTCTTTCCTGCTTTGCTAACGTTGTCCAGTTAGTTAACTTAAAAAATATTTTACTTACCTTGTACCAATGATGAGAAATTTTTAAATGCATTTTTCTACATTTTAACATTGTGTTCTTCAACTTAATCAGTCTTTATATTAGAGTGTTTGTATCTTTTTGACAGATTATTTTTTTAACATTGAACATATTAAATTATTTTGTATGCATATGAGAATTGTGTTTATTTTTTCTGCTACCTCATAGTATTTCATATGTCAGAATTTGGAAGTAGCAGAGATAAAAGCAGTGGATTACAAAAATAGTAAGTTGTGTTTATTATGCATATAAAAATGGTTCGTTATCTAGGAGCTTTTAAACTAACAATGGAATGAGGCTCAGAGGAATATTGTTATAAGACAGCCTATAGAGTGGGAGCACAGAGGCTGTTTATTATTTACAGTGATTGGTTATAAAGTTAGAGCTTTCCAAGAGGTAGATAGAGGATTGGTTAAAGTGGTTACCTCATAGCTATTTGGGGGAACAGTTTGTTTGGGTTATGATTTCCAGAGGCATTTAAAAGAAGTGGTCTATGATAAGTTTTGCTTGCTGTGCAGAATAAGCTAAATTAAGTTTTGCATGTATGTCTTAATTGGTTTTGCCTGCTCAGGTAATTTTCAAGTCTGGTATCTATTTGTACTTGATTTTAACACTTGGTTTGACTTCAGATATGGACGTAAGGCCACCAAATATATATTTACAAGTTATTACAAAGAAATAGCTTAAGAAATAAATAAATGTGAGCTTAAGAGATTCTCTTTTTACCCGTAACTTAGATATAAAGAAAGAAGAAAATATCAAATCTCAAGAAGAGATTGCTGAATTTTAACTATCACTTTACAATGCCACCACTAAGTGAACACAAAAAAATTATATGCATTCATGCTTAAAAGTGCGGGCACTTAATTGTATTTAAAATGTTAACATTTAATCACACTCTGAGTCATATCATGTAGGATGACCAGTGTTCAACAAATGTTCAAATTAAGATTTATCTCTCTGGAGAGTATTTTGTTCCATTTAGTTTTTAGTATCTTATTGTTAATTTATTTGGATATGTTTTGAAATTTCTCTTCTCTAATTTGGATGTTGACACATCTGCTTTTGCTATTATTTATTTTTGTTTTATGAAAGGCTATTTACCTAGGTACAGCTTAACTATGACCCTTTCATTTTTATATATTGCTTGGAATTAACTCCTTAGTCCATAGATATGTAACTATGCCATTAAAAGTTATTACTCTTTTACTAGAAAACTTTTACAGAGAGTGTTTTTAATTTTTAAGATGTTGACAACTTTAAACTTCAAATTTTTACTTGGGAGAAATGTTCACCATGTTTCTGACTATTCATGCAGTTTCTAACTTTATAGAAAATAATGTGACATGAATTATAATAATTTGTTGAGAATTTGGAAAAAATAAACAATTCATTTTTTGTGAATATTTCTTAGATGTTAGAAAATGTACAACTCCCATTATTTTACAAAATGCTTATGATTTATTATTCATTTTGTGTATCACTTAAAATAACAGGTATCTTAATTAAAAAGGAAGAAATAGAACTATCACTATTTGCGTATGACATGATTTTATATATAGGAAACCTTAAAGACTCCATCAAATACTATTAGAAATAATAAATACAGTAAAGTTGCAGAGTACAAAATGAATAAAAATCTGTTGCATTTATATATACTGATGATGGTATAGCAAAAAGAGAAAGTAAAATCCCATTTACAATCACAACAAAAAGTATAAAATACCTAGGAATAAATTTAGCCAAGGAGGTGAAAAACTTGGTCACTGAAAACTATGACATTGCTGAAAGAGATTTAAGAAGACACAAATAAATGGAAAGATATTCTATGCTCATGGATTGGGAGAAGTAATATTGTTAAAATGCCCATAGTATCTACAGATTCAATGCAATTCTTATCAAAATTCCAAGAATATTTTTCAGAAAAACAGAAGCAAAAATTATAAAATTTATATGGATTCACAAAACACCCTGAATATACAAAGTAATCACACTCCCTGATTTTAAGCATGTTATAAAGCTACAGGAATCAAAATAGCATGATATTGGCCAAAAAAAGATATACAAATTAATAAAACAGAATTGAGAGCTCAGAAATAAGCCCACACGTATATGGACAATTAGTTTATGATGAAGGAGCCAAGAACATTAACGATGAAGACAGGATAGTCTCTTTAATAAACGATGTTAGGAAAACTGGACAGCCACATACTAAAAAATAAAACTAGACAACTATCTCACACCATATACAAAAATCAACTCAAAATGGATTAAAGACTTGAATATAAAACCTAAATTTTAATTTTTAACCAAATATAAATTGAAAATATATGTATCTATTCTGTCTTGTTTCCTTCTACTTAACATTTTGCTTGTGAAATTTTCCCCAAAGTTTTTATTTTAATTATAATTTATTTTTTACCTTTATAAAGTTTTATAGCATTAATATACATAAATTATTCAACTTTCAAATGTATTGGACTTTGGAGTGTTTTCTGTTCTTAACTATTGTGAACAACTTCACTATCAATACTCGTATACATATATCTTGGTACAAATAGACATGAATTTTAAAAAATTATGCCTGTGAGTAGAATTGCTAGGGAGAAGGTACGCACATCTTAAAATTTATGATGTGTATTAAATTTCTAAGGTTACCATAAAAAGTCAACACACACTTTGATGAATTAAAACAATAGAAATTTATTCTCTCACAGTTCTATAGGCCAGACATTCTATTTCAAGTTTTTGACAGGGCCAGGCTACATGTAAGGGTCCTAGTTGTCTATCCTTCTTAGACTCTTTCAGCTTCTGACTGCTCCTCATGTTCCTTGGCTTGTGCAGCATAACTCCAATCCGTCCTTTTCTTCACATGGTCTTCATTCTTCTGTACATTTTAATGTGTTCTTTTCTCTTATAAAAACATTACTCATTTGATTTAGAACCTACTCTAAATCCAAGATGATTTCCTCTTAAGATCCCAAAGTAAGTACATATGCTAAGCCCTACTTCCAAAGGTCCCATTCTCATGTTCTGAGGGAACATGAATTTTGGGGGGAAATATTTCAACCCACTATACTAGGTAATATCAAACTAGTTTTCAAAATTGTTTTACTAGTTCAACACATTCTAGCATGAGTTCCTTTTATTTCACAACCTTAAAACATGCATGATTTTTAAAATAATATATTTCTGCCTATATAGTGAGTGTATTTGTATGATATTGTTGCTATTTATTTTGCCTATTTTTGATTACTAGTGAAGTTGTGCAATTCCTCACATGTTTACTGTATGTTTTTATTTCCTTGTTTCAGAGTTGCATTTTCAACAGTTTGCCTCTTTTTTTTTTTTTTTTTTTTATATTTATTTGGCCGCGCTGGGTCTTAGTTGCGACATGTGGGATCTAGTTCCCTGACCAGCGATCGAACCCGGGCCCCCGGCATTGGGAGTGTGGAGTCTTAGCCACTGGACCACCAGGGAAGTCCCCAGTTTGCCTCTTTTTATGGTTTTTATTCTTTTTTAAGTTTTTAATTAATTTTTATTGGAGTATACTTACTTTACAAAGTTGTGTTAGTTTCTTGCTGTTCAGCAAAGAGAATCAGTCATACATGTACATATATCCACTCGTTTTTAGATTTCCTTCCCATTTAGGTCACCACAGAGCACTGAGTAGAGTTCCCTGTGCTATACAGTAGATTCCCATTAGTTAAATATTTTATACATAGTAGTGTATATATGTCAGTCCCAATCTCCCAGTTCATCCCACCCCCTTCCCCCCTTGGTAACCATAAATTTGTTCTCTACATCTGTGACTTTATTTCTGCTTTGCAAATAAGTTCATCTCTACCATTTTTCTAGATTTCATATATGTGATATTATATATTTTTTTCTCTTTCTGACTTACTTCACTCTGTATGACAATGTCTAGGTCCATCCAAGTCTCTGCAAATGGCACTATTTCATTCATTTTTATGGCTGAGTAATATTCCATTGTATATATGTACCACATCCTCTTTATCCATTCGTCTGTCAGCTGTTTCCATGACCTGGCTATTGTAAATAGTGCTGCAATAAATATCAGGGTGCATACATCCTTTCAAATTATGGTTTTCCCAGGATATATGCCTAGGAATGGGATTGCTGGGTCATATGGTAATTCTATTTTTAGTTTTTTTAAAGGAACCTCCCTACTGTTCTCCATAGTACCAATTTACATTCCCACCAACAGTGTTGGAAGGTTCCCTTTTCTCCACACCCTCTCCAGCAATTATTGTTTGTACATTTTTTGATGATGACCATTCTGACTTGTGTGAGGTGATACCTCATTGTAGTTTTGATTTACATTTCTCTAATAGTTAGTGATGTTGACAATTTTTTCATGTGTTTGTTGGCCATCTGTATGTCTTCTTTGGAGAAATGTCTATTTAGGTCTTCTGCCCATTTTTGGATTGGGTTGTTTGTTTTTCTTTTGATATTGAGCTGCATGGGTTGTTTGTATATGTTGGAAATTAATCCCTTGTCAGTCACTTCATTTACAAATATTTTCTCCCATTCTGAGGGTTGTCTTTTTATTTTGTTTATGGTTTTCTTTGCTGTGCAAAACCTTTTGTTTCATTAGGTCACATTTGTTTATTTTTTAAAATTTTCACTACTGTAGGCAGTGGGCTGAAAAAGATCTTGCTGTGATTTATGTTAAAGATTGCTCTGCCTATATTTTCCTCTAAGAGTTTTATAGTATCCAGCCTTACATAAAGGTCTTTAATCCATTTTGAGTTTATTTTTGTGTATGGTGTTAGGGAGTGTTCTAATTTCATTCTTTTACATGTAGCTGTCCAGTTTTCCCAGCACCACTTATTGAAGAGTCTGTATTTCTCTAGTGTATATTCTTGTCTCCTTTGTTGTAGATTAGGTGGCCATAGGTGTGTGGGTTTCTCTCTGGATTTTCTATCCTGTTCCATTGATCTGTATCCCTGTTTTTGCACCAGTACCATACTGTTTTGATGACTGTAGCTTTGTAGTATAGTCTGAAGTCTGGGAGCCTGAGCTAATCTCCTTTAAAATGTATGTGCCTATCTATGTGTGACAAATACTGATAGAACTGCAAGGAGAAATAGGTGAATCCACTAACATAGTTGGAGGTTTTAACATGCCTGTCTCAGAAAGGGAAAGGTCCAGCAGGCAGCAAATCAGTAAGGACTTAGTTGAACCCAACAACAGCAACAGTCAACTGGATATAATGGATATCTACTGATTACTTCATACAACAACAGCAGAACACACATTTTTTACAAGCTCATATGGAACATGAAGCAAGATAGACCACATTCTGCAGTGTAAAACACACATAAGCTAGGGCTTCCCTGGTGGCGCAGTGGTTGAGAATCTGCCTGCTAATGCAGGGGACACGGGTTCGAGCTCTGGTCTGGGGAGATCCCACATGCTGTGGAGCAACTAGGCCCATGAGCCACAACTACTGAGCCTGCGCATCTGGAGCCTGTGCTCTGCAACAAGAGAGGCCGTGATAGTGAGAGGCCCGTGCACCGTGATGAAGAGTGGCCCCCGCTTGCCACAACTAGAGAAAGCCCTCGCACAGAAACGAAGACCCAACACAGCCAAAAATAAATAATTTTTTTAAATATTAAAAAAAAACACACATAAGCTAAAGAAAGAAGTTCATATTAAATCCAAAGTAAGCAGAAGAAAATAAATAATTAGAATCACAGCAGATGTCAATAAAATTGAAAATAGAAAATCAGTAGGAAAGGTCAATGTAACCAAAAGCTGGTTCTTTGGAAAAAATCAATAAAACTGATAAGTCTCTACTTAGGCTAACTAAGAAAAAATAGTGATACAGACATTATTAATATCAGAAATGAAAGAGCGTAGGGCATTGCTATAGAGCCTATGTACTTTAAAAGAAGAATAAAAGAATACTATGGACAACTCTATGACCACAAATTTAATAACTTAGATGAAATGGGCCAATTCACTAAAAGTCACAATTTGTCAAAACTCATAAAAAAAAGAAATCGACAGTCTGAATAGACTTATCTTTGTTACAGAAATTGAATCAATAACAAATAACCTTTCAAACTACAAAGCATCAGACCTAGACAGGTCTGCTGTTGAAGTCTCCCACACATTTAAGGAATAAATTAGACACGTTCTCTACAATCTCTTTTAGAAGGTAGACGCAGAGACGATACTTCCGGGGACTTCCCTGGTGATGCAGTGGTTAGAAATCCTCCTGCCAATGCAGGGGACATGGGTTCCATCCCTGGTCCGGGAAAATCTCACATGCCATGGAGCAACTAAGCCCATGTGCCACAACTACTGAGCCTGTGCTCTAGAGCCCTTGAGCTACAACTACTGAGCTCATGTGCCACAGCTACTGAAGCCCACATGCCTAGGGCCCGTGCTCCACAACAAAAGAAGCCACTGCACTGAGAAGTACACGCACTGCAATGAAGAGTAGCCCCTGCTCACCACAACTAGAGAAAGTCCACACGCAGAAATGAAGACCCAATGCAGCCATAAATAAATTAAATAAATAAATACATTATTTATTTACAAGAAAAGAAAACTTCATATCTCATGAATATAGTTTCAAAAATCCTCAAGAAAGTATTAGCAAATTAAATCCAACAATGTATAAAAAGAATTATACATCATATCCAAGTGAGCTTTTCCCAATTTATGTAAGGCAAGTTCAACTTTTAAAACATAGTTAATGTAATCCATCATACCAACAGGATAAAAAAGAAAATCACATGATCATATCAATAGATGTGGGAAAAGTATTTGACAAAATGTAACACCCATTCATGATAAAAACTCTCAGTAACTAGGAATACCTTGACTTACAGAACACCCACAAAAACCTACAGCTAAAATCATACTTTATGGTGAGAAACTTGAAGCTTTCCCAGTAAGACCAGGTATTAGAAAAATGACATCCCCTTTCACAACTTCTTTTCAACATTATACTGGAATTTCTGCTTAATGCAATAAGACAAGATAAGAAAATAAAAAGTACCAGGGAAGGAATAAATAAAAATACATTTGCTACAGATGACATGATTGTCTATGTATAAAATCTGAAAGGACTGACAAAGAAAACCTTTTGGGATGAAGAAAGGTTTTTAGCATGGTTACAGGATAGAAGATTAATATAAAATGTCGATTGCTTTTTATATACCAGCAGTCAGCAAGTAAAAATTAAAAACACAGAACCATTTACACAAGTACCCAAAATGATATACATGGGTATAAATCTAACAAAATATGAACAGGAAGCCTACAAAACTCTAATGATTAAATCAATGAAGAACTAAATAAATGGAGTTATTCCACGTTTGTGGGTAGGAATACTCAATATTGTCTTGATATTAGTTTCTTTCAACTTATTTTCTAGATTCACTTAAATTTCGATCAAAATCCCACCAAGTAATTTTGTAGATATCAACAAACTAATTCTAAAGTGTATGAGGAGTGACAATAACTTTATGGCAGTGTAACACATTCATCCTTTTTGTTCCCCCAAATAAACAAGTAATTCTACATCTATCTGCAAAGGAATGTGCTCCTGTGGGTATTATGAAATCCAGCACCATATGCCAAGGAACCCAGGAGGAGTCTTGCCCACCTGTGCATCCAATAATAGGCAGACAGAACTCAGTACAGGCTGCAGAACCAGAGGAGTCAGAAAACACCTCAACCACTCTCATTCACAGTTGGGAAAAATTTGGAGGATGCTGATGTGGGAAGATACCTATGGATGAGGCTTTGTGGAAGTCCAACTTTACTGAAGGGATATTCCAGCACAATATGGAGCAAAACATGTATAAGTATATTACACATTTGTATATGTATACATAAATATATATATATATATATATATATATATATATTTGAATGCAATGGAGAGAGTAAAAATGAGCTTTGTCAGTAAAAGGGAGCACTTACTATAAGCCAGGCAATCTTCTATGCTTTTTACATTTATTTACTCATCAACTCTAAAAAGAATGATTTGAAGTTGGCGCTCTTATTATCCCTGACTTACAGAAAAGGACACTGAGGCAGATGTATGTTAGGTAAGTCATCGTATTCTAGGAGTAGAACTAATTTTGAAACCCAGGAAATGGGGCTTAGAGTCTTTATCCTTCACTGCCGATACTGCCTCTAATTCCAATGACAGGAAAGATAAATCACAACCCAACTACTGATTCTTCTCAAGACACAAGTTCTTAAGCTCCTGCTAAAACCTTAAAGGCCCCAAATGGACTCCATGAATAACCATTTCATAGTATTTATATGCAGAATACTTATCTACTCTTTATCTCAAAGATACACCTCACTCATTTGATCATTATTCTTGAGGTAATTTTAAAGTATCTGAGTAGATAAGTAATGTATGAGACGATAAAATATTACTAAAGCAATATGCACATAAAGTTAATCTCTCCCCCCACACTCTCTCTCCCTCTGTCTCTGTCTCTCTGTCTCTGTCTGTCTGTCTGCCTGTGTGTGTCTCTCTCTCAGATAGGTCTGGTAAAAAAGACACTTTATTTCTCTTCCAAAAATACTATACACTGCTTGAGGGGAAAAATTCACAAAATTTTATAACGGATGATACAACCTGAATGCAATAATTCACATATATGTTCAGAAACCTCTATTAAATTGCAATTCCAAGAACATATCACATTTAAAGAAAATTATGTTTGAGGACACAAACCACAAGTCTTACAGGGAGATACAGAGGAGTAGGTTGAAAACATCTTGGGCTACAGTCCCAATCTCCCCTGTCACAATCCCTTAGCCAACAAGATACAATCACAAGATCTTAGAAAGCTCACTTACCTTTACATAGTTTTCTTATCTAAAATGATAATAGTCAAACTACTTTAAAGATATGTTTTAATATTTTATTAATATGAAAGAAAGTTGGTAAATATAAAAGTTTATAGGTATGTTACATAAAACTTATATGACATACAAATGGAATGGGAAAATAAGCCCATGAGACTAAGGATTCTAGTCTAGGAAAATTCTGAAGGAAAAAGAAAAAAGTCTAATGAGGAGAAATTATCCTTAACATATATCCAAACATACACTAAAAATATAATAACTAAAACATGACCATTGACAAGGCATTTGGGGTTGGGGAGTGTGGATACCTAAATTATTCCATTCACCAAAACTAATTACAAATCAAATACTTAAAAACGTTAAAAACTACAGCCACTATAAGAAAGCATGATCATTGTTCAATACATCTCTCTCTCTCTTTCTCTCTCTCTCTTTTTTTTCCTCATCATCTTGGATTTAGGTAGATCTCACTAGGCAAGTTGCAATGTTTGAAAGCTATGATGCAAAATATAAATAAATTTGATTCCATATTGTTTTTCAAATCTATACTATAGAAAGATGACTAACAAAGTCTAAAGAATAATGTCAGTACTAGAGAAATTCAACATGAAAATTGAAAGGCTACCTTGTTTAATATTTTTTTCAAAAATGGCAAGAAAAGATGTAACAAAATAAAAGAAGGTAATGCTTGAAGAGCAGTTCACAGAAAAACAATTATTTACAACAATGTAAATAATTAAAATGTAAATATAAAGATATTTGCTTTTTTAGATATGTAAATATTTAAAGGTATGATACACACAGAGATGGGAAAAGTGTGGGGAAATGAGCCCATTAATTCTTGATAGGAATTTAAATTGGTATAGTATCTTCGACAGGATCTTAGAAAAGATAATTAACTGCAAATAACATATATTTTGACATTCTTCATGTTATTTTAACAAAAGAAATGTCTATCCTCCATAAAATTACATGTTTAAGCTACATGTTTAAATTACATGTTTTTTTTGACCCATTAATTCTGCATATTGAACTATTTCCTGCATTTATCATTGCACAACATGTAATATAAATCCTCCATAATCTTCATTATAGCATTGATTGAAATGGTTAATACTCAGAAACAATGTATATGTTCAAAGTTACTGAAATGATTTTATAAACAATTTAATAAATAAGCCTTATGAGCTGGAAACAAACAATGACTAAATGAAAATAGTATGTGGCTTCACTTGGAAATTTTTCCCAAAATCTTATTAATTTCAAACAAGGAGAAGGCAAAATATAATATATAGTGAGATTTTATAATAAAATCTCATGTTTGATAAAAACATGATAACCCATGTTTTTGGTCACAGAATCTCTCTATATATGAATATTTACATTAAAATAGAAACAATATCTAGAAGTATATAGACTGAACTGTCAAAAAGATTCACTTCTAGAGCATGAGATGGAGTTTAAGGGAGACTTTAATGTTTACCTATCCTTCGTTTATAAAATAGTAATCAATAATCATGAGTCATTAAGAAATTAGAAAAAAAAAGAAATTAGAAAAGAATACATATACATGTATGCATATAAGATAATATGATATTTAGGAAATTTCCCTATGAATGATTTTCTGTCTTTTTAAAAAATCTCTTAATATACTTTTTAATTTTGTTATTCCTTCTTTACAGAAATCATTGCCTCATTGTCCTTAAGTGTTTTTTTTGTTGTTGTTTTGGGTTGTTTTTGTTTGTTTTTTTGGTAATTATCAAACTGAAAGGGAGAAAAGTAGGAAGAAAGACAGGAAGTTAGGAAAGAAAAAAGACTGAAAGGAATTTTCAATCTCCATAGTAACACCAGTGTTTTAAGACAAACTACTGCACAATTTCACAGTCTTAAAACTGTAAATCCCGTGCAACACGAAAAAATTGAGAATGAGGAGCTGAAAATGAGCCAAATGCAGTGAAAGGGCATGAGTTTGGTTTTCAAAAGAACTGGAGTTCCAATCTCCGGAATCGTTTTCACAACTTTGCTGTGGAGGTGAGAATGGCTTCTTCACGGGAAGGTTTGAGACAATTGAAAGAAAACGTTCTTGCTAATAACTCACAGCTTGTCAGGTTTTAACCAAGGTGTTGCCCCTTTTCTCCTCTTGGAACAAGACTGGAGCACTTGTCTTAGCCACTGGGGATCTGAGATGGAGTGTCCTCAAGCCATGTTTCTAGTACACACCTCTGTCCATGGAAGAAACCTGTCTCTCAGATGGGATACAGAGTACCTTCACTTTCTAAATGGCCCTGGGAAGGGACAAATAGTTTCTCCCCTTAAGTTAAAACTTTGGAAGGAATATAATCAGTTTTCTTTTCTCTGTTTGAGGTACTTCTCAGGATACTGTTCTAGTATTAACAGTCTCCCCACCCTTTCCACTTCTCCACCTGCAGTTTACACTTCATAAGTACCTTCTATAGCCCCTGTGAATATCTTCATATTTAATTTAATTGTGTACTTGTTCTTGCACACAATGAATTTTACCGTATGTCATGTGGATCTGTCATCACTCTCTTGGTGAGAGGAGAGATCGGGCAATAACCATTCATTCATCTTATATACATGGGCACAGCTTGTAAGCTCAAAGAATGAACTATTAGGGACTTCCCTGGTGGTCCAGTGGTAAAGAATCCGCCTTATAATGTAGGGGACGTGTGTTCGATCCCTGGTCGGGGAACTGGGATCCCACATGCCACAGGGCAGCTAGGTCTGCACACCACAACTACTGAGCTCGTGCACCTCAACTAGAGCCCGCATGCCGTAAACTACAGAGCCCATGCGCTCTGGAGCCTGTGCGGCACAACTGCAGAGCCCACGCGCCCTGGAGCCTGCGTGCCACAACTAGAGAGAAGCCTGCACACTGCAACTAAAGAGAAACCCATGCACCACAATAAAAAGCCCGCACGCCCCAACGAAAGATCCTGCATGCCTCAACGAAGATCCCGCAAGCCGCAACTAAGACACAACACAGCCAAAAATAAATTAATTAAATAAATAAATCTTTTTTGAAAAAGAGGGAACAATTAATTGCTTAATGTGGTAGTACAAGTCTTCTCAGCCTTGGGGAAACACCTTCTCTTCATTGCTCAAAGTTAGAAAAACTGAAAGGCGGTAACAAGTGCTAAACTGGAGAGATCTGAGCTCTCCCCCCACACATGGGCAATGACTCATGGAAAGGTCAGGAAATGAATCCAATGACTGACAACTCACAGCTTTTCAGATATGATTTTGCATGAGTTGGAGACAGCAGAGCAGATCACCTGCATTAAGACTATTGATTTGTAAAACATTTAATTTGTATATTTAGGAAAGTGTGTGCTAACAGTGTACCAAAAGGTAAACTTTATTTTCCCTGTAGATGCTGGTCAGAGTGTGAGCACTGTTGTCCCCAAATGCACCATTCCACCTCAGAAATGCCCACACTCAAACAACAAATCAATTATTTTGCATTGGTAAATTTATTGCTTTCTTGTGATTCTTTCTTGTGATTGCTTGTGATATGAGTTTTATATATGTATTTGTCTATAGATTTGTGTCTTGGTATATCAGTCATAATCCATAAACTTTCCAAGAGCAAGGAGGATGTTTCTCATTGTCTATTTTTCTATTTCTCTGATGCATTTCCTATGTTTTTTAAACTTAACAAAACAACAAAGAAGTGCAGACTTATGAGTAGAGCTCCTTTTATGGAGGTTCTGAGACCCAGTTTCCAACATGGTGGATGGGGAGGGTCCCCACACCAACAAACCTTGGACAGCAGCAGTGTGTCTAAGAGTACAACTCAATTCTGACACTAACTACCCAGGGAAAGTATCAGATTCCACAGGTTAAGTGTTCAGTCCTATAAGATTTCCTCAACCCCCTAACCACTTCAGAAGCCAGTTGCAAACCCAAGCTGTTACCTGTGCTTCTGACCAATTGGCTACAGACTGGAGGTTCCATCAATCCCCTCCTTGGACTTCAGATTCCAGCCACAAGTCCAGGTTGTTACCTGTGCTTCTGAGTAACTGGCTATAAATCAGAAGTTCCCATGATCCCCTCCTCAGGTTAGATTAATTTGTTAGAGTGACTCATAGAACACGGGAAAACATTTTACTTACTAGACCACCAGTATATTTTAAAAGGATATAACTCAGGAACAGCCAGATGAAAGAGGTGCATAGGGCAAGCATCTTGGAAGGGCATTCTCCTTGTATCTCTATGTGTTCACTGACCCGGAAGCTCTCCCAACCCTGTCCTTTTGGGGTTTTATGGAGGCTTCATTCATAGATATGATTGATTGATTACATCATTGTCTATTGGCTATTGATTCAACCTCTATCCCCTCTCCCCTCCCCAGAGGTCTAGAGGTGAGACTGAAAATTCCAGCCCTCTAATCACATGGCTGTCCATTGGCAACAGTCCCCATCCTTAGGTGCTTTCCAAACTCACCTCGTTAATATAACAAGAGACATCTATATCACTCTCAACACTTAGGAATTCCAAGGGTTTGGGAGCTGTGAGCCAGGAACTGTGGATGAAGACCAACATATGTGAGAAATATATGTTTGGTCATCTGAATGACCAAACATATATTTCTTACAAGTCACAATATCACAGCTCCTAAATCCAGAAATCTACTCACCGTTTTTACTTGTATGCCACCAGGTATCATTAAAAATCAGAAGCCAAAATGTGTGGATCTAACGGGAGGATTTCCACGGGATTGTGTGATCTCTTCTTCCCTCCTGTGTGCACACAGGTGGTCCAGCCAGGTGCAATTCCAGATGTGGGAGGAAATGAAGGCATTTCTCCTGGTCTTGACCCATTCCTCTATAAATGAGAGGGGCCGTGATATTTGTGCAGAGGAGCATATGGCAATGACAGTAAAATGCAGCTCTCCTGAGGAAAGCCTGAGAAGGGACCCTGATGGTGGTTTGGGTTTCTCAACAGCCCCAAGCTCTGGTGAAACTTCTAAACCCACAGGGGTCATTAGTACATACACTGAGGTGTGCTGTACGTATACATCACAACAAATTCTATAATCTCCCCTAGGGTCCAGACAGAAAATGAGACCCATGAAAATTTGTCCCTTGATATGGAAAGAATTTATTACTTCCTGTAAGTAAAATCAGGGACTCAATCGATTTTTGTTCTATAAACATAAATACTGATGGATCATTTGCTTCCTTACTCTTTTCCCAAGAATTATTATGTAACTAAAAAACAACTGAGGTATAATCAGTCCCATCAAACTTGGAAAGAATCACTTTTTTTCCCCTTAGACCTACTGAAAATGGGGCAGAAGTATTCAGACATTGTTTTATTAAGACTTTTATGTATTAAAAAGAAAGAACCCATTGTCCTAGATAGATGAAAAATTGTTTAGGTGCATTGATCAATTCAAAGTTTATTACTAATTTAAGAAAATGACAGGGAGAACAATTTTGCTTTATTTAGTTAGTTAGGATTTATACTTTAGTTTCAAAACCTAACTAGAGGGAAATTGAGCAAGTATCATGAACTCCTAATTTATTAGACTGTGTATATATGACTGTGTTTTTAATGCTCTTACAGAGGCATGCCAAGGCTGAAACAGAAAACGAATAATAATAGATAAATGAATACAAATTGAGTCCCTGCAATCAGCCATGCAATATCAGAGAAAAACAGGCTAGCTTGAATCAATTGGCTAAGAGATTTATCAAAATAATTATTGGGTTCTTTGGAATACACACAGTTACAGAGTCAAGGAGTAAAGGAGTAAAAATTTACCATATAGGTAAATGTTTAGAACTTGTAGATTTGTGGAATATGTTTTTTATACAGACATATATACATATATGTGTTTATATGCCAACCGCCTCCATCCTTCCCTGTTATAATAAAAGAGTAAATCCACAGAAGACCCCAGAAGCACACAGAAAACATGCATGGAGGGGTCGGTTCTCGGAGAGCAGACAGATTTAATAAATCCCAGTGTTCCCAATTTCTCTGCCCTTTTGGGGCAATAAGTGTCAAATCACCACTGTAAATTAGCTCAGTTCCTTCTGCCTGCTGATGAAGCTATTTTACTTCCGGTTCCCAGCCAGCCCCACATATCACCCTCCTCCTAGTCCCCTTCCTTCAGGGCCTTTCCATCATGCTAGGATAGCTAGTTTAGTTAGTTGATTCACTTGACAAATCAGTCACATGATTGGGTGGTGGGGAAAATGATCAAATTAGTTATTTGAATAAATCAGCCAGTCTTTTGGTAAACTATAAACATAGCTCTGGAGAGTTACAGCTTCAGAAAAACTAATGTTTGAGAACAACTTTTTAATCATTCTTTATGATTTTAGTCGTTCTTTTTTTTTTTTTTTTTTTTTAGTCGTTCTTTATAATGATTTGTGCTAGAAAAAAGTCCAGCTGTAACAGAGGGATGCCTGGAAGAAGGGGAGCGATGCTGGGGAGAGCAGACCAAAGACATCCTGTAGGGAGAAGAGGTAGCTGTACCTTGCAGTTAAGATGAAGAGGGGTTCATAAAGCATGAAAGAGTCAATTTCTATAAAATTTTTATTCCATGTAATTTTATATAACGTTCCCCACATTCTTAGTGAGTATAAGAATTTGCATATGGAGTGCACACAAGGCAATGCATGAGTCAAAGGTGTCGTATTGTCATAGGGAATCAAAGCTACAGGAGGCTCAGTGGAACCATTCCTGGGCACAGCAATTCATCATGTCATGAGAATCATTACCTCTATTCAAATTTCCTCTATTCAAATTTAGCCTTCTATTCAAATTTCCTCTACACTTAAGCATTGATTTTACTCATTTAGAACTTGACATTAAGCTTTATGTCAGTGGTAGTCTAGTTATAAATTAATAATAATACCACTATATTCATTTCACAAAATATTTTCAGACCCAGAATTTAATTCTGTCCACAAAAAGTTAATCATTTATTTATTCAACAAGTATGCATTGAGTGATAACCACATACAAACCAGTACTTGAGGTGCTTGAGATATGTCAGATATATCATTATCAATAGACAATGATCCTCCCTCAGGATGCTTACATTCTATCCAGAAAAGGCAAAAGCAAAAATAAATAAATAAAAATAAACCCAATAAATAGGATAACAATAAAATATATTAGAAGCTGATAAGTACTATATTGAAGAAAAGAGCCTCCATTGGGCCCAGTGAAGGGGAGTGGGAGCGTAAGCTCTGGGTGGGTTCTGGGGTAGGTCAGGTTGTATAGTTCTGAGAAGCTGGATTTGAGCAGCCTTAAAGAAAGAAAGGGAATGAATTAAAGAAGCATCTGGGAAAAGGAAACTGCAGGTAGAAGGCACAGCTGGGAGAAAGGCCCAATAGTAGGAAGTGCCTGGTGGTGTAAACCCAGCCAGGAGGCCAGAATAGATGGAGAATAATAAAAGGGGAAGTAAGGGGAGGGAGTCAGAATCAGAGTAGGAACTTGTGCTCAGATCTTCTAGGGTCTGAGGCTTTGTTGTAAAGATTTTGGCTATAACTATAAGTTGGATGGAAGGTAGCTGCAATGGTACTACAATCTTGGGTGCTAAAAGGATCAGTCTGGCTGCCGCATTGAGAAAGGACACAGAAGTGGCCGAGGTAAAGCCAGGATTATTGTTAGGAAACTAATGTAATAACCCAGAGGGAGAGGATGGATGTTAAGACGATGGTTTTAGCAGCAGAGTGGTTAGGTTAGCTCTGGCTGAACTCTAGATATATGCTGAAGGTAGAGCCAACAGGGCTTACTGATGGACTAGATATGAGAAAGTAAAATCAAGAAAGGAGTTAGCCAGATTGTTGGCCTGAGTAACTGAAAAAATGGAGTCTTTATCCACTGGAAAAGATTCTGTGTATTGTGTATGAGTGAGTGTGTGTGTGTGAGTGTATATGTGTGTGTGTGTGTGTGTGTGTGTGTATGGAATTGGGAAGGGAAGGAGTAGGGACAATAATAGGAGATGCACAAAGCTTTGTGAAACTTGGAATGCAAGGGATGAAGAAAGATTTAAGTTGGTTTAGTAACTAACATACCTCATGATAAGATGCACATTGGGATAATAGGATTAAAGGGTGACAGTGGAGACTAGGATGTTAGCTTTCTTGGTAGGGAGGAGCCATTCGTGGGATTCCCTTTTCACCCCTTGAAGAGGGTAGCAGGCCTGAGGCCATGAGGCTTCCTTGTCCTGGTGAATGGGAGCCCCTGGGGTGACATGATCTTAGACCAGTGACCCTGTCCCTCTTGATCCCTATGGGGAAGGGGCTCTACTGCTCTGAGTGTATGTTCTCTGTCATGACTCCTCTCATAATTGCTGGCCCTATAGTGACATGGACACTCAAGTGTTACAATAAGTTGCCATGCCTCATTTAAGCCCTGATCATGGGGAAGCATGAACTGAGACCCACTGCATGAGCCAGTTTCTACTTAGTTCATGAACAGAAAAGGCCTAGAGAATTCATGGTATATAAAATATCAACAAGAGGGATGTAAGGGTACATTATTATTACCTCTGTTTCCAAAAGAGACAAAGAGGGAAATTGTTTGTTCATGATCAAACATACATGTATCAAATATGAATATACAGAAATCTTTGTTTAATACAAGGCCCCTTCAATAAAATATGTAGAGCCATCTGGAAATACAGTTTGATAAAATTTTGTTATTTCTAAAATTATTATACTCCATAATGTTCCTCCAAATGTAAAAAGTCTGAAAAGAAATATACTAATATAGAAAGAAAACTATATTAGTAATGTTATTGCAAAATATGTGAAAGATTTTAGTCAAAGAAATCTCTATAGATAAGAAAAGCTCCTTAAAAGTCAAGGTAGAGTTAAAGTAGAGGATTAAAGTCTTGGTGGATTATTATCAGGATTAGGTTATCTAAATTTTCTATTAATTAATAATTATTTAGCATTTTAGCATTTGGTTAGCAATTATTTATTAGACATAGATACAGAGAAAGATGGTAGCAGAGTTAGCTTTCAATAATTTTTAAGAATTTTGTTGGAAATGTACAGAACATACTTTTAAAATAAGTCAAATATTATTATCGTTTCATCATTCTGGTCATTTTTACATTGTATTTAAGTAGTAAAGTTGAATTTAAACCAATCATATAAATCACAACCTTACTTATTTCCCCAAACATTGGGAGGTCAATATCATTGTTCCATGTACAGGAAACATACTAAGTAGCTGAGACTGAGAGAGGTTGCTTGTTTGAAGTCTTACAACTAGGTAATGACTAGGTCAAAGAACTAGTTGAATCAGAATTCTGAGAAATTTCTACTCTAAAAAATGTATCGATGCTGTACACCTGAAACTAACACAATACTGTAAATCAACTATGCTTCAATTTAAAAAAATGTATCCAAAGATAAAGGAAAAAGTTGTAAGGGATAAGGCATGAGGCTCAGTGATATTAGAATCAGAGGAATGAATTTCATCATTCTCAAAAATTGACCCCTGAGTGAAGAGGATTTAAAGGGTAATTGAATAGTCATAGGAATCATGAATATATAAAGGGATGGTTCTGAATATATTAATAGATTAATATGTTAATAGAAGGAAATGGAAGGTTAAACAATAAGAGGTATAAAGCAAGAAAAGAAGAAAGAAGCAATAAAGAGCAAAAGTGAGAGAGACAGAGACAGAAAGATGCAGAGGCAGAGAGACAGAGAAAGAGGAGAGAATAAGAGAAGGAAAATAAGGAGGAGGAAAAAGAATTACGGAGCTGATGCTAGAACAATATTGGACTGTTCTGAACCAATTTAAGAATTGCCATTTCTAATTCTTAATATATGGAAGATTGGAATGAAGAGATATTAAAAGGAATGAGACATTAAAATAAATGTATAGATATCTTTGTTTAATATGAGGTCCATTCATTTGAGGAAAACACATCAAGAAAGTATGTAGGGCCATTTGGGAAAAGAGTGGTAAGCCTGCTCCATTTCTAAAATTACTATTCTATACAATCCTTGTCCAAACACAAATATTTTTATATTTTCTCTTTTGCCCCTATGGGAAAATGTCCATAGTGACAAGGAATGAAGTGCTGACCTAAATGGGGACATCTGTTGAGCCTTCACATATGTATACCCTCCATTCTACTCCAGGAAACTTTACTAGGCTTGGGGTGTATCTTAGCAACAGAATTTTAGGAAGGATCGTCTCTAATGTTAGAAGAAGGGTGAAAATGACCCCTGGATGCCCAATTTTCTAACTCCACTTCTGTCATAGGTGGTAAGATAAGAGGAGTCGTGTCACAAATGAAAAAATAAGGTCGAAGAAAACCAGAGAAAAGGTGACTGAACGTGTAAATATGAGACCCATGTGTGACGTTGTAAAAGGAGATTTCACCTGCTTCATAGTCCAAGAAAATCCCAATGCAGCGGGGCCGTTCCAGGTGGAGGAGAGGAACTGATGGAGAGGCAAGGACCATGTACTCACTCCCTTTCAGTAGCCACATGGCCCAGACCCCGTTCTCAGGAGATGGTGTTGTTTCCCCCTTTCTTGACACTGTGTCTTGACAGACACCTAACCCCCATTCTGCTCTTTCTCCCACCATGACTTCCCAGTAATGCCTCCCTGATGAGAAGTTCTGCAAACCCAGGATACAAGGCCATGTGTCAAATCGCTCAGGGTTGTTGGGGACATCCCTCCATAGTTCTCCATCCTGCACACTGCGCAGGTCAGCAGTCAAGAGGAGGCTGGGATGTGCTGTGGCGGGATCCAGTTTTATGTCAACTGCAGAAAGAATTTTGTGGAACATGTAAAAGAACAGAAAAGACTGGTGAAAACCTAGGAAGCCATGATACTGAGAACTGTCACGCCATTCCTCACTCTCCCTCTAATAACTCCTGGAGATAACAAAATATGTATTTCACCTTGCAGATCGATGAGTATATGCTTCATTGCTTTTGAGTGTATTCCACTGCTATGTCTGCATAATCCAGGACTCATTACTGCCCCAGTTCAAACATAACCATTGATGATAAGAGACAAACCATGTGCATGACCATTTAGATTCCTTTTATCTCTATCCAGAGTACTTTGGAAGATCTTTGGTGCTCTTTGGAAGATCTGCATTTAAAATAAAATTTACAGCTCCCTTGGGATTTTTTTTCTCCTATAGGAAAAATTCATTGGTATAAAATCCACCACTTTCAAAGCTATGTTACTATGATAGGAAGAATTCTAAGATGAGCCTCATGACCTTCAGACCCTGGTGGTACTCTCATGATTCTGTTATATTATGTGACAAGAGGGAGATTATCTGAGTGGGTCTAATAAAATCACCTTTTAAAATCAGAGAGGTTTCTTTGGCTATCAGGCTGCCACCAGAAGTGAAAATCAGCGAGATTTGGATTTGATGTGTCATTGCTGCCTTTGAAGATGGAGTGGGCCACAGCTGAGGAGAAGGGTGAGTGACCCCCAACTGATAACCAGCAAGGAGATAGAAATCTCAGTCCCACAACTGCAAGGAACTGCTTTACATCAACAAACTGAATAAGCTTGCAAGTGGACTCTTCCCTGGATCCTTTAGAGAAGCCCAGCCTGGTCAACACCTTGATTTCTGATCTTATGAAATCTTAAGCAGAGATGCCAGCTGATCCCATGTGGTTATCCGATCTGAAGAACTGTGAAATAAATGGATGTGGTTTTGGGTAGCTAAGTTTGTGGTACTTTGCTATGCAGCAATAGAAAACTACTACTGATACTGTGAAGTCCCAGTGAGATTGATATGAAATTTTATTTGTACATATAATCAATAGATACATCTACAAATGAAATGACCTCAGTGAAGAAGGGAGGATGTAAAATATTCAGTGTCTTTATTTTTGGTAAACATTCAAAATTAGTAAATTTCATTAATCATTTTTTAATGTACTAATAACAAATACTAAGATGCTGACTGTTATTCTTATTTGTCTCTAAACCACTTCTAACTATCTTTTATTGATACTCCAACCTGAATGGGTCACATAAGTAGTACATCATCTATACTATCCCATGGAACCCCACCCTCAAGGGTGCCACTATCATCCTCATATTGTAGATGAGGAGACTCAGAGTCCAAGAGATCATGTGATTTTTCCCAAATTATATGATTTTCCTGTCATAAATAATGGGAATTGAAAAGGGGGTCTCCGTGGAATTGTGTTAGGCCTATTTAACAGATGTCATGTCATCATGCATCATTCCCACTCTAGCACACTTATTTGCTCCATTTATAAGAAAATAAATCTGTGAAATAGTTGTTAATACATCTATCTCCAGTTCCTCTCCCTACCTCTTCTTTCTTAAACTCAGTTGCTCACCAAGACAGAATAATATCTTAAGCAAACTACTCCTTCTTCCCAGTGCCCCATGCATTGATAAACGATCAGTCCTTAAAGTTCACCTTAAATGACTTTTCTGTAGCACTCAACACTGTTGAGAATCCTTTTGTCCTGGGAAACTTCACGTCTCTTTCCCAAAGACACCAGTCATCATGCTTTCCCTCCCTCTCCACTGGCCTCCCCTTCTTGGTTTCCTTCGCTGTTTTCTCCTCTTCTCCTCCATCACTGCTATTCGAGAAGCCAATGGTCTCAGGATTGGGACCTCTTGCCTCTTTCTCAGATCACTTCTGATGTGTTCTGGGGCTGGCAGGCACATTGCATTCATTAAATTCCATTCATAAGCTTACTAATTCCAAATATATATATATATATCTAGCCTAGACTTTTCTCCTGGAACTCCATATTTGTAAATTCATCTGTGTACCTGACATCAACATTTGGATATTTAACATTCATCACAGCATTGATGTGTCTAAAACCCATTTCCCTTTTTCTGCCTCACCTGCAGCTTTACCTGTCAATGTAAACAGCAATTTCATTACCCAGTTCTGGAGATTTAAACCTTGGAATCATTCACGACTTTTCTCCTTCTCTGACACCTCATATCTAATCCAACAGCAGATCTTGCCAGCTTTGCCTTCAAAACACCAAGATTCTGTCCATTTCTCTGCACCTCCAGTACTACTACCCTTGTCCAATGGACAATCGTCTCTGATTGGATTATTACAACGGATCCTAACTGGCTTTCCCACATCAAGACTTTCCCCTCTGTAATTTATTCTCAATAAAGCACACAGAGTGATCGCCACAAAACATTAATCCAATCATCCTATTCCTCCATTTACAGCTTTTAACTGATGTTCTATTTCACTTGGAGGTAAAGCATTGCTCACAGTGGCCTGCCTGTTGGGTCCTGTGCTACTTGGACTTCTCTTGGCCTCCCCAGCTCTCCCCTCACTCACTCCACCACAGCCTCACAGAACTCCTCATAGCTCCTGGAATGCATCTTCCATATTTCCATCTCAGGCCTTGGCACTCATTTCTGATGCCTGGAATGCTTTCCTCAATGATCAAATTCCAAATTAGATGCCCTAACCCCAGAACTTCCAGCCACCCTTAGTTTATTCTTTTTTTCAATATTCTGTATCATCTTCTAACATTCTGTGTATTTTGCATAATTTAAGCAAATATATGCAACATGAAGCTGTAGATTTGTAAGTTGACGTTATTGTTCAATTTTATATTCGAATGTTTAGAAGAGTTGCTGTCATAAAGTACACAATATATGTGGAATTGATTAGTTAATTCAGTAAAAATAAGTGGGAATATGGAGACACTGATTATGAGAGTGTAGTAACTTGCAACATTTCATGCAGTTAGTACATATTACTTTGCCCATCAGAACATTGATTAAATCATTGAACAGGACTGATAAGATGGGTTTTCTCATCATGGGACAAAGTGGTTTCCCTGTAAGTAATAAAGCCACTATTTAGCCACTGTCTGTTTTCATTACTTGGTATAAATTGAATATAGAAAAGAAATTAAAAGTATTGAACGGTTACTGTTTTAAAAAACAACATAATAGGACCAAACAAACTAATTATAACACCACAGAGCCTACAGAGAGTACTTAAACATAACTGACTGAATATTTTTGGCTTTATTAACTACCTAATTTAAGAAATTCATCAAATTGCCAGATAATAAAATAATCCAAACCTTATATTATTTGATACACTACAATGCTTTCATATATTGATGATTTTCTGTTTTCAAATGTTTCATTTTGTCCTCCAAACAATACAATTTTTTAGCATTTTATAAACAAGGAAATGGAGATTGATTAGAACTAATGTTACTTATATCACAGCTAATATCACTTTCAAGCCCACCATTCTAACCAAATGTAGCTTATGTGGGTGTCAGTGACTCTGATATTCTTTCAGACTATTCAGAA
Source organism: Neophocaena asiaeorientalis asiaeorientalis (assembly GCF_003031525.2). Lineage (NCBI taxonomy): Eukaryota > Metazoa > Chordata > Mammalia > Artiodactyla > Phocoenidae > Neophocaena > Neophocaena asiaeorientalis. The sequence goes on along the minus strand of NW_020173724.1, from coordinate 44,366 downwards.
GTATCTCAACATTCTTTTTTTTTTATTCTGAGCACGGTGCTCTCTCCCTTCCTCCCTTGTAGTTTGGCATAAACGTGTGACTCATTTCTATCAATAAAATCTTCAGGAAAGCCCTGTGTGCCACTTCGGAGTAGTGCATGATTCATCATAATCTTGCCCTTTTCCATGGCTACCAGTAACAGGAAGGAGGTGGGACTCTGTCTGCACGGGGCCCCAGAGTGAGATTATGTGAAATTAAAGCCTCCACAATCTAGTAATCAACCTAAAACATGATCTCGAAATAAAACCTTTCTGATTTTAGCCACTAAACTTTGGGTTCTGTTTGTTACTATAGCCTGACAGGTACAGTGACAAATTGCAATAAGAGCCAAATTCCAGGTGTCATAGTTCCTCGAGCTCTAAAATGCAGCCTACCTTGGAACTTTCTCAACATTTCCCTCATCCCAGGGATGCGACACATTGTCTTCAGCTCCATGGGGATGGTCTCCAGATCCAGCCGTGTGACACTCTTACTTCTGAGAAGAGCGCAGAACCCACGGTTCTCAGTAGGGTTATCCACCATCCTCCCCAGCCTCTCCCAACCCATTCTTTGATTCAGAAAGTAAACATACCGGCTCAAGGCTCCTCCCGCACCCTGAAAATGAAAGAGAAACAAGTAGGTGTGAGTTAGACCTCTGAACTGCTTTTGACAGACTGGGGACACACCATGAACATCTCTTTAGGAATTATTGGAAATCATTAACTATTAAGGTAAATCTATAAGAAACATGACTCTCTCTTAATAAAAGCTAACAACAGGCTTTTGTTGAGTTTTCTCATGAATTTAAAATAATATAATCAGTTTGCCTCTATTAAAATAAAATCAGACCACACAAAGTTTAGGTTAATTCCTATAATATCTATTGGTTTAACTATTTTCTGAATTGATAATTCTGACATTTCAATATTTTAGTAAAGAGTTACATTCTGTGAATGCAATTAGGGTAAAAACAGATTCTAAGTATCTTCAGAATTTATTTGAGTAACAGTGAAAGGTTAGACATAAAATGTTGCTCTCAATGTCCTTTTAAGAAAACCCTAAATTCCTCATTCTTTGAACCAACATACCATGTCTAAATTACCTAAGTGGATAAAAATAGAAGTCATTAATATCTAGCAACATTTTACCTCAAAGTAGATTACTAAATAAATCACCTGCATTGCATTTCCCCTCTCCCTCTAAAAAATAGCCACCTGTCAGATTAATTTTGACAGGGCATAAAGACAAGGGAAATGATTAGCTTTACTTTTCATCAGAATGACAGGCCTTGTTTTTGGCCATTGCTGGTGAAATACAGCTTACTGGTACTGAGAAAGAAAGGGAAAAGAGGGTATAAAAATGAAACTAAATTATTTGAGAATATATTCCCCCTAAGATTTATAAGACATTTTAACATTTCTTCAGTGCTAATAAACGATAACTTTATATACATTGTGTTTTGAGATATGGTAAGATGAGACAATGAATATTATTGAAAATGCCAGAGTTCTGGTGTTTATTTACTGTCTGAAATTTAGAAAATGTATCCCTTTCTGACAGTTTGCTCACTAGGAAGTGGGTATAGCAATACTAATAAAAATAATAATAACAATACAAATAACAACAACACAAGTTTTACTGATATATAGATATATTGAAGACAAAATGGGACAAATTAAATAAAAAGTGTTTTGTAAATGCATTCATTTAATGACCCCCCCCCACTCCGTAACCAGTGCTATTTATCACAGTACTTGTATGAGGATAGGAATTACTTAGTTCAGAAATCCCTAAATGAGGCACTGGGGATGAGATACAATGAAGCGTGCCCAGAAAATTTCTATTGCAGTGAGTTCTGTCATGATAGCATGCATCCAGCAACAACGATGACTTTCTCAGTTCACCTGGGATTCAATGCCTTCAAGGAGGATTAAAAGGAAATATTTCCTTTTCCCTGTTATTTGTCTCTTTGCTCTATAATCTCAAATATAGCGTGGGCAAGCTGCATGGAGCCCAGGCAATCTCTCCCTACCACACCTGGAATAGTCATGCAATATGGGCTAGAAAATTAGCATTTGTCTTAGAAATTAACGTGCGAATTTCAAGGTGGACAATTTAAAATATTACTCATACTTTTGGCTATTGACATTTAAATGGGTTAACAAGACTTTTGGGGATTGGCCATCACTGAAATACAGCAATATCATCATTGACCGATTTTGAGGTTACAGATTGTCCTTTTTCTGTTTAATCATATGTAAATCATTAAATTGATTTTAGTTTTAAAAATATTTAAGTTTTGTCTTTAGTATGAACTATTTTATATGATTCTCTAGGGTCCCTTCAGATTCTGATGCTAGGATTCAGAATTAAGATGTTTTCCAAGTAAATTCTAGGGTGCCCTTTCCCTAAAGATCATAAATGCTTAAGCTGTTTGTCTGTGAAAGCTGCTATTTGTCCCCTTGTTCTCAAGTCTACCCATCCCTCCCCTCCCAGGCACCCAGCCCCACCTCCAGCAGACCCAGGGCTGGGCGCTGGCACCTCTCCTCCAGCTCCTCTGCCAAATCCTTCAAGGCCCTGCTCTGCTGAACCAGCCGGTTCTTGCTCTCCCGCAGTCTCTGCAGGGTGGCTCGCTCCTCCTCCTCCAGTCTTCTAAGCTGCAGTTGCTCCTCCAGGGCTAGTAAGCCTCGATACTTTTCAAACTCCAACCTGAAGCGCTGCCTCTGCGTTTCCACTTTCTCCTGGAGTGACACAGTGCATCGAATGATCAGCAGATGGGGCAGAGCATTTGGCCTCCACCTTCACGGATGGGATGACAAAGCTGGAGACGGCAATGTCTGGAGTGATCTCATCTTCATAACTCTATGAACGGACCCACTGCATTCTAACAACATGCAGAAGCCAGAGACTACTCATGAGAAGTGGCCTGCTAGAGTTTTCAAACTTAGAGTTTGAGAAATACTGTTGGATTTGGGATCCCATTTCCATGGACTTGAGGACAAGGCACTTCCATATTCAAGTTTCAGTACCATATATAAAATGGGGGAAAAGAAGGGTCTGGGAATTAGAATTCCCAAACTGTTGAGCACAGTGACTAACATAGAGTAGTTGCTCAATAGAAGTGAAAATTTACTCTTAGTCACTGGAATGAGAACTGTGTGGAAATAACTGAATTATGAAGAGAGATTAGAGAGACCTGGATTTGTAAATGTGAATAAGAAAATGTTTATAGAGATTAGAAAATCTTCCTCAATAATGTGGTAATCATGAAACTGTAAGGCTAACATTCTCTGCAGAGCCAAGAAAGAAATAAGTTATTCTCAGGTCACTTATTGCAAAGGTTCAGGGAATTCATCTTGATTTCTACCCAAATCTCACCTCTATAATTTTTTAATAGACCTAAGGAACACATTTCGATACAGCATTAATATATCTAAATTTTATTCTCTGGAGACTGGTGTGTGGAAAAGTAGCTTTAAACTAAGAATAAGAGGCAAATTGCCCTCCCATAGTCTCTCCACATTTTGAATTCTCTGGTCCGTTATTAAACATTATACCATTTTGGTTCAATTTAAGAACACAAGCTAGTGCCTTTAAAAGAATTCTAATAACGATTTTCCTCAAATTTTGTAAGATTCAACTCTTTCCTCCAATTTCCCATTTCTACCTCCTTCTGCCACTTTCTAAACAACTAGATTCATATAATTCTGACCTCTTTAAAGTCAACCAACTGTGAATTCCATATTCTGATCTGAAAGGTACAACTCATTGAATTTCTCCCCCATTCTCCATGTTGGAGGCTGTGCTATTGAGGAGTGGTGCTAATAACTCAGTCATTGAAAAACAGTGGAATTATATTTGGGTTATAAGAGATAACATGGTCCAGAGGGTTTTAGTTGCAATTCACTCTTCTCTCATATCATCCTTCTGAGTACTACAATTATATCTACAGATACAGAAAGGCTAAGGGTTTTCACAGAATTTAGAGTTTATTTAAGCCCATGCTTTTTGCTTTTGGCTCACACAGATACATTTTCAAAGGTAAAAATCATGCTAGTTTATTTGGCCTAGGACAGGGATCTTAGAATCATCTCTACTTTAGAATAATCAGCGGAGGGTTCAAAAAATGAAGGAGCCCATATCTCAGATATGGAATTTCTGATTTTGTAAATTTGTGGTCAGGTCAGGATTAAAAACAATTGACTTGGATTGTTAGCATAAAAAGAATAAAAATTATCAATAGACATCACTATCAATGAACTTTACATATAATATACATAGCTATGGGAAAAGATAAGACTTATCACAGAAGAAAAATATAGCAAAAATAATCCTTATGAAAATATTGTCAGAAAACAGAGCACAAGACAAAATTTTTGAGAAAAGAAGAAAGATTTATAAAAATAAAAGGGTTCCTTGGAGAAGGACAGAGAAGAGAAATATTCTATAAAATAGATTCTATATCTATTATAATACATATTATATAAATAAAAACACCTATGTAATTTCCATATACAGCTTCTCAATATTGACCCTATTGACATTAGACCAGGTGATTCTTTGCTGTGATTTTTTTAGGGGAAAGGTGACTGTCCTGTGCATTAGGGTGTCTAGCAGCATTTCTGGCCTCTACACATGAGTTGCTAGTAGAGCACCCACCCTCTCCCAGTTGTGACAACCAAAAACATCTACACATATTACAAAATATCTCTTAGAAGGCAGCACTGCGCCAGGTTCAGAATCACTCTGTGTATGTTTGTGTGTGTGTATGTATAAATAGGTAAGAGAAAAAAAGAGCTCATGAGGGGCTTCCCAGGTGGTGCAGTGGTTAAGAATCCACCTGCCAATGCAGAAGACATGGGTTTGAGCCCTGGTCCAGGAAGATTTCACATGCCATGGAGCAACTAAGCCCATGCGCCACAACTACTGAGCCTGTGCTCTAGAGCCCGCAAGCCACAACTACTGAGCCCGTGTGCCACGACTACTGAGGCCTGCATGCCTAGAGCCCATGCTCCGCAACGAGAAGCCACTGCAATGAGAAGCCCGCACACCGCAACAAAGAGTAGCCCCCACTTGCCACAACTAGAGCTGTGCCCATGCACAGCAACGAAGACCCAACACAGCCATAAATAAATAAATAAATAAATAAAAAGAGAGCTGATGAGGTATAATAAAGATAAAAAATATTTATGGATGACTGAAAAAGACTGAAAATTCAGACTGTCTTTCTATATGTAAGATGATGACTATTAACCTGTATTTCATATATATAAGTGATGTGAAATATTTACTATTTCATTCATCTAACAAATATATATTTTTTAAACTAGTACTGACAGTACAAAACTCTGTTCTAGGTGATGCTGTGAGTTAAGATGAGTAAAATCAAGTGAGTGAGTAAGATCAAAATCAGTAAAGTTTATTTACAATTTGGATTGGGGTCATATTAACAGAGATAAAAAGAACACAACTGTACAATATAATTTGAGGGGATGAGGTGATCCAGGGTGAAACTGAGATTTTTTTTCTTGAGTACCTATGTAGATGGAACAAAAGTGCTGGAGTGCTGGTGGAAGAATGATTTAGTGACCCAAATCTGGATCCTTCAAATAGGCTAGCCTCCTGAACCCCAATATTCTCTCACCTTCCAAATGACAGTTTTCCTTCCCACACTGGCCTCCTGAGTCAAGGCTTCCTCCATCTCTTTCCTCACATGTTCCTGGGCCATCTGGAGCTTTACCTGTTTGGGAAGATATGCGGCAGCCGTTACAGATACCCTCATTCAGTACTTAATATTGACTGGGTATGGGGGGAAATACAAAGATCAGCTAAAACAGGCCCCAGAAAACATATAAAAATGTTCGACCTCGTTAATAACTGTTAAACATAAATATGTTTTTAAATGTTGATGCCAGATGGAATCAAAGATGTATCTAAAAGTGTGTTCATTGTATTTTAAATAGTAAAACTGTAATTAGCCAAAGTGTTAAAAATACGGGAGTGAGAAAATTTTATTTTCACAGGATGGAATTAAAATAAGGCGTTGCAGAATATTTAATGACAAGAAATACAAGTATAAAGAAAATTAAAATAAGTATACTTCATGCAACTTTGCACCAAGTTTGAAAAATAAAAATGCTTATGATGAATATATAAAAACTAGGCAGAGACCAATGAAAATATATTCAATAAACAAAATCTCATATACTAATTCTTGGTTGAAAAGTGATGCTATTCCTTATATCTATATATTTCAACTGCTTACAGTTATTTATTACTTTATAATCAGAAGTGCATTTATTATATTTGGCAGAAGAAAACTTGTAAGTTAATATTTACTAAATGAAAAAGAAATACAGAATGTCATAAATCTTACAAGGGGTAGAAAAATAATTTAATGAAAAGTAAATCTCTTTCAACCCTAGGACCCCTGCTAGAGGTAAACACATATATTTTATTTACAAAGAACACACACAAAGATAGACACATACACACATTTTAAAACTCTTCTCAAAGTCATTCAATAAGTCTCAGAAAAAACAAAACAAAAACAAAAACTAGCAAACAAAAAATGAAATTCTTCCCAAAGTCACTGAACAAGTCCTACACATCAAGGTTGTTCTTTTTTAAAGATAATATTCTAAGGTAGAGCACATAAAATAGCAGTAGAATCCATGGAGGCATTTAAAAAGATGAAGAAACTAGCAATTTTTTTAGTGTTTGGAAGGAACAGAATACTTCAACACTTGTGGACAAAAGAAATTGTAAGCAAAAGCAAGGAGGTGAAAACCTGTGGCATGTTTGGGGACAACAGTGATTAGGCTAGTTTTGCTGGATCGAATGATTGGTTTAGACAAGAGTTATAGTAAGAAAACTTAGGGCCTTAGAATGTCTTGATTGATAGGCTAAGGAGTTTAGAAGATATTTATTTGGTATTTAGTTGAAGAGCTACTGAAATAGAGAAAACTTCCTTAGAAATATGACATTATCCATGCAATATATAGTACCTTATGGATTAAAAGAAAAAAAGGCAGGAATATATTTCAAAAGTCTAGCTAGAAAGTAGCTAGCAACTGAATTTTGCAGAAGACAACCAAAATCAAGAAGAAACACTAAGAAAGATTATTTCTTGGTAGGTCCAGAGGGAAGTTGAGGGAAAAAAAAATCACAAACCTTGATTTAGAACAATCAAAGTTAAAATAATTAGTCATAATTATTATTACTAATTATTTTGTTATTATAAATTATAGTACATAATATAAATATACTAAATATTATAAATTATAAATTATTAATAATAATTTGTTAATTAAATTATTATTTTAGAAAGTTGATATTTGCACTTTATTTCATCGTGATAGTACTTCAGGTAAAGGTCGATAGATTAAAGATGACTTTAACCTCCTTTGTGCTAGCAGCCGTTCCAGATATTGAGAATTTAAACGTGTTCAGGATATGTCTAAAAACTTTTGATGAGCACCAGCAGGGAGAATCTTCTTCATAGGGTTTCACAGATGCCACTTTTGTGGGCCAGGTACTCCAATGTGAGTCACCTTTTCATTGAGGATGCTCACATCATAAGTCCACAAATACGTGTTGACTAGAGAAGGGCCTGTGTGCTTAGCTACTGGATTTCTACATCAGAGTAACATGCATTGGCAGGCTTTAAAGGTGATCAGAGCCCTGTGCCTATCCAGAAACTATTCTTAGCAAATGTTCAAACGTGAAGGTTGCTTTATGCACCCCAATGTTCATTGCAGCACTTTTACAATAGCCAAGACATGGAAACAACCTAAATGTCCATTGACAGATGGACGGATAAAGAAGATGTGGTACATATATACAATGGGATATTACTCAACCATAAAAAAGAATGAAACAATGCCATTTACAGCAACATGGATGGACCTAGAGATTATCATACTAAGTGAAATAAGTCAGACAGAGAAAGACAAATATCATATGATATCACTTATATGTGGAATCTAAAAAAATGATACAAATGAACGTATTTACAAAACAGAAATAGGCTCACAGACTTCAAAAACAAATTTATGGTTACCAAAGTGGAAAAGGGCAGGGGAGGGATAAATTAGGAGTTTGGGATTAACATATACACACTACTACATATAAAATAGATAATCAACAAGGACCTACTGCATAGCACAGGGAACTCTACTCAATATTCTGTAATAACCTATATTGGAAAAGAATCCGAAAAAGAAGGGAGATATGTATATATATAATTGAATCACTTTGCTGTACACCTGAAACTAACACAACATTGTAAATCAACCATACTCCAAAATAAAATAAAAATTTTTTTAAAATGAAGGTTGTTTTGGTGACAATATTAATTAACATAGAGATAAACACTATGCAAAAGCAAGACATTATACAAATGATAGTTATTCGGAAGTGTTTCCAGTAACTATGTGCACCTGTAACTAAGAGCCCATTGGACAACACAGCCCTCTACACCAGAGCTCTAGCTGTGGAACCCAGATTATCAACATCAGGAAAATTAAGACCAGCATGAAATTAAATGTCCAGGGAGAATTTCATGGGAGAGGAGGGCAACCTAAAATAATAGTATGTCTGAGCTCCTGAACAGGGGTCCCTAAAGGGGGGGTGTGCACGGAGCAAAGGCATGGAGACCTCAAGGTGAATGTGAGCCAGGAGGGTGGTTGGTGCGGAGGGCACAGGTCATTCAGATCAGGTGGTAGCATTTGGCTCTGTCCCTAGCAAGGCACTCTTCACACCTCTGACAGTCGGCTCCTCTGTTACAGATCAGCATTTCCAGACCCAGGAATCGTGGCCCTCCACGTGCCATGGTAACACCTCTCACCTGGTAGCACCTGGCGGCCTCCTGCAGCGGTGTTGTGCGGTGGCTCCTGTGCTCTGGGGTGGTGTCACAGACCCAGCACAGAGCCTCCTGGTCCTCCTCACAGAAGCGGCTCAGCTCCTCGCCGTGCCTCACACACAGGCGCGCCCCCGAGGGCCCCGCGCTGAGCCCCAGCTGCCGCACGCTGTCCACCAGGCTGGCCAGCTGCCTGTTGGGGCGGAAGCTCTCCAGCCTGAAGGGACCCCGGCACTGCGGACAGGCATAGAGGCCGCTCTGTGCACTGTCGGACTTCTCGCAGAACTCGGAGATGCATCTGAGGCAGAAGCTGTGGCCGCAGTCCACGCTGACCGGTTTCTGCAGGAAATCCAGGCACACTGGGCACCTAGCCTCCTCGCACAGCCGCTCCCCGGGCCCCCCCGAGGCCATGGCCGGCCGGGCCTCGCCCGGCCCTGCTGATAGCAGAGCCGCCTTCCCCAGCTGCCTGCGCTATCTCCCCTGGTGGTCTGGCACAGAAGGGAGGAACCCCACAGCATGAGAAACAGACCCAAGATGGGTTTTATCCGCTGGCCAGAGTCCAAATGAGCTACTCCCAGGGAAAAGTTGTAACTCAGGCACCCTCAACCACAAGGATAAAATTAACATTCTAGTTACCCTAGCCTCCTAGGAAACTGATCATTTCTAACGGAATCCCTCATAGTATACCTTATTGGAACCCGAATTCTCATGTTTTCACTGTCAGGAAATTTGGAGAATTGCTTAGCTCCTTCCTTCCATTATTTTCTAACTACCCCATGACCTTCTTATCCTTATACGGCATAATGAGTTCTTAAAGTTTTTTTTTTTTCCAAACTTTGTTTTTTCTACCTCCTGTTAATTAGCCCATGATAAAAAATTTGGGTAGGTGGGTTGATAGGGAGATCCAAAAAATATGTGTGTATAATAATGATGGGTCTATAGCCCAACAACAATGCAAAGCATTTAAATAAATACCTGGCCCAGTTCAGTGAGTCCTATAATGACTGCACACATGTTGTGATTGTTGCAAAGCATATCTTGGAGGTGGCAAAGCCGTAGGTTAAGGCACTGGTTATAAGAAATAATTCAAGCATATGTGGCACCTGTGAGGTGGCGAAGGCTGAGAAAGATATAGAAGAAGAGAGATGATTTGACAGAAAGGATGTGATCCCTACTTGGGATGAATATGGTGAGGTCATTAGGTCAGCCAGAAAGTAGACAAATGTGGAAAGTGTCTGTCATCTGCACAAAATGTAATTTTCATTTTGCTGAGTTTGAAGCAAAGATGCGCATGGCATGCCTGTTGCAAATCCTTCAGTCCTTCAATATGTGTTCCTCAGCACAAACTGCAAGTCTCAGACACAAGGGTAAGCAAAAGACAAATGACCCAGCTCTCAAGGGAACCTTAAGATGCATCAGGAGAACTCATAAAAGTATAAACTAATACCTGGGAGAAAGGACACTCACCAGTGCTGCAAGAATATAACAGGGCTTTGAACTAGCCTGTGGGGTTGGAGTTTGGCCCTTGGGAGTCTCTGAGTTAATAACTGAAGGGTGACTACAGGCTGAGCATAGGAAGGGGACTCTATCAAGCAGAACAGTCAGAGGGCACAGGGTACACAAGATGAACTGCTGCTGGAGGGAGCAGGTTTGCCCCAGGACATGAGGCAGCCAAGCAGGCTGGTATGTGTTCGAGGGGAGGATGAGTGGCAGTGGATAAGGTCCCAGTGGGAGGCAGGGACAGATGACTCATGTCCTTGCAGCTCCTGTGTGGTTTGTGGGTCCTTATTCTAAGGCCCAAGTCTTGGCCTGGAGCTTTGGTGGAGGGCAGGGCCTAAAGGGTTTTGAAGTTGTCTACCTAAAGGTTAGGTGGATAATTAAAACAGAGAGATTCTTTGAGAACAAGAAGAGACAGTTATGAGCAGAACATCAAAGATGTAAATTTAGAAAAGAAAGGAAAAGGGCAAAAGTCTCAACAATAGAAAAGCAGACCCTGGTCCCAGGCTAAAGACTGTGCCACTTGCTAGATAAGGGGCTTTAGACAAGTTTCTCTACCAAACTTCCTTTAAAATATTAGGACATTGTTAGTGCCACTCCTACAGGGCTGTTCAGAGGATTGAATAAGCTAATAGATGTCACACATTTGATACAGGTTCTGGCATGTAGTATTTATATTTAATTAAAGAAAAAGAGAAGAAATAGCAAAATAAATGGATAATTAGAATGTAAGCAGGAGATTTTTTTTTCTATTTTCTTCAATATTATATCCCTAGTAACTTGAAGAGTAACTGACACATAAGACACCCAATGAATACTGGTTGAATAAATGAGTGTGGGAATGAATGAACAGAATCAGTACAGTTTATCCTAGAAGCTAATGGAGGATAAAATTTCAGTGACTATGTCAAATGTGAGATCCATATTTTTCTACATTTTACATATATGATTTTGACTTACATTGCTGTGACTCTCAAGATGCTAGAACACATTTCTATGTTATTTGGAGACATAATAAAGCATCATATTGCTCAAATGTATAGAGGAATTAATAACTCAGCTCACTTGAATGCAGATTTCCGAGTGCCTAAAAGGCTAAGGGAAGGTCACTGACCTTGGATGTGGGGGTCAAAGTGGTTTTCAGGAGGGTGAGATGGAGTGGGTGAGCTGACATCAGATGGCACTTCTTCCCTGACTGGTTCTAGGGTCACTGAATTTAAGCTTGGCTTTGTCTCTAGCATTGGGAGGCTAGGAATGACCTCTGTACCACTGTTCTTAAAAAAACAAATTTTCCTTACAGCGCATTTGTGCAGGTAAGTAGTGGACTGGATTATAAGTAGATGTCACTGTATTTACAAATGCCTTCCTGAGCACTTTCTTGTTTAATAGGATTGGTCTAAATTTGTGTTTTCTCATGATCATTCTTCTGGGGTGAATAAAACACATCTTAACCACATTTTGGTGCACCCACTCCTGGATCCTTACCCTGACTCCTTTCTCTGATTCATTTGCAGAATGCATAGTTCTAAATCTTTTAGTTAATATCCTCACCCCTTGCCATCATCCTTCTCTAATACTCCACTTCACGTGTGTTCTGCCTTCTGACACAGGATTCTCCTCCTCTGACCATTCCTCCCTGCTCACCTTTCCTAACTACTTTGACATGGTGGCTTTGGGCTCCTGAACCATCTCTCCAGGACATCCTTATTTTCTTTCCTAGCCTGAGTCTTTTTCAGCAAGGTTCTCAGATCTCTTGACCACACCTTTGCCTCAGCTTCGGGAATTTATAATCTCCTAGCCCCAAGCTCAGCCCACTCTGTAATGAAAACAACAAAAAAAACAGCCAGCAGAAACCTCAAAAGCAACTGACACAGCACTTTCCTTCCTGCTTGTGGTTTTTAAAGAGATCTCTATTGGTTGTTTTTTTTTTCTCAGTTTTTCCTCTTTTTTTAATTGTTTTTTAATTGAAGTATGGTTGATTTACAGTGCTGTGTTAGTTTCTGGTGTACAGCAAAGTGACTCAGTTACACGTACATGTGTGTGTCTATATATGTATAAGTATATACATATGTATTCTTTTTTATATTATTTTCCATTATGGTTTATTACAGGATATTGAATATAGTTCCCTGTGCTATATAGTAAGACATTGTTTATCTATTTTATATATAGTAGTTTGTATCTGCCAACCCCAAACTCCTAATTTTCTCCATCTTTCCCCTTGGATAACCATAAGTTTATCTATGTCTGTGAGTCTATCTCTGTTTTGTAAATAAGTTCATTTGTATCATACTTTAGATTCTATGTATAAGTGATATCATATGGTATTTGTTTTTCTCTGTCTGACTTACTTAGCCTGATAATTTCTAGGTCCATCCATGTTGCTGTAAATGGCATTATTTCATTCTTTTTTATGGGTGAGTAGTATTTCATTATCTGTTGGTTTTCATTTCAGCAGTTGTATCCTGCATTTTTATTGTTCCTTTTCCCCTGAGTCTATATTGATAATTCACTGAGCTTAAGGTTGTCTAATGTCCTCTGTAGACACAGCTTCAGCTTTCACTGGCTATGTAAGGGGTACTTCTATGGAGGGGATTCAGAGAAAGTTTGGGGCAGAGAAGGTTCCTTGTGACAGTGAGTGATAACTGAAGGTCTCTAAGACACTGATCAGTGCAGTGGGAATAATGCTGGCCCTTGGCCTGCTTCCCATGCTTATGAGCTCCAATCAGCACATGTACATGTTAATAAAAGTAGATTTATTCAGTAATGTTATATTCAAAATGAATTTACGTTAAGAATTTTTTAAGTGATTTGATGGGTTCAAGGACAAGAATGTTATCTTATTCAAATTTTACTCCAAAGTACCTTCACTCTGAGCCTGCATAGAGTAAGGGGCCACTATAGCTTCGGGAATAAATTAATACATGCAAGGTCCTGTGTGAGATTTATAACACTCTCTGAAGGAGGTGTTGTAAACCACATCCATATATTAAATGTGAGAAATTCGAGATGTGTGCAAATGCAGGGTTGTAGAAATGAGCCCTGTCTTACCTCTAGTTCTAGGTCTTGTGTTTGATGATGCTTCTGGTGTGCTCGGCAGGCCCTATCAGGACTCTCATATTCTTTCTGCAAACATGTAGGAATTACAAGATCTGGATTTGGGATCAGATATAAAAACCCTACCCCAAAGAGTGGACTATCATGCAGTCCATAAGTGGTATTTAATTATTTTTCCAAAATTCAACAGCACGAGAAAAGACCTATGATGCAAATTAGCTGTAAAATTATCTGAAAAAACAGGCCAAGATACAGGCTAAAAAAATTACCTGCACATATGCCAAGCTATAGGCTATAAGTAGTAATGCAGTTATACTACCCCACGTGTGGGACACACACACAAAAGTTTGGAAGGTAAGATATAAGACGTTTAATTCTGGGAGACAGTACAATAGACATTTTAAAAGATATATTTTTGTCTGTATTTTCTTCTCCAAGTTTCCTAAAAAATATATATACATGAATCATATTATTTTGAAATCATATTTTTATGAATATATTTTTAATTTTATTAATTAAATCAAACATCAATATATAAGGAATTATGTCAGCCTACCTCATCAGGCTATAGTGTTTGTGTGATTCACTGGTGAATCCCAATGCATGGATGAGCCCCAAGCACATAGTAGGTGCTAAATGCATATTTGCTGACTAAATGGATCATCAAAAACTATCCAAAATAAATGCAATTTTAATTTTTTTAATTTGTTCAATCGTTTAACATTTTATTTTAAATTAAAAGAGACAAATTTCATTTAACTAGAAATATTAATAAATTTGGTCTTTAGTTAGACTTCCATACACTTGAATTTTTTTTTTTTAATCCTGCTATATTATGGATGGGTTAAGAACTTTTTCTTTTCCAATTCATCTCCTAATTCTCAAATTGCATTTTTGTGTTAGATCGACAGATTAACACTCAGAATGAGCTTGGGTACAGATTGCTTTAATTGAATGAATGAATGAATTTGCAGTCATGAGTTTTTACAATTTAGTTTCACCTGTAATTAAAGCTTGGAGAAATGCCATTCAACAAAAAACAGCTGTCATACATTCAGTCCTCAGGGTAGCCACTCACACTAATTACATGCTTGCTAGATTTAAAAAAGACACTTTTTAAATTGATTTAATTTTTAGTTAAATATCATTGGGACTGATCTTAAGCTAAATTTTAGAATTATACTTCCAAAAGAATGTAAGAATTGCATCTATCCCGAGTGTTACCGACATCTAAGCCTCAGTGGGAAGAGTTGAATCTCAGAAGGTTGGTTCCATGATTTACTAATTTGATTGGCAAATTACAGAAGAATGTCTGGGGAACAGGATTCTCGGAAGAGCCAAGTCCTCAAGAACACAGAGTTATTGAAAGGAGAAGTCTGCTTTTGCAGCATCCAATGCCAGCAAAAGATGGCAAATTCCTGCTCTCAAGAAAAAAAGCACAGTCCGCATATGGGTTACAAGAGAGCAAGGCAGATCCTGGATCCATGATTTAGGGCTCTTCATGCTGGGGAGACTGACAGGTAGGGGAGGTTCATGTGGAGAGGCTCGAAGTTTCTCAGAAGGAAATCCAAATGGTGTGTGTTTTAGTGTTGATGACACAAATTTTGTTATTTTGGTTGTTGTGGCAAGGCAATTTTAGCCTTTGCTGATGCTCTATCTACTTGGAAACAAATTAAATTATCTTGCCTAAATTATTTAGCACATAAAATTGTAATAGCTAAAAAGTAACCAAAAAAGAAATCTTGAGATGCCAAAGCTCATTTAGTTGACTCTAGGAAAGACTGCATATAAGGACAATAGCATTCTAGATTATATTTATTTTCACATAATTTCATATGTATATAATTTGCATAATAAAGCTACAGCATTAGATCTGAGGTTACACTGGTTATTCTAGTACTGAAGTAAACTCAGCACAGCATTTTAGGAATCAGAATTTTTTTTTAGCTCAATGTAATTAAGGTAATTCTACCACTTGGAAATAATTAGTAAATAATCAGTATTTCATTAGGTGAGTTTCTTATTTCTGAAAGTATTTAAGCAAAGAATGGTGATTAGTAGAGTCTGGTTTCCTTGTGCACTTGGATGTGCATTATAGGAGAGATTTTAGATGACTAGGAAACTGGGCCAAATGCCTTATAAACTTAGTCTCATGATACAATGCTGTTTTGCTTTCCCTGTGGGCTCCCAAACAAGGTCCTTATTGTTCTCCATGTTTAATTATTTTTTTAATCTATTCATTGTTTATTTTAAATTGAGTCCCATGGTAATATACATACCAAAAAATGAGAGAAAGGCAGGCAACAAAGGATCATTTTCCAAAATGGCTTTGTGACTTTACTAAGAGAATTTGTGAGCATTGCTGTCTCAGGAAATCTTCCATCATATCTCTCTTTCTGAACAAATCAATCAATCAAGAAAACAATCAATCAGAATCCCTCCCACAATGCAATTCAAGTGCTCAAGGAAACTGAACTTCTCTTAAATACTTTCTGTAATGAGGAACTCAACACCTATTGAAATAATTTAAATACTGATTATTTCCAAATGCTAGAATTACCTTAATTACTTTGAGCTTAAAGGATCAATCTTTATTATTAAACAATAATATTCTAGTATCCTTTAGTTGTTCATTCAATGGCTTCAAGTCAGAACTTTTGGAATATTCTGCCTTTGAACCAAGATACACACAAAAAATTTATCTTGAATTGATGTCACAGGCTCCCAGAATGATGGTAGTCAGGGAAGGCATCATGGAGAAGGTGGTATCTGAGAAGAATGGAAGAACATGATATATGAACCATTTAGAAATGTGCAGGGACAATATCCCAGGAAACTGGGATGTGTTGAATAGAAAAGGAGGCAAGACCTGTGTAGTTTGAACAATACTAAGGAAGACAGAGTGTCTGGAGCAGAATGAGCAAGGAGGAACATAGAGAAAGAGATTGGAGAGGCAGTGCATAGAGAGAATAAGTAGGGCCTGGTAAACTGTGACGGCTTTGGCAATATTTCCCTTTCTAAAGCTTTAAGAAATTTCATACCATACAGTTCAGTATATATTTATACGACAAATCCTTTAATGTGTTCCTGGTAACAAATGCATAGATTTTGTTAAAATACCATTTTTACTCTCCCTGAATTTTTCATTGTCAAATGAAGATTCCTAGTGATCTTACCCAAGTACAAGAGGAGAAAACAGAACATAGCAAAAATAGAGGACTAAAATAAAAACAATGAATTAGCAGAACAGTGGATTTGTGACATATGAAGAAGCTGATTGGCCACATTGTTTTATTTACTTATCAGGAAGATTTCACAGTACATTTATATTCCCTGTGTAAGCTGGGTGTTGCACTGGGCTTTAAGCAGAGGAATGGCATGCTCTGTTCTAAAAGTTTCACTCTGGCTGCTTTACTGAGTATTTACTGAAGAAGGGCAGATAGATGTGTAGGGGCTGCAAGGAGACTATTGAACAATCCAGGTGAGAGGAGTTGGAACTTTTTTTTTTCCAGGGAGGATGCAATGTTGTTGTTAAAGGGTGATCAGCTTCTGGATATATTTTCAGGTGGAGCCAGGCAATTTGGGTAAGAAATCAGATACTGGGTGTGAGAGAAACAAGAATCAAATTCCAGGTTTCTGGCCTGAGCAAGTGGGAGGATGGAGGGACCCAATGAGATGGGAGGAGACTTGCTAAGGGGAGGCTGGTGGGTGAGGCAGGAATGCAGGATAGTTTGTGTTGTTTCAGATGCTGATTAAATGTGTCAGTATGCATTTCAAATAGGGCGGTTGTTTACATGAGTCTTATATTCAAGTTTGATTCACACTTTAGGGTGTTGAAAGACAAGTGATGGCATTTAAAGTCAAAAGACTGCCTGAAACCATGAGGGAAGTGAGGTAGATTGAGAGGTATTCAGCCCCGAGGTCATACATATGCAGGTTGGAGGATGTAGAGCTGCTAGAAGAAGAAATGGATAAAATGTGAAAAGACAAGCCTGCAGTTGAACTCAAAGAGCATGTAGTCATGCACGTTGATCAACAAGAGTAGATCCAGGAAGAGAGAGGAGTCAACTGTGCAATGCTGACAACAAATCAGGATGATTAGGAATGAGGATGGATGATTGAAAGGCAATGGTCCAACAGAGTGATTTTGGTGTAGTGGAGAGGGAAAACATAATTCAGTGGATTCAAGTGGGAATACAGGCAACTAGGAGACACAACACTTTCAAGGGAAGGAGTAAAAATGAGCAGAAAAATGCAGGAGAACAGAATAACAACAAGACGTTTTTTTTCTCTGTTCTGTCATTTTCAAAGGGAGAGAACCAGCCTGTTGACGTGCTGAGGAAATGATCCAACAGAGAGGGGGCCGTTATTTATTCAGGGGCATAGGAGGGTGTAGTACCTGAAATACCTTCAACTATGTGAGAGGGTGTAACACCAGAAGCACATGTGGAGGGATTTCCCTTAACCTGGACAAATAGATGCACAGGAACTAATGGTAGGTAGTTGGGGATATTAGTAGCCTGAGGGTCTGGATATTCCCATTGGAGGATTTCAGTTTTGTTTTTCTGGATTTGTTGTTGTTGTTTAATAGTACAATAGGTATATTGCTGAGGGTATAGATACACAGCAAGGAAGTGTTGGAAGTTTGAAATGAGAAGAACATTATGAAATAATCATTGAGAAGAATGGAAAGTGATTAGATGAAGGAAATGTAGAATGGTTGCTCCAAGCAATAAGGACACACTGGAATTTACTGGTTGTGAATTTTAAAATGGCTACATTGTTGTCTGTCACCTCCTTTACTGGATGGAAGTTCATGTACGGCAGATGGATGTTGACTAACCAGAACTGGGTTTGACAATGAATTAAATGAAAGCAAAGGAAAGATTTATTGTTGAATGTATACAGGAAGGAGTGATTACAATGGCTGAGCATGGTATCTGGGCAAGAAAGTACGACGACGGAGGTACAGGTTATCTCAGCACAGGGCTTCACACACACGCACATGCAAACACATGCATGTGAAGAGCAGGTTATCCTTAAATATTGTTTGAGGGGAGAATGAATAAACTTTCCCAAGATATCTTAGGATTTATGCTGCATCTGACTTCTTTTTCAAAGAAGCCAATTATGAGAAAAGGAAGGTATTTGCTTCCTTATGTGCTTGACTTTTTTTTAAACTTTGTTGTTATTGTTGGTTTCTAAGTTTGCTTTCAATCAGAGTCCCTTTTGGCCTCTATCTTTCGACCTGAGACCACTTGTAGAGGTCAGAGAATCCAACAAATGGAATTGGCTGAAGTTCTTTCCAAAACCTAATATCCATATTCAGCTTCTGATATCAAAATGTATTTTTTAAAAGCAAGTTGAAATTATACATTTGCTCCTCTAAAATGCAGTACATAAAGATCTGAACTAATTTAAAAAAATTAGTCTCTGAAGTTCCAAACATCATTAGTTATATTTTTATGCCTTATGTACAGTGATTTTCCAGAATGTTTTTCTCCTCTACAGGCAATGGAGTCCCAAAATGTGTCCATTGTTACTGAGTTTCAGCTGCTAGGATTCCAGAATGCTCTTGAGTGGTGGACGTTGCTCTTTGCCATTTTCTTGTTCATCTACTTCCTCACAGTCACAGGGGATATTGTCATTATTATAGTGGTGAGCCAGGACCAGCGACTGCACTGACCTATGTACACATTCCTCAAACACTTCTCCTTTCTGGAGATCTGGTATACATCCACAATTGTGCCCCTTCTCCCAGCCAATCTGCTCTCCCAGGGCCAAGCCATCTCCTTCCCTGACTGTATAGCACAGCTCTACTTCTTTGCGTTCTTCGGGGCTACCAAGTGTTTCTTCTGGCCATGATGGCCTATGGCTGGTATCTGGCCATCTGTAGCCCACTGCACTACTCTTTCCTGATGAGTCCTGAGGTCTGCACCAAGTTGGTGGCAATCTCCTGGTTGACAGGGATCAGCACAGGATTCCTGCCCTCCTTGATGATTTCCAAGTTAGATTTTTGTGGGCCCAAGCAGATCAATCATTTCTTCTGTGACCTCCCTCCCCTCATGCAGCCCTCATGTTCCAATGTTTGTATCACTGAGGTGGTCATCTTTACCCTGTCAACTGCTGTGCTGTGCATCTGCTTTTTTCTTACACTTGTGTCCTATGTTTTTATTGTGTCCTCCATATTGAGAATTCCTTCAGCCTCTAGCCGAGTGAAGACCTTTGCCACATGTGGCTCCCATTTGGCTGTTGTCACTATCTACTGTGGAACCACGGTCTCCATGTATGTTTGCCCCAATCCCCACCTGTCACCAGAAATCAACAAGATTATTTCTGTCTCCTATACTGTGGTCACCCCACTGCTGAACCCTGTTATCTACAGCTTGAGAAACAAAGACTTCAAAGACACTGTTAGAAAAGTCGTGAGAAGGACTTGTGGCATCTATGGAGTAAGAGTGAAGGCAGGTTTCTTTATTGGATAAAGAAAATCAACACACAGAATACAGAGTGGATTAAGTTCAGGGATAAGTGAGGGGCAGGTTCAGAGCCTTCAAACCTAAATGCCATCACTGGCATTACTTTAAATTCCACAAGCCATAATAAAACAGCTTCTTTATTGACCCTTGCCAACAACTGCTCAGAAGATAAATTGCCTCTATCAAAAAGTTTTGGAGACAACTTTGTCCTGGACACTTTCACCTTCTGATGGGAATCTGACTTTATAATTCCAGGGCATGATGTTTACATACACAATATTTTCAGATTCTATGAAAGGATTACATAAAGCCTATGTACAGAAAATTATACATCTTTTAAGTACTGTTGGGAGACTTGTCTTGTAGACTCAATTCCTGGTGCTCTCAGTGCTTGTTAAATATCTGTGGAATGAATGAATGAAAAAAAGAAAAGATAGGGCTTCCCTGGTGGCTCAGTGGTTGAGTGTCTGCCTGCCGATGCAGGGGACGCGGGTTCGTGCCCTGGTCCGGGAAGATCCCACATGCCGCGGAGCAGCTGGGCCTGTGAGCCATGGCCACTGGGCCTGCGTGTCCGGAGCCTGTGCTCCACAACGGGAGAGGCCACAACGGGAGAGGCCACAACGGTAAGAGGCCCACATACCGCAAAAAAAAAAAACAAAAAGAAAAGAGAAGTGAAATAATGTGTTGACCAGAATTATCTTTTAGTGACAGGAAAAAACAAAGAAGGATTTTTGAAGTGCCAAAGATTTAGTATAGTCACTTGGAGGGTTTTGTTTGTTTGTTTTGTAAATTCTAAGAAAGAAAAGAAAGAAGGAAGGGGGAGAGGGAGAGAAGATAGGTGGAGGGGAAGTAACTGGTGTAAGGAGAAAGAGAGGGAAAAAGACAAAAGAAAGAAGGGAAGGAAGAAAGGAAGGAAGGAAAGGAGGAAGAGAGAAGGGAAGGGAAGAAGAGGGAAGAGAAGGGAAAAAAGTGAAGGGAAAGAAAAGCCCAAAGTATTATATGTTCTTGTGAGTCTAGGAGTCAAAGTCTCTATATTAAAAGGCTTAAAACACTTTTATATTTTAAGTCAATCAATATTTAGAAGACCTCTACTAATCCTGCCCACTATTCTATTCACTAATTCCACAAATATTTTCAGTCCCTTGATATACGCTAATCTCCTTGCTGCAGTCTGGGTTACTCAGGAAATGGCCAGGGAAGACTTTGCCTTAAGGGAGCCTATAGTCTTGAGGGAGAGAGAAATATGTAATGAGTCATCAAAGGAATAATTGATTTCTTTATATTTGTGATGATTGCTATGAAATAAAGTGTAAGCTTATACATTAATATAGAACAATAAGGTCTAAATCATCATTTAGCATTTAGCATCAATAGCAAAGCATTCTATGTTTATGTAGCACTTTAACCTACAGTTCCAGGATGAGAAGGATAAGAATGGAAATAGTGGTCCATGAAGAGAACATGGCATAAATGGCAGAAGCAACCAGGGGAACCTGGGGATGGAGGAAATAGATGAGTCTGGAGAGAAAGTCAGGAGCTAGTCCATGTAGGTCACTCAAAGCCCTGTAGGGTTTTTGGATTTTACACTAAAAAAAAAAATCATTGATTATCAAAGGGTATCCATTTGGAAAGACATGATTTATTTATTTATTTTATTCATTTATTTATTTTTTTTTTGCGGTACACGGGCCTCTCACTGTTGTGGCCTCTCCCGTTGCAAAGCACAGGCTCCGGACGCACAGGCTCAGTGGCCATGGCTCACGGGCCCAGCCACTCCGCAGCATATGGGATCTTCCCGGACCGGGGCACGAACTGGTGTCCCCTGCGTCGGGGGAGGACTCCCAACCACTGTGCCACCAGGGAGGCCCCCACATGATATATTTTGCATTTGCAAATCCCACTACTGTTTAGAGAAAAGACTGAAAGAGAACAAGAGATTCTGGAGCCATTGCAGTAGCCTACACAGAAGAAGAGTTTGGTTTGATTTAGATTTGATAATGTAACCTATCATAGAAATGCCTCACAATGATGAGTTCAGGAGTGGAAAATCTAGGATCATTTATTCCTGTGAAGTGGCACCAGTCTGTAGTCTCTTCACAAACTTGTGATATGCTCCACATCTACCCCTGAGCTTCAGGGGTAAGTGCAGTTTGACTCTTTAGCTCATATAATTTCATCTCACCACCTGTCCTTGCTTCTTCTTACCTTCCTTCTCCCAGTGCTCAAGGTCACACTTCCTCCTGGAACTCGACTTGTGAGGACTGTTGTTAGTCCTCATCAGATCCATCTGGTTCAAATACTGGGTAGAAGGAAAGCAATGTACTGGAATCTGAGATAGGACAGGAAATGGGTGATATAGGCTGGAAAGTATCATTGATCTGGACCTTTGGACAGAGTATCCAAAAACAATCAAACATCTTATCTTGCAAATCTTTGTCTCTGATTATATTGATTGTGCCTTCCATTTAATAAGACTTAAGTTATCTTACCAAAAGATCCTTTCTAATTTTAAACATGATGGGTGCCTGGCTCTGCATATGGGGAAAAAAGATTACTGACCCACATATGAGGGTGCCGAATGGACATTTGGATGTATGGATCTGGAGCTCAGAGGAGTAACCTGACTGAGAGGTAAAAATTAGGATTTTTTTTAAACATATAGATCACATTCAAAAATATGGAAGTGAATAAGATTTCCAAGAGAAAGAGTGAAAACCAAAAAAAAAAAAAAGTGAAAGAGCATGGAGGATTTTCAAAATATAACTCCATAACTTTTAAGTAGAGGAGAGGAACCTGAAAAGGGACTAAGAAGGAATAACCACAGAGGTGGAAGGGTTATTGTGAAGTGGTTGTATAGACTCTTCTAAGGGAAGAGAATGTTCTGGAAGGAAGAGGCATTGAGCATGGAAGGTGAGGATTAATATGTTTTTCTCAAAGTTCTCAACACAGAGGGTACTGTTGTTCCTGGGAAAGGCAGCATCTTTGGACTGGGGAGAGTACACATCAGACTGATAACAGTGGGGGAGGGACTGGCTTGTAAGGAAATGCAAGCATTTGTGTATATGCAAAAAACTACCCTGAGAAATGCAATTGTGAAAGAATGAGATAAATATACCTATATTGGAGAGGTTGCTGTATTTTTGTAAGATGTAAGATTTTAGCATCTGATTAAGTTTTGAATACTTGTAACAAGGGTCCACTAGTGAGCAAAAATTTGAGGAATAAATATAGAGACTAATTACTGAAGGCTTGAGGTTGAAAAGTAAGGGATCTGGGGGCAAGTGTGAAGATATCCGCATTCAATAGGGAAAACATTTTATTTAGTGTGAGAGGCAGAAGGGAGAGAATAATTTTAATCTGACGAGGGTTCAAAGAAATAGAGTTAGGAGTTGGACAAATTCCCATCCGAGGACTTATATGGCTTGTGTTTCTGAGACAAGGTCAGCAGCTCTTATTTATCACAAAGAATGTAGGTTAAGGTTTGAAGAAAGTGGTAAGGCATTCCAGACTCATTTTTTAAAATGGGATTGATAGCTGGCTGAAGACAGGTGGATTTGAGAGCAAAGTTGAGTTCCTAGTTGAAGTAGGATATCACCAGTTTAATGTGATACTGAGCTACCTGTCTGTGTATTCTGCTTTAAGACCACTCAGTTGTTTTAGCTCAGTCCTATTCGGTGAAGGACAAGGTTCACCTTGAATTCAGGCTCAGCTCTATGGATACAGCTGGAGATAAAGGCAAGGAAACAATGGACTTTAGAGTCTCAGATTGTCAACAAGGGAAATAAATACATGGGAGGGAAGTGAAGTGAAGTGAACACTGACCATAAGTCCAGAGTTAAAAAAAAAATGCAGTTGTATTAGGTATTTGTGCTATGTGGATTGATAGGAAGTGATACATAGATGTTTAGTGATTCAAAATAGCAGTGTAATATAGGGTTTAGTTTTGGATCACAGAAAAGTCAAAAGTATAAGAAAAAGTGAGATAAATCAGGTCATGAGAAGAAAGATGAATTGGCCACAAGGCTGAGGTCCAGAATTCTGGGAGGAAAGAAAGTCATAATCCTGCATCACCTGTAAAGGAGAGGGAGTGCTCAGTAGCTTAGTGAATTGTCTCAATGAGGGGAGAGTGGGTACTGTATTCCCCTAGCATGAGCCTTAAAGGATTTTTTTTTTAAGTAGTGGGATAACAATAGCCAGGGCAAAAGATTAAGTAGCAAGGAGTATATTATTCCAGACTGACTCTGAATCAAGGGGAGGGAGATGTGAAGCAATTCCACTTGAGAGAGTTACTGCTCAGTTTCCATTCAAGCAAGGAAGTGGGGTAAGATTAATAAAAAAGTGATGACTAACCAAGGAACATAAGTTCCAAAGAGGGGAATGACTATGATTGACCCAGAGCTATCAGAGCTTTTCAAGACCTCTCCTGGGCTGGAGTTATCCCTGTCCTCTAAAGCTGTTACTCCAGCCTTGAGTGGAATCTGCCAGATGTGATATCTCAGAGTCTCTGATGAGTAGATTTAACATGTTTTAAATTAAACACAATTTAATTAACAGTTCCTTTTAAAAGGGTCTCAAGACCACTGTGTTATAAAGATAAAGGAACCAATGTTATGTTTTGTTGATTATTTCTATTTTCAGTTGTTTAAGAATTAAGTATCATTTTTTTAAGGAATCATTTCATAAATTTGAAATGGTTTTGTCACAGTATGGACTAGGAAAATTGTATGGAAGTTTCCATAAATCCATCACAACTACTGTGAATAAATTCCTGCAATTGCATGTTTTACCAATGGAACAAAATAATACATCATTTTTCTGGTTGTTTTTTTAAAACTTTGAATCATGTGATTGATCTATTAAGTGTACAAAATTAAAAAAATATATTTTATATGACACAAATCTTTATTTATTAAATATACCACCTTACCAACAGTTTAATAATGATAAAGAAAAGGCAGCAGTACAAATAAAGAAGACAATCCATTTTCATAAAAATTATGGAAAACTGATGTTATTAACATCCCTTTTACATTTACTCTTCATAAATACCAAGTAACATATTTTATCACAAAAATAAGAAAACTGAATGGGATGTGAATCCAAAGTCTCTGTTGGACTTCTATTTCTTCTCTTACTCATAACTTTGTGTGTTTGTTTTTTTTTTTTTCTTTTCCATTTTTATTATTACTTTAAAAATTTTCTTTATTATTTTATTTTATTTTTATTTATTTATTTATTTATTTTAACATCTTTATTGGAATATAATTGCTTTACAAAGGTGTGTTAGTTTCTGCTGTATAACAAATGAATGAGCTATATGTATACATATATCCCCATTATCTCCTTCCTCTTGCATCTCCCTCCCACCCTCCCTATCTCATCCCTCTAGGTGGACACAAGCACTGAGCTGATCTCCCTGTGCTATGCAGCTGCTTCCCACTAGTTATGTATTTTACATTTGGTAGTGTATATATGTCCATGCCACTCTTTCACTTTGTCCCAGCCTACCCTTCCCCCTCCCCATATCCTCAAGTCCATTCTCTATGTCTGCATCTTTATTCCTCTCCTGTCGCTAAGTTCTTCAGAACCATTTTTTTTCGATTCCATATATATGTGTTAGCATACGGTATTTGTTTTCCTCTTTCTGGCTTACTTCACTCTGTATAACAGTCTCTAGATCCGTCAACCTCACTACAAATAACCCAATTTCGTTTAGTTTTATGGCTGAGTAATATCCCATCATACATGTATGCCACATCTTCTTTATCCATTCACCTATTGATGGACAATTAGGTTGCTTCCATGTCCTGGTTATTGTAAACAGAGCTGCAATGAACACTGTGGTACATCACTCTTTTTGAATTATAGTTTTCTCAGGGTATATGCCCAGTAGTGGGATTGCTGGGTTGTATGGTAGTTCTATTTTTAGTTTTTTAAGGAACTTCCATACTGTTCTCCACAGTGGCTGTATCAATTTTACCTCTCTTTGTTCTTGCCATGACTGTTATCTTGGTTTTTGCTATGACTGTTATCTTAAGGCATCCACAAGAGGCAAAGCTTGGCTATTTAGTCTGTCGTTACTTCCATTATGGAGAGCAATCAGAAGGCTGTTTGTAAATGCCTAAGCTGCAGCCCACCTATCTCCTGTCTCAGGAAATGCAATCAGGAGACTAGTTGTACGTTTCTGGCCTAAAGCCCACTTTTTTCTGCCTCATGAAATGTAAACAGGAGGCCAGTTGTAAATGTCTATATTGGGGCCCATCTATCTCCTGCCTCACTCTCTGTAATTCCCTTACTTTACCAGTGAGAAAACCTAAGCACCAAGGACTGAGGTTTCTCCAGGACCTCTGAGCAATAAACAACATTGTTATCCCTCTACACCCTGTTGTTCCTAACCCTCATCCTCAATTAACATCCGTTTCCACTGGATGCAAATTCCTTCCTGTATTTGACTTATGCAACATATTCTTTAGTAATCCAGTTGATGAAGTTAGACAATACCTTTTTGTCTTCACTTGGGGAAAAAAAAATCACCTAAACAGTAATGCCACAGGATTTTACTGAGAGTCCTTCTTATTTCTCACAAGGCTTGAAGGCTGATCTGAATGATTTGGAGTCCCCTAAGGGTTCTACTTTGTTGCAATACGTGGATGATTTGCTTCTCTGCTTTCCGTCTCAAACCTCCTCACAGGAAGAGAGCATTCATACGCTAGAGCTTTTAGCTTTAAAAGTACATATAGTCATCATGGAAAGATTATAGTTTGCCCAAACCCAGGATCAATATTTAGGGTATCTGATGTCAGAACAAGGGCTCTACCTAGATCCAGATAAGCTTCATATTTCTGTAAGTTTCCCCAAAGCCCAAACTAAGCACTAACTATGAGGTTTTCTTGGGTTAGTTGGCTACTGCAAAAATTTGATTCCAAATTTCTCTCTTACAGCAAACTTCTGTATATTTTACTAAACAATAATGTGACCCTGACCCAATTTTATGGTAAGAACTGACAGCACAACCTTTGAGGCCTTAAAGGAGAGTTTTATGTACCCTCCTGCGCTTGGGCATTCCAATTATCAGTTTTGAATTTTTATGTATGAAAAGGAAGAGACTGCCATTGAAGAACTCACCCACAGGGGGATTACCATCTGCCCACAGGGTGTAATAGTCAGCAACTGGGCTCTGTGACACAGGGACATCACCTTTCACTTAGAACCATTACTGCCATTGCTCTTTTGGTTAAAGACATCAAGAAAATTGTTGTGGAATCCCCTTTAGCCATTGTTGTGCATCATGCAGTAGAAGTTCTCCTGTATTCTCATCACATTCAACATTTATCGGTCAGTGACCTCACCTCCTATGAACTTTTGTTGTTAATGTCTCCTCCATAACTCTTTTACACTGCAGTAACCTTAACCCTGATACTCGTCTCCCCTCCATCACAGACAAAGTTCCTCACAACTGCGTAATGCTAATGGACCACCACCTGACTCCTCATTTCAACCTACATTAAATTTCTTTGGGTGAAGTTGACTTCTCATGGTTCACTGATGACTCTCCTTTAAAAGATGACAGTGGCAAATATTGTACTGAGTATGCTATTAAAACCTCTTTTGATATTTTTGAGACAGCATCTTTACCTATGGCTACCTCAGCCCAACAGGCTGAATTACACTCTCTTGCACTTGTTTGTACTTCAGCCAAAGGCAAAAACGTCAATATTTATATTGATAGTAGATATGCTTTTGGAATAGCTCATGATTTTGGAATGTTGTAGAAGAAACATGGCTTCCTTAGTTCCGGTGGAAATAAAATTAAAAATTGTCCCTATATTAAGGAATTATTAGATTCAATACTTTTACCTGCCACATTAGCTATTATTAAGATTCCAGGGCATTATAAACTTGACTCTCTGGAAGCTAAGAGAAATCACCTTGCTGATATTTCTACAAGAAATGCTCCCCTTAAAGGAAACAGCAGCCAGAACTCTGTCATGATCCAAAAGGATACTTTTCCAAATAATAACTTAGAAAAAAAAATAGCTAGAGAAGTCCAACAATTGGCCTCAGAAGAAAAAATAAGATTGGAAATCAATTCAACAATTGTTGGTTTGATTTAAAAAGAAAGAGAGCGGAGACGGGGAAGATGGCGGAAGAATAAAACGCGGAGATCACCTTCCTCCCCACAGATACACCAGAAATACATCTACACGTGGAACAACTCCTACAGAACACCTACTGAATGCTGGCAGAAGACCTCAGACCTCCCAAAAGGCAAGAAACTCCCCACGTACCTGGGTAGGGCAAAAGAAAAAAGAATAAACAGAGACAAAAGAATAGGGACGGGACCTGCACCAGTGGGAGGGAGCTGTGAAGGAGGAAAGGTTTCCACACACTAGGAAGCCCCTTCACGGGCAGAGATTGCGGGTGGTGAGGAGGGAAGCTTCGGAGCCGCGGAGGAGAGCACAGCCACAGGGGTGCGGAGGACAAAGCGGAGAGTTTCCCACTCAGAGGATCGGTGCTGACCAGCACTCACCAGCCTGAGGCTTGTCTGCTCACACGCCGGGGCAGGCGGGGTCTGGGAGCTGAGGCTCGGGCTTCGGTTGGAGCGCAAGGAGAGGACTGGGGTTGGCGGCGTAAACACAGCCTGCAGGGGGTTAGTGCACCACGGCTAGCCAGGAGGGAGTCCGGGGAAAAGTCTGGAGCTGCCGAAGAGGAAAGAGACTTTTTCTTGCCTCTTTGTTTCCTGGTGCGCGAGGAGTAGGAGGTGGACTTTGAGAGCAAGATATATTATTTTTTCCCCTTTTCCTCTTTTTGTGAGTGTGTATGTGTATGCTTCTGTGTGAGATTTTGTCTGTATATCTTTGCTTTCACCATTTGTCCTAGGGTTCTGTCCGTCCGGGGTTTTTTTGTTTTGTTTTACGTTAAAAACATTTTTTTCTTAATAATTATTTTTTATTTTAATAACTTTTATTTTTTCCTCTTTGTTCTTTCTTTCCTTTTCTTTCTTTTTTCTTTCTTTCTTTCTATTCTTTCTCTCCCTTTCTTTCTTTCTTTTTTTCTTTCTTTCTTCTTTCTTTCTTTCTTCTTTTTCTCTCTTTTATTCTAAGCCGTGTGGATGAAAGGCTCTTGGTGCTCCAGCCAGGAGTCAGTGCTGTGCCTCTGAGGTGGGAGAGCCAACTTCAGGATACTGGTCCACAAGAGACCTCCCAGCTCCACGTAATATCAAATGGCGAAAATCTCCCAGACATCTCCATCTCAACACCAACACCCAGCTTCACTCAACGACCAGCAAGCTACAGTGCTGGACACCCTATGCCAAACAACTAGCAAGACAGCAACACAACCCTACCCAGTAGCAGAGAGGCTGCATAAAATCATAAGTCCACAGACACCCCAAAACACACCACCAGACATGGACCTGCCCACCAGAAAGACAAGATCCAGCCTCATCCACCAGAACACAGGCACTAGTCCCATCAACCAGGAAGCCTACACAACCCACTGAACCAACTTTAGCCACTGGGGACAGACACCAAAAACAACGGGAACTAAAACACCAAAAACAACGGGAACGAACATGCAGCCTGCAAAAACAAGACCCCAAAACAGTAAGATAAGCAAAATGAGAAGACAGAAAAACACACAGCAGATGAAGGAGCAAGATAAAAACCCACCAGACCTAACAAATGAAGAGGAAATAGCCAGTCTACCTGAAAAAAAATCAGAATAATGATAGTAAAGATGTTCCAAAATCTTGGAAATAGAATAGAGAAAATGCAAGAAACATTTAACAAGGACCTAGAAGAACTAAGGATGAAACAAGCAATGATGAATAACACAATAAATGATATTAAAAATACTCTAGAAGGGATGAATAGCAGAATAACTGAGGCAGAAGAACAGATAAGTGACCTGGAAGATAAAATAGTGGAAATAACTACTGCAGAGCAGAATAAAGAAAAATAATGAAAGGAACTGCGGACAGTCTCAGAGACCTCCAGGACAACATTAAATGCACCAACATTCGAATTATAGGGGTCCCAGAAGAAGAGGAGAAAAAGAAAGGACTGAGAAAATATTTGAAGAGATAATAGTTGAAAAATTCCCTAATATGGGAAAGGAAATAAGTTAATCAAGTCCAGGATAGGAATGCAAGGATTCTTCAATATATGCAAATCAATCAACATGATACACCATATTAATGAATTGAAGCAGAAAAACCATATGATCATCTCAACAGATGCAGAGAAAGCTTTCAACAAAACTCAACACCCATTTATGATAAAAACCCTCCAGAAAGCAGGCATAGAGGGAACTTTCCTCAATATAATAAAGGCCATAAAAGACAAATCCACAGCCAACATTGTCCTCAATGGTGAAAAACAAACCATTTCCACTAATATCAGGAACAAGACAAGGTTGCCCACTCTCACCACTCTTATTCAATATAGTTTTGGAAGTTTTAGCCACAGCAATCAGAGAAGAAAAGGAAATAAAAGGAATCCAAATCAGAAAAGAAGAAGTAAAGCTGTCACTGTTTGCAGATGACATGATATTATACATAGAGAATCCCAAAGATGCTATCAGAAACCTACTAGAGCTAATCAATGAATTTGGTAAAGTAGCAGGATACAAAATTAATGCACAGAAATCTCTGGCATTCCTATACACTAATGATGAAAAATCTGTAAACGAATTTAAGAAAACACTGCCATTTACCAGTGTAACAAAAAGAATAAAATATCTAGGAATAAACCTACCTAAGGAGACAAAAGACTTGTATGCAGAAAATTATAAGACACTGATGAAAGAAATTAAAGATGATACAAATAGATGGAGAGATATACCATGTTCTTGGATTGGAAGAATCAACACTGTGAAAATGACTCTACTACCCAAAGCAATCTACAGCTTCAATGCAATCCCTATCAAACTACCACTGGCATTTTTCACAGAACTAGGACAAAAAAATTTCACAATTTGTATGGAAACACAAAAGACCCCGAATAGCCAAAGCAATCTTCAGCACGAAAATTGGAGCTGGAGGAATCAGGCTCCCTGACTTCAGACTATACTACAAAGCTACAGTAATCAAGACAGTGATCATGGGGACGTCATCAGAACTACCAGAGGACTGGCTGAAATACCAGTGTTCTGGCCAGCTTACAAATTAGAAATTATACAGAATCCAATTTTATTTTTTTGTTATGTAATATATATGTGCATTCCATATGTGGACTCTAAAAACATAATGAAATATATCAACTCTTCCCTCCCTATACTTTCTCCTCAGCAGAATCTAGCAGCCTCTACTATGAGTCTTATCCTTTTTTTTTTTTATTGTTTGTACCAGATCACAACCCCAGGGAACCTATGTATTTACTAATGTATATCTAGATTATAGTTTACCATTGTTCTTTTTCTTTGCAATTCATTCCGTCCACTTCTGGCATCAGAACCTCATTTTTCCTTTGGAGAAGTCCTTGTGATTCCGGTAGGCTGTGTGTCTCCTCCCTAGGCTGTGTGACTTGGGGCTGGCTAGACACAGTGTTTTATATATACTCTATATGTCTTAAGTACTTATTTGTCTGTTTTCCATCATTTTCCCTCCACATTTTAGTGTAGTTATTTTTTAATTGACATTTGTAATCCTTTCTTTTGTTTGACTAAGGTACTGTTCAACCAATCTGAGTGCTTAATTTCAGCATTTTTAATTCTAGAAGTTCCTTTGGTTGCATTTCACAGATCATTTTTGCTTAAATTGTACATGTTGTCCTTTTTTTTAATACATTAATCATAATTTTAAATAATAGTTTCATTGAGATATAATTTACTTTCCATATTATTTAAAGTGTACAATTTAATGTGTTATGCATCTACCACCACAATCAATTTTAGAACTTTCATCCACCCCCCCAAAAGAAAAAGAATCTGTTATAGGTCACTCACTCCCCCATTTCTCCAAACCCTAGGCAGCCACTAATATACTTTGTCTCTACAGATTTGTCTAGATTGGACATTGCATACAAATGGAATCATACAATTACTTAGCATGTTTTCAAGGTTCATCCATGTTGTAGCATGCATCAGTACTTGATTTCTTTTTATGGCTGAATAATATTCCATGGTGTAGATATTACTGTTTCATTTATCCATTCACAGTAAATGGCCATTTGGGGTATTTCCACTTTGGGGCTCTTATGAATAATGCTGCTGTGGTTGGATTTATGTGCAAGTTTTGTATGCAGGTCTAGATTTGTTTTTTAAATTAACAGACTACTTCGGAGCAGTTTCTGGTTTACAGAAAAATTAAGCAGAAAGGACAGAGTTCTCATACCTCCTTACCTCTCTACCCAGTTTCCCCTATTATTAACATCTTACATTAGCGTAATAGATTTGTTATAGTTAATGAACCAATATTGATACATTATTACTAACTAATGTCCATGGTTTACTTGAGACTTCACTCTTTGTTTTGTACATTGTATGATTTTTGACAGATGTGCAATAACCTGTATCCACCATTACAGAACCATACACAGGAGTTTCTCTGCCTTTAAAATTCCGGGCTTCACCCATCCTTTTCTCCCTCCCCACAACCTCTGGCAACCACTGATCTTTTGACTGTCTCCACACTTTTGCCTTTTCCTAAATTTCATACAGCTGCAATCATATAATATGCATGTAGCCTTTGCAGATTGGCTTTTTTTCACTTAGCAATATGCATTTAAGCTTCTTCCATGTCTTTTCATGGCTACATAGCCTTTTCTCTTTATTGCTGAATGCTATTCCTTTGTACCGATATACCATAGTTTGTTTATCCATTCACCCATTGAAAAACATCTTGGTTGATTTCAAGTTTTGGCAATTATGCAAGAAACTGTTATAAACATCCATGTGCAGGTTTTTATGTGGCTGTAACTTTTCAGTTCCTATGGGTAAATACCAAATAGCATGATTACTAGATCACTGTGTAGTAAAAGTATGTTTAGTTTTGTAAGAAACTGCCAAGTATCCTCCTAGCAACAAATGAGAATCCCAGTTGTTCTGCATCGTCAACAACTTTGGTACTTCAGTATTTGGATTTTAGACATTTGAATAGGTGTGTAGTGGTTCCCCCCAAAAGAAAAAGAATCTGTTATAGGTCACTCACTCCCCCATTTCTCCAAACCCTAGGCAGCCACTAATATACTTTGTCTCTACAGATTTGTCTAGATTGGACATTGCATACAAATGGAATCATACAATTACTTAGCATGTTTTCAAGGTTCATCCATGTTGTAGCATGCATCAGTACTTGATTTCTTTTTATGGCTGAATAATATTCCATGGTGTAGATATTACTGTTTCATTTATCCATTCACAGTAAATGGCCATTTGGGGTATTTCCACTTTGGGGCTCTTATGAATAATGCTGCTGTGGTTGGATTTATGTGCAAGTTTTGTATGCAGGTCTAGATTTGTTTTTTAAATTAACAGACTACTTCGGAGCAGTTTCTGGTTTACAGAAAAATTAAGCAGAAAGGACAGAGTTCTCATACCTCCTTACCTCTCTACCCAGTTTCCCCTATTATTAACATCTTACATTAGCGTAATAGATTTGTTATAGTTAATGAACCAATATTGATACATTATTACTAACTAATGTCCATGATTTACTTGAGACTTCACTCTTTGTTTTGTACATTGTATGATTTTTGACAGATGTGCAATAACCTGTATCCACCATTACAGAACCATACACAGGAGTTTCTCTGCCTTTAAAATTCCGGGCTTCACCCATCCTTTTCTCCCTCCCCACAACCTCTGGCAACCACTGATCTTTTGACTGTCTCCACACTTTTGCCTTTTCCTAAATTTCATACAGCTGCAATCATATAATATGCATGTAGCCTTTGCAGATTGGCTTTTTTTCACTTAGCAATATGCATTTAAGCTTCTTCCATGTCTTTTCATGGCTACATAGCCTTTTCTCTTTATTGCTGAATGCTATTCCTTTGTACCGATATACCATAGTTTGTTTATCCATTCACCCATTGAAAAACATCTTGGTTGATTTCAAGTTTTGGCAATTATGAAAGAAACTGTTATAAACATCCATGTGCAGGTTTTTATGTGGCTGTAACTTTTCAGTTCCTATGGGTAAATACCAAATAGCATGATTACTAGATCACTGTGTAGTAAAAGTATGTTTAGTTTTGTAAGAAACTGCCAAGTATCCTCCTAGCAACAAATGAGAATCCCAGTTGTTCTGCATCGTCAACAACTTTGGTACTTCAGTATTTGGATTTTAGACATTTGAATAGGTGTGTAGTGGTATCTCATTATTGTTCTAATTTAAAATTCCCTGATGACATGGAATGTGTAGCATCTTTTCATACGCTTATTTGCCATGTGTCTATTTTCTTTGTTTAATCATAGTTGTTTTATTTTTTAACCAAGGCCTACTAACTCTTGTCCTCCTGTGTCTATTTATATTGTCTTTTTTCTTTCTTTCTTTTTTTCTTTCTTGAGCTTTTGATCATTTAGTCTTTTTCCTGGTATGTCCAATTATTTTTAATATTAAAATGGGGCTTAACTTATTTTAGGAAACTATAAAAATACCTCCACATTCCGGATGTTGTTATCGTTCTCTTGAAAAGATTTACTTTTGCCCATGGCAGACAGTTACTATAGGGACTGGAAACCTTAGTCCATTCTCAGTTTGAGCTCATTCAAAGCTGTTTTTCAGTCTGTGTGAAGGTCGCTCTATTTCTGTCTTGTCCTTCCTCTACAGGTGTTGCCATTTGGTATTACCATGTGAACGTCTGGATTCTCCCTATTCCCAACTACCCTTGTATTTGTTAGGCTTTAAATGTAATGGTTCCCCCAGCCCTGTGAGACTAAGGATACATGTAGCTTGTCATTCCATTAGTTGTTGCCTTTAGCTTGAGCTCTTGCCGTTTGGCTTCTGTGGTTAGAGTCTTTTGAACTCCTTGGCTTTTCAGCTCCTAGGCTGTATGAGTTGAATCAGCAAATGCCCCAAGGAGAAAAGCTGCACCAAATGCCAAGCTTGCATCTGTGTTTCCCTTCTCTGCAGAACTTGGCCCACAGGTCTCGGTGTCTCTCTAACATTCGGCTGCTGGCGAAGAGATGTTTTCTTACTTTATCCAGGTTTTCTAAAATTTCTTTAGACTTCACCTGACCTTATGTTATTATTGAAGTATCATCTCAATTACCCCTAGGAAGAAAATTTACAATTTTATGTTTTTATTTTCTATATTACCTCAGTTTCTGTAGAGACCTTTTACCTGATTCTTCAGTCTAGTTCCTGTGTTACCAGTATGATGGAGATAGGTGGAGGCTAAGAATATTGAGGGGAAAATCACTGATGAATGATATGTCTCGTTCTTTTTGTTTTTCCTCTCCTTATTTACTCTGGCAGCCTACATTTGCCCTTCTTGATTTGACCCAGTTGCCCAAATACGCAACCCACTCTGGCAAAGACCTGAGTTTACGCTCATAAATGTCTGCATGTTAGGATTAGCTAGATGATGAACACCATGCCAAAGTTCTTTGTGTGACCAGTCAGAATGGCCATCACTAAAAAATCTACAAACAATAAATGCTGGAGAGGGTGTGGAGAAAAGGGAACCCTCTTGCACTGTTGGTGGGAATGTACATTGATAGAGCCACTATGGAGTACAGTATGGAGGTTCCCTAAAAAAACTAAAAATAAAACTACCGTACGACCCAGCAACCCCACTACTGGGCATATACCCTAAAAAAACCCATAATTCGAAAAGAGACATGTACCACCATGTTCATTGCAGCACTATTTACAATCGCCAGGACATGGAAGCAACCTAAGTGTCCATCGACAGATTAATGATAAAGAAGATGTGGCACATATATACAATGGAATATTACTCAGCCATAAAAAGAAATGAAATTGAGTTATTTGCAGTGAGGTGGATGGACCTAGAGACTGTCATACAGAGTGAAGGAAGTCAGAAAGAGAAAAACAAATACCATATGCTAACAGATATATGAAATCTAAAAAAAAAAAAATTGTTCTGAAGAACCTAGGGGCAGGACAGGAATAAAGACGCAGACGTAGAGAATGGACTTGAGGACACGGGGTGGGGGAAGGGTAAGCTGGGATGAAGTGACAGAGTGGCTTGGACATATATACACTACCAAGTGTAAAATAGATACTAGTGGGAAGCAGCCACATAGCACAGGGTAATCAGCTCTGTGCTCTGTGACCACCTAGAGGGGTGGGGTAGGGAGGGTGGGAGGGAGGGAGACGCAAGAGGGAAGAGATATGGGGATATATGTATATGTATAGCTGATTCACTTTGTTATAAGCAGAAACTAACACAGCATTGTAAAGCAATTATTCTCCAATAAGGATGTTAAAAAGCAAAAAGTTAGACAGTAAAAAATTCAAAAGAATTGCCCACACTCCTCCAACAGATTCTGTAACATTTAGCAGAATAGAATTCACACTGAATCTGGTTTATGAGTAAAAGAAAAGTCAAGTTTAAAGTGGATCACAGATGACAACCTTTCTTTTCCATGTGCCTGCTTTGGAGCCATATTTCTGCTGACCACTCAAAACCTTCCTCTTGAGTATTCTGTGATATATTAGAACCAGGAATAAGGGATGTTAGTGCTGGAAGGATCAGCCACTGGTCTGCGATTTAACTCACATATCCTTTCTGCACCAGGCTCTTTAAGATCATTGAGTTAGCTTAAGAATTTTGAAGCTGTAGAAGTCAAGACAGTCCATTACAATATGCCAATATTACTATTCTCCTGCTCTGACATTCTCCACTGATGGACAGATGAAGGAGAAGGAAGGGCAGTCACCAGTAACTGAGAGCAAATAAAACTGGAATATTATAATTCAGTATCATTTGAGTGACTGAATTGGCTGGCAGAGTGTTCTCCAGTTAAGGGGGAGGAAAGATTAATTCTGCACATGACACCACTACTGTATTTATACAAGTCTACTGGGA
This sequence comes from Neophocaena asiaeorientalis asiaeorientalis, assembly GCF_003031525.2. Classification (NCBI taxonomy): domain Eukaryota; kingdom Metazoa; phylum Chordata; class Mammalia; order Artiodactyla; family Phocoenidae; genus Neophocaena; species Neophocaena asiaeorientalis. The sequence continues at coordinate 7,454 of NW_020173724.1, read as the reverse complement.
CAGTTGTTTACCTTGAATTGTTTTCTTCATTCATTTCAGTCAGACAGTTGTGTTGACTGATTTTCCTTTTTGATGTATGAAATGACTGACTGAATTTACCATTTAATTTCCACTAATGCACTGTAAAAACAATAAATTAGTCAACTTGGATTGGCAGGTATGAAAATGTTTACCCCAGAACTAGACAGAAATATAATATTGCCTTCTACAGAAATGTAAGTCATATGCCCTGGATGTGGGGGAAATGTTCCAATTTTAACTATTTTGCCATGTTTCAAAAATGTAGGGTCACTGATCCCATAGTAAAAATAAGAAGATCTGTGAAGTCCAGAAACACATAGTTTTGTGTGACTCTGACAATCACATAACACAAAAGAAAAAACTATTATGAGATAAATTTTACTGAGTTTCATACTTATCAAGAGGTGTTTCTATGTTAAACTTTTGAGTCTTATTCTAGAAGTTCTTTAGGAACAAACACTTCAAATATATTCATAGAAAACCCTCTTTATTTATAATTTCATTCTTCCAATATTTATAGTTACTACAACAGGCCATTTCTCCATGTCCCATCCCATGATTCTCTGCTCCTACTGAACATTTGGAAATTGGTGGCATGAGCAGGAAAGTGAAGACGTTTTTGAGATTACTGAATAATGCTGATTTTATAAAGACTGCTTTCTTCCACAGTTGACAAACTTATGATGGCACTGATGGTTGGATACTACTCTTAGAGATGAAAAAGGTCTTAAGGAATCTTCCGTATTCTATTCACCAATCTGTGTTCTTGTTCAAAGCAAAATTAATTCCTTTCAAAATTAACATATTAGCTTAATAATAATTTTAATCTTAAAATAATCTATCTGTAAGACTGGGAATTTTGGGTAGGAAGAAGTGACAGAAGATGGGACAAAAAGAGAATTCATAGAAAGACAAAACAGAAATTTTTAAATGGTGGGTGCGAACTTCTGTTTCCAACTCTATCAGTTTACCTTAGGAAAACATACTAGAAAGGCCAGATAAATCATAAGCAACATTTGACTGTGAGCGTTAGAAAGCTACTAAGGTAGCCATGACCTAGAAAAGTAAACTAGAAAGAAACTCACTGAAGTGAGAACAATACTCTGTACATGCGATTCTAGCCCAGTCATTTAGAAACTACTGATGAAGAGCAAAAGTCTGAGAAACCGAATGTGGCTCCTAAGAGGTAGAAAAGCCAGTAGATCTTCGGACAATGTCATAGGACTAAGGAAACCAGAGTTGGAATTGAGAAATAACAAGGCAGCTAGAATTTTAAGGACCAAAATCACAGAGAGAGTAAAGATTCAGAGAACGGAGCTGGATTCAGCAACAGTGTTCCCTTGCAGTATTTTCCATGTATAATAGGTAGACAAGATGCTAAGAAGTCAAACAAAAGCTAACTGAAGTTAAGCAAAGACTTAATTGGCTCATAATGCTGAAGAGACACAATTGGGGTTCAGAACCTATGAAAGATTTGTGGCCCAATGGAAAACTAATGATATGAATTAGGACATTGGAAGTCTCTACATATGTGTGTGTGTGTCTGTGTGTCTGTGTGTCTATGTGTTAGGAAGGTTGATGCAACATCTACATTGAACCTTATAAAGAAGGAAAATGAGTATGAAGTTGGTCCAGTGACTGAGGTGATCTTCCCCTCTGCTCCCTACCTAAGAATAGGAAATTCTCTCCTCAAGAAAATACAGTTGACCCTTGAACAATGTAGGGGTTAGAGACGCTGACTCCCTGTGCAGTCAAAAATCCACATATAACTTTATGGTCGGCCCTTCTTATCTGTGGTTCTGAATCTGAGGATTCAACCAACCACAGATCATGTAGTGACTGAATTGGCTGGCAGAGTGTTCTCCAGTTAAGGGGGAGGAAAGATTAATTCTGCACATGACACCACTACTGTATTTATACAAGTCTACTGGGACAGTTGTTTACCTTGAATTGTTTTCTTCATTCATTTCAGTCAGACAGTTGTGTTGACTGATTTTCCTTTTTGATGTATGAAATGACTGACTGAATTTACCATTTAATTTCCACTAATGCACTGTAAAAACAATAAATTAGTCAACTTGGATTGGCAGGTATGAAAATGTTTACCCCAGAACTAGACAGAAATATAATATTGCCTTCTACAGAAATGTAAGTCATATGCCCTGGATGTGGGGGAAATGTTCCAATTTTAACTATTTTGCCATGTTTCAAAAATGTAGGGTCACTGATCCCATAGTAAAAATAAGAAGATCTGTGAAGTCCAGAAACACATAGTTTTGTGTGACTCTGACAATCACATAACACAAAAGAAAAAACTATTATGAGATAAATTTTACTGAGTTTCATACTTATCAAGAGGTGTTTCTATGTTAAACTTTTGAGTCTTATTCTAGAAGTTCTTTAGGAACAAACACTTCAAATATATTCATAGAAAACCCTCTTTATTTATAATTTCATTCTTCCAATATTTATAGTTACTACAACAGGCCATTTCTCCATGTCCCATCCCATGATTCTCTGCTCCTACTGAACATTTGGAAATTGGTGGCATGAGCAGGAAAGTGAAGCAGTTTTTGAGATTACTGAATAATGCTGATTTTATAAAGACTGCTTTCTTCCACAGTTGACAAACTTATGATGGCACTGATGGTTGGATACTACTCTTAGAGATGAAAAAGGTCTTAAGGAATCTTCCGTATTCCATTCACCAATCTGTGTTCTTGTTCAAAGCAAAATTAATTCCTTTCAAAATTAACATATTAGCTTAATAATAATTTTAATCTTAAAATAATCTATCTGTAAGACTGGGAATTTTGGGTAGGAAGAAGTGACAGAAGATGGGACAAAAAGAGAATTCATAGAAAGACAAAACAGAAATTTTTAAATGGTGGGTACGAACTTCTGTTTCCAACTCTATCAGTTTACCTTAGGAAAACATACTAGAAAGGCCAGATAAATCATAAGCAACATTTGACTGTGAGCGTTAGAAAGCTACTAAGGTAGCCATGACCTAGAAAAGTAAACTAGAAAGAAACTCACTGAAGTGAGAACAATACTCTGTACATGCGATTCTAGCCCAGTCATTTAGAAACTACTGATGAAGAGCAAAAGTCTGAGAAACCGAATGTGGCTCCTAAGAGGTAGAAAAGCCAGTAGATCTTCGGACAATGTCATAGGACTAAGGAAACCAGAGTTGGAATTGAGAAATAACAAGGCAGCTAGAATTCTAAGGACCAAAATCACAGAGAGAGTAAAGATTCAGAGAACGGAGCTGGATTCAGCAACAGTGTTCCCTTGCAGTATTTTCCATGTGTAAAAGGTAGACAAGATGCTAAGAAGTCAAACAAAAGCTAACTGAAGTTAAGCAAAGACTTAATTGGCTCATAATGCTGAAGAGACACAATTGGGGTTCAGAACCTATGAAAGATTTGTGGCCCAATGGAAAACTAATGATATGAATTAGGACATTGGAAGTCTCTACATATGTGTGTGTGTGTCTGTGTGTCTGTGTGTCTATGTGTTAGGAAGGTTGATGCAACATCTACATTGAACCTTATAAAGAAGGAAAATGAGTATGAAGTTGGTCCAGTGACTGAGGTGATCTTCCCCTCTGCTCCCTACCTAAGAATAGGAAATTCTCTCCTCAAGAAAATACAGTTGACCCTGGAACAATGTAGGGGTTAGAGACGCTGACTCCCTGTGCAGTCAAAAATCCACATATAACTTTATGGTCGGCCCTTCTTATCTGTGGTTCTGAATCTGAGGATTCAACCAACCACAGATCATGTAGTACTGTATTACTTATTGAAAAAAAATCCATGTATAAGTGGATCTGTGCAGTTCAAACCCAGGTTGTCCAAAGGGCAACTGTAATGTCATTCAGATTCCCTACAACTTGTCATATCCCAAGTCTGGTATTCACTGAAGACCCACCAAGACTACCAAGAAAAGGAGAATTAGAATAAAAAACAAAACAGAATCAGAATCATAGATGACCTAAACATTAAAGTTCATACATATTTTGGTAAATATTATCAAGTTCAAGAAAATAGATGACAAGGTGAAGAATTTAACTTGACATCTAGAAACTATAAACTGATTGAAGTTGAACTGATAGAATTAAAAATTATACGAAATTTAAAACTCGGTAGTGGATTGGACACAGGTAAAGAGAGGTAAGTGAACTGGAAGACAGAGTAGTAACAATATTAAGACTAAAGCAAGGGGAACGAAAAGAATAAAAAGTACACAAAAGCACATTTGAGACATATGGGCCACAGTAAACGTTTTTATCATATGTGTAAACTGGAGTCCAAAGAAAAAAGGAGAGAGAGATTGGGATGAAAACAATATTTCAGAAATATTAACAGCTGAGAGTTCTCTAAAACTAAAAGGAATATATGGAGCCATAAATTCAATAAGCACTAAAAAAATGCAACAAGAACAAATACAAAGAAAACCACACCTAAGATCACCACAGTACAATTCATGAATAGCAAAGAAAAACATGACATCTTAAAAGCAGCCGGAAGAAAAAGACACAGATTACTTTCAAAGGAACAATAGGATTAAGATTACAGTTTACTTCTCAGCGAAACTGACTAGATACTAGAAAATAATGGAATAACATTTTTAAGTGCTAAAGAAAAGAACTGCCCATTGGGAATTCTAGAGGCAGAGAAAATGTTGTTTGGAAGGAAAGATGAAATAAGGAAATTTGCAGACAAACAAAATTTAGAAAATATGTTCTCATCAGAACGGACTGAATTAAATTCTAAAGGGAGACCTGCAGACAGAGGAAGATTATCACAGATGAAAATAAGGACTTTATAAAGAATTATGTATAACGGAAAGGATAAATAAGTGGATAAACCTAAATAAAATCTAACAACACAAAAGGTTAATAATAAAATATATCAAAAATTAGAATGCATTAAAACAAATGGAAGAGGAAAAAGTAGTAAAAGAAATTTAAGATCTCAGCATTGCTTGAGAAGCAGTAAAAGACCTAATAAGTCATGGTACGTGTGTAACTGCTACTTATGTAAAAATAACAAGCTAATACAAGGGAAAATGGAATTTGAAGAAATCTCAAAGGAAGAAAGAAGAGCAAAAGGAACATAAAAAGGTGGGACAAAGAGTAAACAAGGAGTAAACGGTCTATAAGAAATTACATTAACTGTAAATACTCAAATTGAAGGACAAGGATTATTGAAACAAACAAAAAACCTAATTCTATGCCACCTACAAGAGACAAGAGTCAGATTGAAAATGAAAGGATTCAAAAATTATGTCACAACAACAATAAGTAAAATTGAAGAAGATTTTTTAATGTTAACATAGATTTGAAAGCAAAAAGTATCACTGGCGATAAGGCAGGTTAATAAAACCCACTGTTACTTTACAGGGAATATATTATAAGTCTAATCTTCAATGCAATATATGAAGGGAAATTCCAAAAATCTAAGTAGAAATAGGAAAATCTAAATTACCTAGATCAATAACATAGAACCACAACAACAAATCAGCAGATTATAGAAGATCTGAATACCATCATTAAAACCTTTTGGCCCAACTTAAAGACAACAGAAAGTACAACTTTCTAGGAGAAACCACATGGCCAGCAAACCAGGCCGTTACCCTCGGTAACGGTCATACCTGCCAAAAAATATACAGACTAGCCTGCATTCATGAATACATAGGAATTCTTCATTTATCTGGCATTATTAGGCAATGAGGTATTGTATGTTAGGATAAGTATTTTTTAAATGACAAATTGAAGAGGAATTATTTTAACCTTCACTTGGTAATTTTTTTCTAAAATGAAGAAATGTATCCACTGGTGTATCTAATGTTTCCGTGATAACTTGGGGTCATCAGTTCAATCAACGTTTGCATGAATAATGCAAATGGAAACAAGACAGGCATGCTTACTGAAACTGAAAATGACATGGCACTGGCTGGAGTAACTAATGAGAGAGCAAGAAAAAAAACAAAAATGAAAACAAACTGTGATCAAGAAACAATCAGTCAAGTTCCGATTTTCTGTACTTCGTTTCAAAACGAGATACCACAAATCCCAGCGAGAGACTGCAGCATCATTAGCTGTTTTTCTCCTTTGTTTCCACCTTCTTTTCCTTTTCCTTCTACCCTAGATTGTTCCAGGAAGTGATTATAGCTCCTTGCAAAACAAATTCTAATACTTGCTTTCTCTCACACAAACTTCACAATATGTCCATGTGATAAATAGTGTGGAGGTAAAACACAATTCATCACAGGCACATCTCCTATGAAAACAGAATTAGAAACTAGCTTCTAAACATGCAGAGAGAAGGGTGTGGTGTCAGGCACTAATTTCCTTGCGAATTCCTCTCCATTTCTAATAGACGTTCTTCTTTACCAAGATCCCTTTTTATTGGTATCCTATTCCAGACTGCTCCACTCCGCCCATCCTCATTCTGTAAAATACATTCACACTCTTCTGTGACCCTACTTATTTGCCCATTAAATAATCAATCATAGAACTGTCGGAATTAAATGCAGAGTGAAATTAAAATACTGGAGTCACTTGGAGGGTTTAAGCAGCTCCACCAGAAAATACTGGGCATGGATTTAAAAGAGGCTGCGTGGGACTTGCTCTTGTCCAAGTTCTTTCTCAAGAAGTATCTGAAATAAGCCTAAATTCAGAGTTAATCAGACTGGCCTGCTTTCTCAGGTGGACTGGAATTCATTGCTCTTTCCCCTCAACTCCGATGTCAGTGGCACTTTCCGGAGATGAGGTGGACTTCTCTGCCTACTGCAGAAGCGCAGTTCCCCCGGGTCCACTCCGTCTGAATCCCACACTTGAGGCCAGATGCCAGCCTTCCCAGAACATTCGTGGCCTCATTTCAGTTTTTGACCTGCTCAGATTGAGTCCCTCTAGACTCTTTCTCAGCTTGAAACCTGATCTTCAACCGCTTTCTCTGACCTCGATGGTGACCTGCCTACTTTAGGCCTCAGGTGCTTTAGCTATAAAATGATATAGTTGCCCTTAATTCTAAAGTCTTCTTTCTAAAGCGCTACAATGTGGTGGCTCCTTGAAAATGTTTCTCTTTGCTGGTTTTAATTTTGTAGAGAATTAAAACCCCTGCTACTCTAAAAGACAGTAAGTTACATTGGATAAGGAAAGTGTGCTTTTGTAGTTAGATTAACAGGGATGGAAGACGACTTAGTATGTTTTAAGATACTCATGATCCATTCTCGTGAGAGTCGGGGGAAGAAGGGGAAGAGAGTTAATAAAATACCAAACGATTGTGACAAATTAAGTTCACCAAGATGTAGCTGATTAGTTACTACTTGAACAAGCCACACAAATCCAATTCAAGTTGTTCTTTAGTTTTCTAAGAAGGATCGCAGTGAACTGAGTCCCATGTTCAGTAGCTCCACGTTCAATG
>NW_020173723.1:458287-503854 GCF_003031525.2 Neophocaena asiaeorientalis asiaeorientalis | reverse complement strand
AAAAAAATCAACCCTAAATATATTCAAGTGTTCAAGCATTCATAATGCTTAAAGAGCATTATGTGTTTGGGGGGAAGAGGAGGGAAGCAGTATCAGTCCAGCGGATATCTCGAACTAGTGGGCCAAATCTCACTTGCCAAAGTGTTTTGATTTAGTTTTTGGTTTTTTTTTTTAAGTTTCTGTCATTTAAAGGTCAGGAGACTTAACATAAAAGTCTATATTTCTTGAAAAATCAGACTTAGAAAAACTAGATCTGTACATGGCAGTTATCCAAGGCAATAGTCAGTTGTAAGTGATTTGCAGCTCTCTTCGCTATGAACAGAAAGCCTCTCCAGTTGCCCAGTCCTCCAATTTACCATCACCCCCCTCTGGCCTCTTCAGCACTGAGGCTTAGTGTAAGTTACCTTTTCATTTTATCGTTTCTTTATTTGGGGCATGTTTTACTTAGGTGTGTCATCCTGCCTGGCGTCTGAATTTGCAACTCCAGCTATATAGGGTAAGAGGGAAGAAGGACCTTAATTTATATTACTGTTTCCAGACAGTGCTGTGAAGGACTGTTTTGTCAAGAGGTGCAGTTACCTTCCGTGATGTCAGCCTCAGAAGATGAATCTGCCTCAGATATCCCTAGAGTCCTTTCACTCAGTAAGCTGCAGTTTTGTCATCTGAACTACCTTGATGATCATAATATTCCCTCTCCTGCCTGCCACCTGGGATTACGGTGAAATGTGACCGTGAAATATGAAAGTGCTTTGTTAAATGTAAAACCATTAAACAAATTAGTTGCAATAACTCTAAAGCAGCAATTTTCTTATCTGGAGGTACAGATTTACTTTTACCTCCCAGTGACCTCTCTTCCCAAAGTGGGGGAGGGGGAGGGGAAATATATGGCCACAGACAAGAGATACTGTGATTGGGGTCGATTTAGAAAAGAACAAAAAAATGTACAATTGCCTTTTAAATTATAGAATATTTTGACATGAGGGGTTTTTTGGGGGGAGGGGGAGAGGGATAGGGATGATGGTAGTAAAAGAGAGAAGATAGAGAGAGGTGAGAAATGACCTTTGCTAAACCCTGCTGCTTAACATACTTTGATCGCATCAGATTTGAAGTATTATAGTCATCTAAATTTGGAGACAGATGGTCTGCTTTTGTTTTTTGAAATAAAAATTCATTTTCCCATGGATTTCTAAAGTTTTTAGAAATGTATTTCAGAGATGTTCTCTGTTTATTTGATCCAAATGGAAAACTCTTTTATTAAGCTCTCTGTCGGACTCTCAACCACTGCGCCACCAGGGAAGCCCTGCCTTATTTCTTTACTTTGAGACACTTTCCTCATATAAGAGCAATTCCTGGTAGTTACACTTTGGACCCACTCTCTTTCCAAGTAAAGTTCTGTTCTTTGCTATATTTGTGTCCTAGTGAGATTATATATGTTGTGACAGAATAACCACACACTGAGTTCCATACTCATATCCAAAACAGCTGGGATCTTCAATTCCATACAGTTGTGTCTCCCTCTTACTCTACTTATTTGCCCATTTTTCAGAGCTTTTCTGTCACAAAACCAGAGGGTCTACCATGAGAAGGGCAATTGTAGCCCTGTATGGGGATGAGGGGGATGAAGTCCCTGAATCCTGAAAATTGGGAACAGAGTGCTGTCATACATGATTCTTGCCAAACACTGGGTGAGTTTAAGCTGGGACCTCACTCTCTAATGTAAATATTCAAAATTGATTTATATTTTTAAGCAGTGTTCTATAAACGTACATTCTAGAGTTTAAAATACTGTTTTATGTTCCGAACTATACTCACGCTTCAAGGGGTAACCTTTAGTTCACCTTTGAAATTTACACTTATCTTGTGTGAGTCTCTGATGAGTTTTTAAGCTTTGATTTTATTTTCTAAATGTATATATTAATGACAGAAGAGTATAAACATTATTAATCTTTTTATTTTCAGATTCATTAATTACCTGAGTTTCTTAGAGTTTTTATCTTTTAATAGTATAGTCACCAAAACTAATACTGATGTTAACCTTAATAACCAAATAAAGTCCCAATGTCTTTGGCAGCTCGGCACCGAAACAGTATTATGAAAGTTTCATTTAAGATCCAGAGATCGGTAAATCGTACACTGCCTCTAGGTTCTGTCATACTTGGTAAACACCCAGAAAACTTCACGTGTATCACAGGTTCAGCACCCCAAATTCCCTTAACTGACTGTCTGCAGGACCATAACATCTAAGACTGTTCAATATTAAAAATCCTAAAGTCTAACCTTCTCCTTTCCTTCTTCTTCTCTTCTCCTTCTTCATCTCTCTCTCTCCCTTATTTTTCTATATTTAATCCCTCACCTCATGAAGACCCTGTCTCTTGACTACCATTTTATCATCGGTAGTCTCTGTCAATAGATTAACTTTCTTCCTTGTCTAGCCACATTACTTGGTTTATTATTTATTCACACCAGTATCTAAACTTTCCTTGCCTTTTGTCTTGCTTCCACTTTTTCCCAGCATACTGTCCACCCTAGTTCAGTTTAGCCATTTGCTTTTTCAACTGATATATATATAAATGTAACTAAATTCTAGTAGTGAAAATCACATAGCCAGATTACTGTGGTGATGATTTGTCATGGTCTATAATGTAGCTAGCCATTCTTTCCTTTTCCTACTCACAGCTACTGTTCTTTTATCGTTCCTTAAACTTTCTACCCCACAATTTTTTTTTTTTTTTACGCGGCCCTCTCACTGTTGTGGCCTCTCCCATTGCGGAGCCCTGGCTCCTGACGCACAGGCTCAGTGGCCATGACACCCGGGCCCAGCTGCTCCGCAGCATGTGGGATCTTCCCGGACCGGGGCACGAACCCGTGTCCCCTGCATCGGCAGGCAGACTCTCAACCACTGCGCCACCAGGGAAGCCCTACCCCACTTTTTTTTAAAAACAAAATTCACACTTTGTTTAGGTTGATAAAAGCTATACAAAATTGATTTTCTTCACCAAAAATTACAGCAATATTTTCTGTATTATTCCTAGATAAACCACAAAACACTTATTTTTGTAGGTTTTCTAGGTTTTGCTTATAAATCAAGATGAGGCAGTAGATCATGGAAAAAGACAGAAAAAAACAGACAAATCAGTTGTCAGTATCCATGGCCTCTGATCCTGCTTTGACCATGAAACAGAAGTGTTCAACATATACCTGCCAAAAAGCTTATGAAGATGTAGGCTCAATAAAGGAATATAAACAACAACCAGATGTGGAACGACAATGGCAGGCTCTTCCATTCAAACTTTAATTATAACTTGTTACTTTAACTTCATTTGATAAAGACAGAATCTACACTGAAATCCTTGTTTGGCAAGCTCACATGTTTCTCTTACAGTCTGATAATTTTCTTAAGAGTCCCTTACAGATTTTTAACAGCATACTTAAAACTCCTATTATTCAAAGGTCAGTCATGAGCTTCACTGTAATGTTTATAAAATGTATTCCTTCCACCCATACCTCCTCAAAAGTTATTTCTTCAAAGAACTGATAACTCAATACCTGACAATTGGATCCACAGTGATAAATGTTAGTGTCTAAAACGACTTAACTAATACAATTCCAAAGTGCCATTAGCAGAGATCACACAGAGTGTAACATGGTACTTTCAATGCTATCTTCTGGAAGAACAGTTAGGTCTCCAAAGCATGGAACTTCAAACAGGCCATTTAAACAGGCAGATTATCAATGACTAATGTACTCAATGGGAGGCCTACAGGTCAAGATATTCAGTGATTAAGTGGCCTACGTACACCTTACAACTTTGCTGTAAGGTATTTTTAGATTTCTTACAGATTTTTTCAAATATCAAACATAAGAGAGAGGCTATTTTAAAAGTCTCTTAGGTATTTTCAATGGTTTCTGAATTATGTATAGGAAGCTCTGACTTACTTGTATAGAGTTTGATATATGTATCCACCATTAAATCCAAATCGTGTTTTATATCCAAATTTATGTTTAGCAAAGCCAAGTTACTTTACCTTTGGTCTGTCAAAGTGTTCCTCAGGTATGCTTTGAGATGCTTTTGCCCATTTTCATAGCGTTCATTCTCAACCTTCATCACAGAAAGAATACGTAGGGCCTTGAGCAATGCATAAACATTAGGAAAATCTTGATGTCTGCCAGATGAAGAGCTTCATAAACAGTGGATGGAAGTGCTATATTTTTCCGTGTTTCCACCTGATTCTCCAACACTGCAGCTCAGCAGAGAGTGTGTCAGGATTAGGTAAATCACTTCCGTACATGTCAGCGTGATGCTCCTCTGATGTATTGAATCTGAGCTGTCCCATGACTGACGGTACCAGAGGTAAGCATGTAAGAGCTTTGAGGTGCTGTTCTGAGAAGATATCTTTCAGTTCCTGAATAATGTGTTCCACTGTTGGAACACTTAAGAGTTTCTTTATAGTAAGTCTCAGAGGTTAGCTGAGATTCCAGGTTATTGTGCTGAGCTCTGTGAAACTTCCCTGGGAGTTTCATCTGAATATCAAGTTTGGTTGCCAAATTTGTGGCTTCCTCAAACCAAAATTCATGATAAACTTCGATATTTTTCATCACTTCATTTAGTGAATGCAGCACTGCAGTCAAACTACTGGCTGCAAAGAAGACATCAGAAGTTTACCCCTGAAGATTTTTCCCAAAGGCTGTTGTAAAAGATAGAACATTTTTAAGAACAACAATGGTAACGATGAAATCAAAATCTGTTACCGCACTACAGAGTACAAATGCTTGGCCAGCTATACAGTTATTCCATCTAACATTTGTGACACTATTTATACCATCTAAACATACAACAAGTGCTTGTAGGAGGTCCACTAAGATTTCAAAAGCATCATGCCTGCCTGTCCACTGGAGAATGGCAAATTTCCTTCAGTTCTTTGCCCCTTTCTTCATTGTTCTGAAAAAGGACAGAAATTACATTGTCAAGCTCTAAAAGCAGTTGTGGTGATGGATGGAAAAAAGAACAAACTTCCTCAATTGTTCCTAATGTGACAGATACTCCCATAACAGGCAGTGATTTTGCCAACCACATATTTAAGGCACAGGAAGAGCAGAGTGTGTAGATACCTTGGGGATATTTCTCTAAAAGTCTAGAAGCAACAACTTGCATTTTGGAAGAAAATCCACTGGACACAATGTAAGCCTGGCCACGACAGTACTCTATGTTGAATCCCCACTTCTCAGTTATCATAGTGTGAAATTTCACAGCCAAAATTTCTGCATCAGTTTCATAAGGCAGGAAGCCCACAGATTCCTCTCTCAGGTTGTGAGCTTCATCAACAAACCTCACCAACACAGGCAGGTACTCTTTCCCTGCTATGTCCACCACATCGTCAGTGATGATGGAAAAGAAGTGAGAGTCTCCCACTTCTCTGAGGGTTTCTTCCCAAATGCAGCTCTCACAGATCTCTAGCATCTGTTTCTGCTATGTTTTCGAACAATGTGTTAACTGCTGTTGTCTCAAAGCGCTTTCTCAGAACCTCTTCGCCAGAATTGATCTGGTACTCAGGCAGTGTTTGAAAGTTATCAGGAGTAAAGAGACCTTCTGGGATTTCATCAGCTTCATGTCCATCCAGAGGTATGTTCCGTTTTCCCATAAGAATCAAAATTTCAAATAAAGATTTTAAGTATTGTTTTCCTTCTCTTCAAGGGTTAAAACTTGGCACTTAAACTCGGCACTTTCACTTCCGTGGCCGGGGTTCAATCTCTGGTTTGGGAATTAAGATCCCATGAGCCGCAGCCCAGCCAAAAATAAATTTTTTTTTAATTTTTTATAATAATAATAAATAAAAATGGGATCTCAAACAGTACATATTACCCTTCAATGAATACTGTTCCTTAATAGTATATTATAGACATTCCATCAGGTCAATAGATAAAAGACTGAACTCATTCCTGATAAAAGTTATATAATGGTCCAAAACTATACATTAGTTTATTCTACCATCCTTCTATTAATAATCAAATCTTCTCTAAAAACTTTTGTCACCACAAATATGGGGTGCATATATCTTTTGAAATTTAGTGTTTTTGTTTTCTTTGGATATATACTCTGGAATGGAATTGCTGGATCATATGGTAGTTCTATTTTTAGTTTTCTGAGGAACCTCTATACTGTTTTCCATAGTGGCTGTACCAATTTACATTCCAAGCAATGTACTAGGGTTCCCTTTTCTTCACATTCTCACCAACACTTGTTATCTGTGGTCTTTTTGATGATGACCATCTGACAGGTGTGAGGTGATATCTCATTGTGGTTTTGATTTGCATTTCTCTGTTGATTACCGATGTTGAGCATCTTTTCATGTGCCTGTTGGCCACCTGTATATCTTCTTTGGAAAAATTCCTATTCAGGTGTTCTGCCCATTTTTAAAATCAGGTTGTTTGTTTTTTTGATACTGAGTTGTATGAGCTGTTTATATATTTTGGATATTAACCCTTTATCAGTCATATCATTTGCAAATATTTTCTCCCATTCATTTGGTTGTTTTTTTTAGACAATATTACGTTTTTTTGTTGTTTAGTTTGGGGGTTTTTTGTTGTTTTTTAATTAAACTTTCCTTTTTGTTCTTGTTGCTGGAAAGCAAAGTTCTGACTTTGTGGTCAATTATAATATCTCATCCTGTGTTTTTAATAGTTATCTTTTTGTCATCCCAAATGCTATCTATTCCTCTTTTAAACTCTGTATCAAGTTGGTGTATTTTTATGTTTATGTAGTTCCCTATATGTAGTTCTGTAGTCCCCTATGTAATTATGCAGTTCCCTATAAAACTAAAAATGGATTTAACATCTGACCCAGCAGTTGCAGTCTTGAGCATTTATCCTAGAAATATGAAAACTTGTGTTTACATAAAAAACTGATATGAATGCTCATAGTGACTTTATTTATAATAGTCAAAAATTGGAAACAGCCCAAGTGTATTGATATTAAATATTTTCTATTATAATCTATTAATAGATCTTAGGAATAATTATATAAAAATCAATATATGTTTTTATTATATTTTGTGACATGAAGTCAGTTCAGTAATCCAGCCATATTTTTAAGATTATTTCCTTAACCCATATCATATAAATTGTGGTAAAAGTGATCTGGTTATGAAATAGTCCTTTAAATGAAAAGATGTTGTGAAATGTGTTGTTCACCAACTTTCAGAAAAAAAACTATTCTGTTTAATACCAACACACTTTTGTTTGGAAATTTACAAGTTGATAGCTGCAAGAGAGAATTTTGTGCTCATTAGCAGATACAAAGAAGTAAAGTTAAAATGTGGCACATCCCTCCCAATTTAGGGGACATCACAACAAAATTGTGTTCTGCTGACTTGAATAATGGGAGACTTTGCTAATAACTTAGCATTTATCCTTCACTTACTGTTAGAATACTAAGGACTTATAGCATATTTTCCCCCACAGACCTGGGAAAAAGTCAAGACTTCTTAATGATCAGCACCCTCAAGTGATGTATATTGTTCATTGCAGCACTGTTTACAGTAGCCAGGACATGGAAGCAACCTAATGTCCATTGATAGATGAATGGATAATGAAGATGTGGCACATATATTCAATGGAATATTAGCCATAAAAAGAAACAAAATTATTTGTAGTGAGGTGGATGGACCTATAGTCTGCCAAACAGAGTGAAGTAAGTCACTTTATACAGCAGAAACTAACACAGCATTGTAAAGCAATGATACTCCAATAAAGTTGTTTTAAAATAAAATGGCTCAAAGATATTCTGCTTAGGTGGAAAAAACCTAAAGGAAAATTTTAGATAGATTAAAAGAGACCTTGTTTTGAAGGGGGAGAAAAGCCAGATGACAGCAAAGACAGAATTCTTCCTGCCCTCTTCCTTTTAGCTTACCCAGCACTGGCAGGCCTAAGTAACACAGCATATTAGCAATTTGGATAAGAAGGGACTGTAGCAGGGAGAAAAACAGGGATCTTTTTAGAAACTATTGAATATTTACATTAAAAATGTGCTAGACTTATCCCACAAAGGTATATTTCAGTCGTACTAAAAGAGAGGTTTTAGGTTTAAACATACATGAAAAGCAAAAATTACAATTTAAAATAGGTGATTCATTAGCCTTCTTCAGCTTCTCAGTGTCAAAGGAATATTTTAGAAGAGACTGTCTATAAGTAACGTAATCCATTGATTTACTGCTATACCAGAATGATTCTGCTATTCTCTTTAACTTCATAATCTAAAAAATAAATAGGCAAGTGTAGCTGTGGTCCTGATTCTTCCTGCAGCCTGAAGAGGGGCCTATAAAATATGTCCCACCTCCTTTCATGCAAGATGCATCCTTCTATTAAGGACCTTAACCCTCTATGTACTTTACCATGTTGCACCATGCAATGATTCTGCCCACCTTCACCATCTGACTGTTGGTAAAAAAGTATATTTTACTCTTGTCCACTAAGTTTGAACCCTGTTTTATCTCTGATTATAATTAACACTTGTTTCTGCAAGATTAGCAAAATGATGACGATGAATTCTGTAATGGGCACATGGATGTGTATTGCATTATTCTACTTTGTGTTTGAAAATTCTCATAATAAAAAGTTAAAAATAACTTGTTTCTATTTAGACCTCTCTGTCCAGATGATAATCGAAGAATATATCCTTCAAATGGATTTAACTGCAGGAGACAGAGGAGATTCACACCATATTCTTCACAGGGACTTCCATCTTCATGCGTATTCCTAAAAGGTGGTTCGGTTGACTAATGTAGAGGTAAAAATCCAAGAGGTACGGAATAGCGCAAAAAGTCATATTTTTAAGCTACTGATTATAAATATGTATGCCTGTATATTGATGAGCTTTAGAGAGAGCATTATGATTTACCATCAGAAAAAAGTTCAATTGGTATTGAGTAGTTCACTTTACCAACAGCCCACCATTTACCTATCTTTGCCCCTTTTTCATTGTTACTTGTCCAAAAATCATTTCATAATAGAAAATTTAAGTTGTATGTCAAAAGGCAACTTGTGTTATTACAAAATGAGCCATCTACATTTTTTGAAATATTTAAGAGTATTTATAAATATAAGGAAACTAACAGTGTGGAACATATATAATTGTTGCTTTTTCAAACTCAGAAATCTAATTTATTGAGGTTGTACTTTTAGTTACATATGCTAATGAATTGCATTTCTGGTTGTAAACTTCGTAAAAATAATTTCCTTATGATTCATTTTTTTTCATTTTACAAATAATTCTTGTGTGCATATGGCAAGAGATTGTAGCTTCTACCCAGCTGGCTAGACTACAAAATCACAGTATTTAAAACCCATCAGAACTCTTTCATCCTTGGTAGAGTTACAGCAAAGGAAAAAGCTATCAGAAACAAAAATAATAAGAAACCAGCAGAAATTTTAAAGAATCTTCAAAGGTTGCATGTAGGCGTGCATTATGGATCACCTTCCAGCTCTTTCCCACAGGGTTCTACCAAGAGCACAGAGGCAGTAACTGAAGGCTAGGGGCAGGGTGAAGAGCTGGGAGAAATCCCTCTGAGGCACACCAGTTCTTCACTTGAGTGCCAGGCAGTGGCTCCCCAAAGGCAGAGGGCAGCACAAACAGAAAACTCCTGAGGCACAGAAAACTGACAAAGGAAGAAACACTTGGGGGTTGTTGTATAGCAGAGGGAGTAAGCTTTGTAAGTGGCAGTCGAGCTGGCCCACTGTGGAACAGGCTGCCAAATGAAGTATGGCAGTCAGGCAGTAGATGGCCACTTATCTGAGAGCCATTAGAAGGAACCCCATGGAATGGGAAAGTAATCTAGATCTTTGATACCCAAAGTTTGGTCCCCATACAGTTGTAGTGGCATTACCTGGCAGCTTGTTAGAAATGTAGAACACCTCAGCCTCACCCCAGACCTACTGAATCATTTTTTATTAATTAAAATTAAGTAATTTTTACTTCAACAAGACCCTTGGGTAAGTCATATACACATTAAATTTTGATAAACATTACCTTTTAAGGTCCATTCTAATTCTTAAAATTCTACTTTAATAATATGTACAATCAATTCCCACGTAGTGAGCTCTATTGAAACTAAATGCATGGTCCAGAAGGGAAAGTTCAATGTGGGTAAAATCAAAGAGGGCTTCACTGGGGAGTCAGGAGTTGAGCTGGTCCTTACAAGCTGGAGGAAGAGGATGGTCATGTCAAGAGATAACATAAATAAGGATACTGATGCAGAAACAGTGGTATGGACCAGCCCATCTGGCAATGGACAGAGCGATTAACTAGCACTGTTACCTTAGTTCCTGCTAAAATACCCCTGAGCCCAACTTTTCAAAAAGGGATAGGTCACGTATCTCGTCCCCAAGAAGCTTAACCCAAATACTGAATAGAATGGTCTGAATGCTCTAATGGAGGCCCAGGTAAAGGGCTGTGATAGCACAGGGAAGAAGCAGTTTATTCTGACTTAGAGATTTGGAGAAGACTTCACTGAAGAAGGGTCATTTGAGCTGAGCCTTAAACGCAGAGTGGGGCAAAGGTGCTCCAAGTTGAGCAAATAACCTGAACAGCTCTGGGTAAAGAATCAGTCTACCTTGGCTAGAGTGTAAGGAACATCAGAGGGTAAAGTGGGATGTAAGCCTGGGAGAGCTTATAGGCATGGATCAAAGGGCCTGAATGTCTGTTGGAGAGTATGACCTTATTTCATAGGCAATAGAAAGTCACCAACAGTTTTAGTTGAGGAGCAATGTGATTAAGCCCACTTTTTATAAAGATTAATCTGGAAGTAATAGTTTGGAGACAAGATTACTGTTCCTGATATCAGGTCTCTACTGGGGTGATAACAACAAGATTGTAAAGGGGAATCAAAATGAAAAATGCTGCAAAGGCAGAATGGGCAGGTCTTGGCCAGGACAGGCCCCTGTCACTTCAACATTGATAAAGTTGATTCTGATCTTGGTTACTAGAGGCAGTGGTGGCATTAATCATGATAAAATGCAGGAGGAGGAGCAGGTTTAGGAGGAAGGGTAGAGTTCAGTTTAAGTCATCCTAAATACATACTGTTCCCTGTCTGGCTCACATGACTTTCCTCCCCTCTCTTCTTAGAACTTCATTATAAGAAATGATGTTGTTTCTTAGGTGACTGTATCTCACTTCTCATTGACTAATCCATGTTCTCTGCTATTCATCATGCAAAAGGGATATAAAAATAAAAAGTCAACTCAGATGCTGATGACAGTGGTGCCATCATTATATCATCAATTTAAATTTAGAAATTAAATTACTTAAAATAGAGAAATGCAAAAAGTACAACAATGCTTTTACCACATGCACAGTCCTTAAATGCCACTTTTGAAAGAGAAGGCTTTTGGAGACATTCCTTTCCCTTTTATTAAAAAATCCATTATACCTGTGATAAAACCAATTATGTTCAGTTGTATTAGGTCTTGTGCAAATAAAAACTTGGGTAGTTAACTATATACACTGTCCTAAACATATAAAGAAAATAAATAGATGGTCTCTTAGGAAATCTATCATTTTAGAATATGAGACTAATTTAGGAGCTGCCAGAGCACCTTGATTAAGGCCGTGAAAAAAAGTTGTAATTGATGATGTCACAGAAGAAATGACATTTTTTAAGAAGAATATTCTTTGGCAAGATAAGTAGATTTTAATTTGAAGAAAACGTACTTTATGTTTCAGTTAATGAGACTCTGTGGTAGATTGAATCGTTGTGCCCAATGTTTCACGAATTTTCGGTGTTAGAATTAGTTATTCATGTCCTTTGCCACATGACTCTGCCATTCCTCCCAGTATTTCTCCAGCTCCCTAATGTTGGGCTTAGTCATGTGACTTATTTTGGTCAGTAGAATGTGGATGGAAGTGACAGGGTCCTGTCCTGGCCAAGGCCTGAAGAGGCATCCTGTATTTTCTCTCCCTTTCTTGTGCCCCTACCACTCATCATGGGAACATGGCTCAGGAAGCCACCAGACAAGGAGAGTGGGAGATATATGGAGCAGGCCTGAACCAGACCTACGACCGCAAGTAGATATACTAGCTGACTTGCAGACCCATGAACATGAAAAATCAATGTTTATTGTGGTAAGCCACTGAAATTTTGAGGTTGTTATAAGAAATTTAAAAAAATTATAAAACTAGCACAAACTGAAAGAAATACCTGGCTAGCATAGGCTAACTATGAGCAACTCATGTTCTAACCAGATAGCAACTATTAGACTCTGAATCAGAGAGGAATGAGACCAATTTCAGTGAAATTCAGCTCATCTTTCAAACTGACAATAAATGAGAATATATTTTAATAGTAACGTTACTATTATATGGTAAACTTTGCTCTGTGAGCTATTAAGAGACTAATCTTTATTTTAATATTCAAGTTTACATTTTGACCATAGAATATAAGCATCCAATTATCTTGTATTATCTTTGAATCCAGATTAAATTTCCCAAAGGTCTTTCATCAGGCATCTTGGCCTGAGTAATAGGCATCTGTGTCTTCACAAAAAAGGCAACAAAACCTGAGGAGTAATGTGAAATTCTGAGCTGGGATGTTAAAAGCTTGTTAAGAATAATGTTAAACTTCATATATAATAAATAATAGCAAGAATGTTATAGCATCTATAGCTGTTTAAAGAAAATTCCCCCCCCTCAAGAGAAAGACAAAGTGTTATTGCCTGTGTCTTTTTAGCTGTGAATGTACTTTTAGACGTGTGCTATTCAATATGGTAGCCACTAGCCACACGTGGCTACTGAGCACTTGAAATGGAGTCCTGGTTAGGATGTGCTGTAAGTGTAATATACACAACAGATTTCAAAAAATATTAAAATATATATATCATTAGTAACATATATTAATTACATCTTGAAATGGGTTCTAGGTACCTTCACCATAAGCATCTTTGCCATTGACATCTCTGCCACAAGCACTTCTGCAACAAACATTTTCGTCGAATAACTAATTGGCTGTAAGACAAATTCCCTGTGAAAGATAAAATAACTGGTTGACAGTTTTTGGTTTGACAGTTTGGTTTCAACTGGTTGAAATATGTTAGCATTTCTTCCAGTTGGCGACATTATTGATGGCTTTATCGAGCTGGCATATGACAGTGATTTGCCCCAAAAGTTGGCTCCTTATTTTGAAACACACTACAGTGGAGGAGAAAGAGACCAAGGCCCTGGAAGGTGCAGAGGTGAACCCACATTTCCCACACAACTTTGGAACATCTATCAATGGACACGTGACAATATGCCAAGAACAAACGACAACCGTGTAGAAGCTTTCAAAACACAACACAAAGCTCAGTTACAAAGATGCCTCTAAGTATTTGGAAACTTACATCGCTCTTTACGAAGGAAAAAATTTTAGCAAAAAAGAAAAAGTACGATGCAGAACGAGGAGACAAATCAATGAGCAAAAAAAAAAAAGTATAAAATGCTATGAATGAAAGACTTGGAAGACAAGTGCTTAGATACAGCCCACAAAATAAATCAGTTATGTGTACAGTATTGCCATGAATCAACACACACTTTAAATGCACTCAAATATTTTACATTTCACAATAAGTCTTGAATTTTGTTATTCGTTTCATTATGTCCTTTTAATTATCCCTCTTTGATTTTCCATTATTTTATCTTTTATGGCAAAATTGCTTTCGAGCCAATTATTTGCAGTGAAATGTTTTGTGGCAAAAATGTCTATGGCAAAGATGCTTAAAGCGAAAGTACCTAGAACCGGCAGCAAAACTTGCAGATGTGGTTCCTTGCACATTTTGTTGTGTAAATACCATGACAACAAAAAAGGCATGCCACTCTTCACTGATGCAACTCTTGCACTAAATTAAACCCTGGGACAGTAAGATATGGCATGGCTTTAAAACTCAGTGAGCATCTTTGTGGTGCAACTGGTTAGCAATGCTTGGCTAAATGGAAAGGTTGATGATTCAAGCCTACCACAGGATGGTCTTATCCCCAGCCAATAATTTCTTAGTGATGAAAATATTCTGGAATTAGATATTGGTGACAGTGGCACAACATTGTGAATGTACTAAATGCCACTAAATTGTATATGTCATAATGGTGAATTTTAGGTTATATGCGTTTTACTGCAATAAAAACAAAACCCCAATAGATGTGTTGGAGGATGCACTTTCCTGACCTTGTGTTGTAACTGTATTTTTCTTCCTGACATGTGTACACCTACCAGATAATACGCCCTGATATTTGAATGCCTATGTATATGTACAGCAGCTTTTTAAATAATCTCTGGTCTGGGTGTCCCACTCTAGCATTTTGGCATCACCCAGGAATATGTGACTTACCCACATCCCTCTTTTGTCTTGGATTCACTATTGGATTAACTGCACATCCCATAAATTCCTTTGTAGGACTCTTTCGCCCTAGCACGTACTTGCCTAGACTAGAAAATTCTCCCATGCAAAGGGCAGGCTGGGCATGGGATATATGTCTGTCTTCTCCAAAGGCATTGGATGGCTTTCTTAATAAACGGGAAACAGGAGAGAGAAAGGGTCTGTAAGACCACAACTGAATCAGTTCCCAAGATTCTTCTTTTAGCCAGGGCAATTTCCCAGCACAGGACTCAGGACTCTCAGTTCTTCTGGATAAAGTCAATATTGTTCTTTTATAAAGCAACTATCATGAAAGGAGGCAGGTCTTCAAGAGCTACACAAGCACAGAGTACAAAAGAGAAAGGGGGGGGGAGTTTGGAGAGGCTCACAAAAGAGACAATGTCTGCCAGGAAGTTCTTGAGGCAGTGGGTGGTAAATACCTCCCATGGAAAGGCTTCAGCAAAAGCCAAGGAAGCTTCATGCTGGTCAAGACTGGCCTTGAACACCACTGTGGAGGAAAGTGCTCCCTGGGCAAGTTTTCTTCTCACTCCAGCCAGCAGATTTCAGCTGTTCCTGCTATACCATGTCTTTCCAGAAATACGAAGGCTTGTGAAAGATAAATATGCCTATTACGACCACTATGACCAGGATCAGGGAGAAGAGGACCATGAGGAAGACATATGTGGAGTGGGAGAGAGGTGTGGACAATGGCTCTTCAGATGGGATCATGTTGGTCAGGTTCAGCATGTAGCCCAAAGTCCACCCGACGCTGGTGCTCCGGACCTGCAAACAGTGGGGAAAGTCTGTTGTTTCTGGTCCGAGGATTAAATGAGCTTTCATGCAACCCTATCCATAACACTGAGCACCCAGGAAGTGAGAGCACCATGTTCAGTTCTCTAAATGGATTACTTTTATATTCTGAATTGGGAAGATGGCTGTGGGGAAAATGGAGCAGGAGCAAGTGATTAAGAAGAGGAGTGTGGGGCCTCACTACTAAATTCCCCCAATTCAGAGAGGAATTTGGGGAATGACGGCTCAGTTCTCCTGCCTAGAAGAACTTAATTTAAATTAGGCCTTTGGAAATTTGCATTCTTCTTTTGCTGTTTGTGTGAATGTGGGTGGCTGGGGTAGGGAAGGGGGTGTGGATGACAGGAAGCGGGTAAAGGGTGAGAGAATAATGACCGTCCCTGGCCTTGTGTATCAATGTCAGGCCCAGGAATCTCATCCATATGAAACCAGGACTTCTTTTATGATTCAACTAGGGAAAAATTGGGGAATAATCCCAGCAAGTCAGTCTTACTTGACAAGATGAAAGACTGCATATGCATGAGAAAGGATTATTCTTAAATAAAAAAACATTCTCCAACCCTGCCATCTTCCTAGGAATATTTTCAAGTCACCTCAAAATGTATTGAAATACAGGTAGTCTATACAGGTATGAATAACAAAGAATTGTGGAAATGTTTCTATTACATGAGTTGTATGTGGTCATGGTAGGAAAATCATGAAGTACAGATAATACTAAAAAAGAAAATAAAAACTACCTCTACTTCATCATTCAGAAATCGCTGCTATTATCATTTTGTGACATATCCTACCAGTCCTCTCTGTGCATGTTTTTCACATAAAAAATGGAATTAAATTGTATGTAGAATTATTCACGTAACAATTCCTTGTAAACATCATCCCATGTCTCTTAAGGGATTTCTGCAACATCATCACTGACATGAACTGCCTTGTATGTTCATTTTTACTCACTTTGTTCAATTATTTATCAAGCCTAGAAATGGAGCAACTGGACAAAATGATGTACATGTTTTAAGGCTCCTAGCTCATGTTGCCAAAACAGTCTTCCCAAAGGTTATGCCAGTTTACATTCCAACCAATACCATGTGGAATGCTCCTCTCCCCTAAACCTTTACCAGTACTGGGAATTAATAATTTGTAAAAAGGCCCATGTCCCTTTATGGGGAATGGAACCATATCTGACTGCCTGTGTCAAGGAAGCCTCCAGAGTTAGAGGTTATCACTTAAGGTTTAGAAATAACGGATCATAGATTGGAGTTCAAAGAATATAAATCACTAGGTAAATTTGACATAGACATATCTCTCTAACAGACAAACTGTGATGGAACGGAAGGAAGACTGGGATGTTAAAACAAGGAAAAGATTTTAATTAGCAAAGTCAATATTGATAAGAGTGTGATGAAACTAGTATCTTTAAGGCTACTACAGCCCTCTGCTGCCTCAATGCTTTGTTTTGCTTGAAGTCACCATATTTAATAAAGGGATAAATTGTTATTGCCATTAGTGGATATGGGCTTAAAAGGTAGAGAAACACTGCTCTTGATATTTTTCATCAAGCGTGAGTGTGCCCATGAGTCTTGCTGCCGATGTAAATGTTGCTCTATGCCTGGAGGTAATGCTATTGTAATGCAAAGCTATGGGCTTGCTTCTTTAAGGCTCATGCTAAGCCTGGCTTCTAAGCAAAGGGCCCCATTCACAGCCACTCATCTCATTCTTCACAGCGAGCTTTCAGATTGGTGAGTCTTGAAGCTACAATCAACAAGGCCTTAACCCCTTGTGACAAACCATGATCATCCCTTCTGGATTCACGAAGGGGCCTCTGAGATGGATGTTGAAGTCAGCACGCAGAATCACTGGCTGTTGAAATACTGTTACATTACTTTACTATCTCATTTTTTGTTTTATAAGGGGTTAGTCACTGTTCTGTGAGCAGAAAGGCGAGGCTGAGAATGCAAGTAGCCCTCCTTAGGATATCCACAACTGGCTGGTCAACATTATCAGGAGATGCCATCTTGGGTTAGAGGTGAAGTGGTAGGACAGGACATCAGGCCAAAATTAAATCAGGTTGACTCCTACCTCTTTTAAGCCCAAAGCTGCTTCAGTCACTACCACCCAACCTCCCCACAGCCTAACAAACCTTGCCCATGAAGTGAATATCCTTCCAGGACTCAGCTGTAAAATGATAGCCATTCAGAAGAAGAGCGAGGATGTAGGTGCCAGAAAAGCAGTATTCACTCAGGTACTTCTCCTTCACTTCACCAAAATACATCTGCAGCTGGAAGTGAAGTGAAGAAAACATCACTGGACAACAACAGGCACTTCTCCATAGCCCTCATGCTCGCTATTAGAGCTGATCAAGAGAGGAAAAAGCCCCAGCTCACATGGGCCTGAGAGTTGGCCCCTGCAGAGAGCTTTGGGAGTGGTGCTGCACTCCTTCAGTGGGTGCAGGGGTTCACAGTTTAGGGTCTGTTAAGCAATCTGTTCCTCCACAGGGTTCTATGAGACATTGATAAGTGTTCTGGGAAAAAAGTAGTTTCTGTGGTCTGATAGGTTCAACAACACTGAATTTTACTATAGTTTGCCATCCCTTGTGAAACATGAGTTTCACAATCACATTAGCATATTAAAAACTGTGAAAAATCTTGCATGAAAGAAATCTATTAATCTTTGTTTAACCAGAGTTTTCTGTATGCTCTTGACCAAAGTCTTTGGTTTAGAGCCTCTATAAGCATCTTGAAGAAACAGTTTCATAAAAAGCCTTGCCACTCAGTTAGGTCTCTGGACCAGCAGCAGCGGCATCCCCTGAGAATTTGTTAATCCTCGCCCCTGATCTGCCAGTGCAGAATGTGCTTTTTAATATGATCCCCATATGATCACACACATAGTAACATTTGACAAACACTGCTCTGGAACCCAGTTTAGGAAGCATTTTCCTCAAGAACCCGAGATGCTCGTCTTTCTCCACAGATCACCACTAGCTGCGAAAAGCCTCCCCTGTTTTGTAAAGTGCTGAGGCATATTTGAGCTGCTCTTTCCAAAAGCCCTGAATACTCTTCCTTCATGTTCTAACTCAGACAAAATACTTAGAGAAAATTTCAGATGTCCAGGCTCTTGCACAACCTTCCTTCCTCTGTTGTCAGTGCCCACGAGAACAGCCTTCATTTTTAATTAATTGCATATCTTCAGAATGAAAGCACTGGTCACTTTTGCAATCACTTTTGCAATCTCTCTTAAAATCACTCATTTTAAGTCACTTTTGTCAACTTAAAACAGCTGCTGTTTTGAGCCACTCCTAGGTGATCTGTTTTTCTAAATCAGAGTAGACTCCATATCCTTCTCTCACATCCCTGGAAACTTTCATCAGGTAGCACTGGATCTTGAATGACTCAGCGCCTCAGACAAGAAAAATCTGGGGCTTCAAATTTATGAATAAGTAGGAGATACCTTGGACCTGTCTGATGAAAAAAGGGTCTTACCACAATGGTGTCTGTGGCAGATTCTGTGAACTGCCTATCTTCCCTGGGAGTTGGGAGAAGGAGTGGGCGACAATGTGCTCAGCTCCAGGAAGTAGCTCATGATGGATCTAGGGCTCTAAGCCAGTCATAAAATCCTGCATCCTGCTTTCCCAGCCAGTCCTGGCCAATGAGATGTAAGAGAAAATACTACTAGGAGCTTCTGGGATAGCTTTTGCTTTCCTATAGAAAGGAACAGATTTATCTGGCGCTATCCTTCTTCTGACCTCGAACACGGCTGTGATCCCTGAAGCTACACCTTGCTTCCATGAGGAAACAGGTCTAACAACAACTGAAGAATGGCTGAGATAGTCAAGCTGCCCACTCCATGCCAGCAACTGACTACTTCCGGACTTCGAATTAGGTGAAAACAATAAGACCTTTTTTGTTTAAGCCATTGTATGCCAAGTTATCAAGGAATGCCAGTGAACTTACTCTTAATTGAGTGTACCATCTAGGCTTCTCTAACATGAGTGCTGGATCTTGGTCACATTAGCATGACTTGAAGAGCAGACTCACATCCTCCATGCTGTCAAGGGCAGAGAGCAATGGTAACAGATGCTGTTTCTAGTCACTTACCTCTTCCCAAGGCTGAGAGCAGAACTTTTCCAATGTGCTAATCATCTTTTTATGAGTTGACTGTTCCTCTGATGTAAGGTTTAAAAACTCCATCACATAGTAAAAAGCTGAAAATGCCTGCAAGAGAAAAATGCTGAGTTTGGTGCAGTATCCAACACAGAGGGACACTGATTCACTCTCCAGAAAGCCTAATGAAAGTGCCTGGAAATCTCTGATGAGTAAATTATGGATCAGGTGATATTCCATCCCCAACAGCTGCTTCCTTCCTGGAAGGGGGTCACTTTGCTGCTGACATGCATTTCTGAGCCATCTGGTAGCTAATTTTCTCGATAATTTTAACGGGAGAGTCAGGGAGAAAGAAAGATGGGGAAAAACGAAGATAAGAGGAAAAGTTACAAAACTCCCATCTTCTTTTTTTTTTTTTTTTCCGCGGTACGCGGGCCTCTCACTGTTGTGGCCTCTCCTTTGTAGGCATATGTTCTGTGATTTGCAACCAAAAACCATTGTAACAAATATATCATCATGTGACAAACTTACCCCAAAATTCCCTTGGAGGGGTGGCAAGAAAATCCCATTGAAGGAACAGCTGGAGTAAGGGCAGTAACTGGTGTTAAAGAGTTGAAGGATGCTTCGCTGGCATTGTTGATAGTTTCCAATGCCGCGGATTTCAACTTCAGGGAATGGAAGAAATGGAAAAGTTGCCTCAAATCTCCTGATGCAGGGAGACTCATAAAGGTCACTCATGTTCATTTTCCTCCGGTATCCAGAGTTAAAGCATGGGTCACGGATGGTTCCATTTGTACCCTGAATAGAAAAATCACTTGAAGGCATCATGTGCAAATGCTTTGAGTACAAAAGCACCAGTCTGACTTCAATAATGTGTAGCAACCGAGAAACAGCCAGGCACTCAGCACTGGCATCAGTATGCCCCTGCTCTGCCTTTTTTACCCTTGGGTAACAGTCATATTTGTATAACAGGCACCAGAAGTGGTATCAGATGTAAATGAACTTTTGCTATTCACAGAAAGCTAATATCATTGAAGCTGGGCCCAGAAATTCCATTAGTTTGGAATGGCCCCTAGCGCTTAGTACTAATCACATAGGTCAGAAGCAGATCCACAAGGAAAACTCAAGGTTCTCAAAATTCCGAGCCTAGGGTAGTTCTCTGGGGGTCTGCCTATATCCCTGGCCCTACCTCCAAGCCAAAAAGCAAAAGCTTCAAGAGCTGGAAGTGCCTCAGATCACTTAAGGCAGGAGTATCAAAATGATTTTCAACCCACAACCCAGTATGTTCACGAGAAGTAAAGGGGCTGCTGTGGATGAGAGGCTTAGTGGAAACTTAGGGCTCACTAGGCGTCTCTCAGCAGCCCCTCCTCCCATGGCAGTCATCTTATTGATAGTGTTTCTGAGAACCAGAGAGCGAGCTTTGGAGGAAAGCAGAGAACTGGTTGTCCTTTCAGTAGAGACAGGGAACACCTGGATTTGACATCCTTGCTCTGTGTTTGTCAGGATGTGCTGGTACTTGCATGATTTTGAGTATGTTTAACGTTTCTCGCCTTCAAAACGCAAAAAGTGTCTAGGGACAAGATTTGAAGTGTTGATCAATAAACTCTGCATTTTCTCTGAAGTTATTTTTCTCCTCTCCAGATTGTTTCTAATAGCCTTGTTTTCTGCAGTTCGTAGGAAATGGAGATTGAAAAGAGCTTAAAAACTGTGCATGGGCACACGCACACACACATAAACTACTGTAGCATGTACTTTTCATTGTCAGCCCCACAGGGGTGAGAAATTATTTCCAAAGAAAGGATTTGAGTCATGTCCTTGGAGACAGTGCAGTAAACAAACATAGGAGGTGGTGTCTGGATGGGACAATTCACAGGGGTTGACCAGATGTAGTTAGATATCCTGCCTGAAAAGGTTTGGAAAGTACAGTAACCAACTTCAGGTCAGTTACTGAAATAGAAAGAGAAAAGGACGCGGGGGGCTGGTGGCCCAGTTGTGGGGAGGGTGGTCTGGATTCAGTTACACTCGCCTGAAGGTCCTTGGACAGTTTCTGCAAGAGGGCTTGATCCTTCCCATAGCACAAGAAGCTGTGTGTGTATACACCGTAGTTCTTGCCATAGAGGCGAAAGTGCAGAGTGTTGTTAGAAGACTCAGTCGTTTCGTTTCGAGGCACAAAAGTGATTTGTGTAGAGGCTCCCCCAAGGTCTAAAGCTCCATAGGTTTCCTGAGTATCTCCTTCACTTGGTTTCAGGTTAAACCAACTCAATTTCTGAAAGACAGTACCGACACCAGTGGTAGAAGGATCTGGACATCCCTCTTTTCATGCTATTTCTTGGACTCAGGGACTTCCTAAGGCAAAGGAGCAGGAGGATAAGGGTGAAACAAAGCTCACCAGAGGTTCCTGAGTCTGCATCAGATCAACAGCAAGAAAACAGGGGCTTCAAAGACATAGCTCAGACTGCGGCAACATAGGAACAGTTTACAAACACAAGATCTGGGGCCAGAAAGACCCAAGTTCAAATCCCTACTTATTGGCTTATTAGCCATGTGGCCTTGGGCAGAATAATTGCCTCCTCTAGGCCTCGATTTGAGGCTCTAAAATGAGAGAACACCTCATATGGTTATTCTGAAGATTAAGTCAAACAGTACATGAAAAGTGCTTTGCATAGCACCAGACACATGGCACTACGCAAATGTTAGCTATTTTTATTTTTAATGATAGATTTAAACATTTTTTTTCCTGTATCTCTGTATATGGCTTCCTTATTCTCCAATAGTGAGAGTTCTTGTGAGAGAATTATACCTATGGTGACCCCTGCAAATGTGAGGGTAAATTAATTTGTTCATTTATCCATCATTCATTCTGTCTAGCGATCCAAGTACTGCCTGAGATATCAATGGCATTGACCCACAGGGAGCCACCTCCACGGATGCTGTGAGACAATCACCTGAGTGAATCTGCCCAGCAGGTAGTTGATAGTAATCCAGCCATAGGCACCTTCCTCTTGGCCAGTGATGATTCTGGCACCCTGGAAGTCAAAGGGGTAGCTGCTGATGCTGTTTGCCACCGCAGCCAGGATCTTGTCTGCCAACCGTTCATTTTCCATCCTGCACAAAGAGCTGAGGTTACTGGTTTTGTTTGAATAACTATGACTACCCATTGCAGCCAGAGCTTCCAGCCAGTTCCCCTAGGAAGTGAAGCATAAGCTCACTGCAATAAACAGAAGGATGGAGATCCCCACACATGGCTGTCTGAGAAGCCCTCCTTTGGGGAGGAGCGTAACTACTCTTTTGGCCCTTCTTCTCCAAATCCAGATCCTTCCAACCCTTACGTAGGTTGGTCCTCTTAAAATACCATTTTCATTGTTGTTCCCTGGCTCCAAGAATTATCAGAGTAATTTTAATTGCTGTGGTGGTGGTAGCTGGATATTGTTTGATCACCAAGCCTAGAGCTGATGTGTGCTACATTAGCCATTGCTGGTGGCTTCAAGCTGCTTACGTAGCCTCAAGGCTCTGCTTGAAGTTTTTAATTAGGGCTCTAGCAGACACCAAGTGGAAAACGTCCTGGGACAGATACCCAACCTCAGTTGGTGCCGGAGTGGGGTAAAAAATCTTTCTCATATTCTGCCTTGGTTTTTGGGTCTGAGACCTTGAGATCTAAAGAAGAAATCTTCCAGGGTTGTCACAATGAAGATGGAATACAATTGCTTCCAAGATCTAGGCAATATAATACTGAGAGTCTCTGGGTCAGAAAATGCTGCCTTCCAACTGGCATTAGACCCCAGTAATCTCTCATTTGAATGGCTTCCTTACCCTATCAACTGGCCTCCTTATCCCTAGTTTTCCTCTCCTCCAATCCACCTCTCTACCAGTGGCACCAGTTGTGTAACATCCTTTAATGGCTTCCCATTGTTTCCCAGATAAACTTCAAACTCCCTAGCATGGCCCACAAGGCACTTTGTGATCCGAATCTTGCCTTCACAGAATCCTGGCTCTACCACTTGCCAGGTATGTGACCTTTGGTGAGTTACTTAACATCTGTACACCACAGCTTCCTTAATCTGATTAATAATAGTTAATAATACCTGTTACTTCATAGAGTTACAGTGATTTAAATTAAAGCACAGTGCTAAGAACATAGTAAGGGCCCAACAAATACAAGCTGCTACCATTACCATTGTCATTATTAGTATTAACTCTACGTACCCTACGTTCTATCTATGCAGAACTATCTATAGTCCTCTGAACATGCCCTGGTCTCTCACATATCACTCCTTTGCACATCTATTAGAACACAAGATCCAGGAAAGCAGGGACTTATGCCTGACACATAACAGGTGCCAAATAAACATAGGTTATGGAACGCATGATGTCTGCTCTGCCTGTAATGCCCTTCCCCCTCCCCCCACAAGTCCTTCATGATTTGGCTCATGTATCCCCTCCTCTGGTGAGTCTTCTTGACCTCCACCCATTCTTGGCAGGGACAAGTGTGCTCCCATAGCAGCTCTGAGCACTCTTCTATCAAAGAATTGGTCGCCCTGTATCAAAACCCTGATCTTGGAAGATGAGTCACCTACTTCCACGTCCTGGGACAGAGCAGGCAGTCAATACAAACAGAATGAATGAATGAACAAACAAATGAACAAATAATGCCCACAGATACTAAGTGGTGACCAGTAAAGATGTGCTAATTGTGATGATTTGTGTCTCGGGATGTCTGCGAGTCTCCTCTGGCCTTCCTCCTCCCAGATGTGGAATTGCTAAATCTGTAGCCCCAAATCCCAGAGTATAAAGGCTCAACCTTCCTCTTTTTGTGCCATCACTCCCTTGAATCCCCTGTGGGGAGATGAGCAAGAGGCCTTTTTTTTTTTTAACATACTTAAACTCCCATCATTATGCAAGCTAAGAGTTTGGGAATTTTACCCATTTACTGAGATTTTCTTTCTTAGGTGTGGACATTTGGCATGTCTAGGATTGGGGTGTTAGAGAAGTGTGGCGTTCGCCCATAACTCAGAGGCTCTAGCAACTGCCCAACCTATCTCCCTGCAGCTCTCAGTCCCTACAGGCTGCTATACCTGAGCAACCGCATGCCTGCCGTGGCTCCCAGGTAAACAGGTGTCTCTGTGTGCTGGGATGCTGGAATCACTTTCCTGGCTCTTTCCATGCATGCAGACAGATAAATGTCTATTTCACTTAGTTTCTGAGCAAATTCTGAGATTCCAGGACCTAGAGAAAGCAAATGAAAAAAAGTAGAAAGTAGAAGCAGATGAAAATTGTTTTTAAAAGTAAAGGACATATCTTCACATTATTAGAGAAAATACTGATGTTTTCTGAGAAAATGCAAGGAGACAATTTCTTTTTGTGATATTTGTTAAGTTTTTGTACTTAGAGGGTAACTCACTGAATCTAGCCTCAGGAGGATTTATTTTCAGACCTCAAGCCGGGTCTGTCTGCTGTTCAGTAATCTTGCCACTGGATGGCGCAATTTTCACATTTAATTGCATGCACAGCCTTCCTAAAACCAGGCTCTCTCAGACTTTAAATGGGGATCTTATAGATAGCTACTCTATATAGCTGTTTTATGATGCTTCTTCCACAAAGTTGTAATTAACAACACTAATTCCTAGAAGATGGGAAAGGCAAAAGATAACAGAACAAAAATTGAAATATGTACCAGGCACATGGGCTTTTACTGAAAAGACAGGAACAGCTACTAACTAACACTAAAATTTCTGCAGCAATGTTTCTTCCTTTGTTAGAAGAAACAGGCATAGAACCCATGTCTCCTCAGCAGCTTTTCTACTCTGATACCCTGTCTGCCTAGTAAAACTGTCCAGTTTTAGAGCTGTTTTAACTGCTGCTGTGGAGAGGATTAGAGAGCCAAGATGCTTTACGCTTTTTGAAGTTATTTAACAGTTAACAATTTTGGCTCACGTTAAGCTAAACATCTACATTTTCAGTGCTTTATAGTGAGGATTTGCTTTAACAATAAGTAACCAGATATCTGATCCATATCTCATTCACCAAATTTTAAATAGCCTCTTTACTTAACTGTAATGAGAAAATCAGCTCCAAGTTATCAGCTAAGTGTTTTGACTCAAAAAGCCTGGCCTTCAATAACCAGTAGCTTTCAACTCACCTTTCTATTTAAATATTTGATTAGAGAACTCTATTTTTTTTTTTTTTTTTGCGGTACGCGGGCCTCTCACTGTTGTGGCCTCCCCTGTTGCGGAGCACAGGCTCCGGACGCGCAGGCTCAGCGGCCACGGCTCACAGGCCCAGCCACGGCTCACAGATCCCAACCACTGTGCCACCAGGGAAGCTATCTTTTGAGAAGGGAAAATTACTGCATTTATTAGGCCAAACACGCATGGGGATATGTGTCTCAGGAGACAGCTGCTAGGTTAACACCACAACAACATGTGGAAGAAGAAATGGAAGGCAGTGAATTATTAAATAGAAGTCAATAAAACGAGGGATTTGGGTTTTAAGAAATGTTTGAAGTACTACCTCAGAACTGATGGGGCCAGATTCTGAGGACATCAGGCTACTGGGTAGAACGACTTGCTCTCTTGGAAACGTATCCTATCTATAGCTTTCTTGATAAACTATGAAAATTAGTGGACACCACAGGCCACCAAGCTAAAAGTCAATTATATTCTGGGGCCTAGGTTACCTGTCTGACCAAAACTAAACAGTGAATCCCTGGCTAAAAAGGCCAAGAGAGATGAAGGTCAGAAAGGTGAGGGCGCGGGCGGGAGTGTTGGGCAGGAGGGAGCGGGAAGAGCTGCTGCCCACAACTCTAACTGGTCTTGTGACCTTAAAAGGAAAGTAACTAGGAAAAGACTCAATACGCAATGTGGTGACTCAGAGTAGCAGGAAGCCTGCAGTGCAACTTGGAGGCCCAGATTCTTGTCCTGGTTCTGTTCCTCCTTGCCAGTCACTAGTCTTTCAGGTTTTTGCTTCCTTTTCTATAAAACAAGACTTCAGTGATCCACAAGGTCCTTTTTGCAGCCCTAAGGGTCTATAATTTGCCTGCCTATACAGAAGCTAAAGGCTTTTGAAAATTCCTTCCAAGCCATAGATTAGAGGACAAAGATTAAGAGCAGCAAGGCTCTGGATCCACCAGCCTCAACATCAACATCACCTGGGCACTTGTAAGAAGCGCAAATTCTCAGTCCTCATCCCAGACCTACTGAACCAGATACTCGGGGGCGGGAGCGAGCACCTGTGCTTTAACACACCCTCCAGGTGGTTCTGATGCAGGTTCAAATTTGAGAACCACTGGCTAACACATGGGTTTAAAGTTGGGCAGATCTTTGCACAGCAAAGGAAACCACTGACAAAACGAAAAGACAACCTACTGAATAGGAGAAAATATTTGCTAATCATATGACTGATAAGGGTTTAGTTAAATTTGGGCAGATTTCAGTTCGAGCCCCAGTTCCATCACTTACTAGCTCAAGTAACCTTAAACAAGTGCCATAACTTCTTTCAACCTCAGTGCCCTCATTTTTGAAAAATGGGAATAATAATACATTCCTTAAAGGGAGACTGTGAGGACGAAATAACACATTTTCAGTACCAAGTCCATGGCACATAGAATTGTTCTGTTGATGGGAGTTACTATTACCCAATTATTTGAAAGTTTATCTTTCAAGGGCTTCATCATTAAGGACTGATTTCAGTACTGTTTTCATAATGATAATAAAATAGCAATTATTTATAAAATAGCAACAATAGCAGCTCCGCTGCGTTCTCACTTGACTTCCCTTTTTCTCGTGTGTTTGTTTCACTTCCCACATGCCTCTCATGCTCTCATGCCCACTGTCTCCCGGTCCCTTTTTCTTCATCTTACCTTTTACCTTGCACTCTTCTATCTGAGTCACCACCCCTGTGTCATTCTCCTTTTCTGCTGGCCACTTATAGATGTACAAATTTGTGTGAGAAGAGCCCGCATCCAGCACAATCCCAAACTGAGGGCAAAACAAACCAAGAACTTATCAGCATTACATCATTCTTCTCTGTATTCAGCTTGCAACAGAAAGGAGACAAAGACATGGGTTTTCAAAAACACAGAGGAGAAAGTATTTTAATTCATAGTGGGGGTAGGTTGGGGTGGAGTGAGTGCCTGGAGTTGTGCTGATCATAAGATCTACCAGGACACCAATCCCTCTAGAACTATGGCTCTCAGTGCTGGTTGCACATTAGAAATATCCAGGCCTTAGCCAAGGTAGGGCCCAAGCACCCGTATTATTAGAAGCTTCTCAGGTGATTCTAAATTGGAGGCAAGATTCAGAACCATATACTGAAGCAGCCGGGACAATATAGAGGGAGTAGAAAGCCATCAATCTAGCAGTTCCCAAACCTGTATGCACATTGGAATCATATTAGAATCATCTGAAGAGCTTCAAAGGCTACTGATGCCCATGTCTGACCCCCAGATTTGTGATTTAACTGGCCTGGTATGTGGCCTGTACTCTGGAAAAGAGACATGGAAAATACTAAGTGTGCTTGTTTTTAATTACAAATATAAGTTGTATTCAATAAATTTTAAAAGATTTGTACTTTAACTTCATGCTTTTGGCTCTTAAGCATAGAAGGCAATGAATGGAAGAATAAAGTAAGAAAGAAGGTGGAGGAGGAAAGGTAAAAAGACAATATGAGAAAGAACTAGGTGGTCAGAAGAGAAAGGAGAAGAACAAAGTCACCACATCACATTTCATGAGGGCATGACGTGCACCAGCCAAGTGTTGTGAGGAGTATTTTATAAGAATTATCGGACTTAACTGCTAGACCAGTACTAGAAGGTACATACTGTTTTCATCCCCGCTATACAGATGAGAAACTAAAGTCCAAAGAGGTTAAGTAATTTAGTCAAGATACAAAGTGATTAGGTGACGGAGCCTGGTTTTCGATCAGAGTCAGGCCTTTAAGTGGGGCACCAATTTGAAAACTATAGTCTGGACCTTGCTCCTCTGTTCCTCTGTATAAGGAGCACAAGGTCTTGGGTCTGACTCTGATCCAAATCCAGGCTCCATCACTTTGCCCGAAGCAAGCATGCGGGCCCTTTTCTTTACGGGGGCATAAAG
The DNA here is from genome assembly GCF_003031525.2 of Neophocaena asiaeorientalis asiaeorientalis. Classification (NCBI taxonomy): domain Eukaryota; kingdom Metazoa; phylum Chordata; class Mammalia; order Artiodactyla; family Phocoenidae; genus Neophocaena; species Neophocaena asiaeorientalis. Next base: position 475,488 of record NW_020173723.1, on the reverse strand, counting down.
CTGATTACCACAGGGAAGCCCCGCTGTGCAGAAGGAGGCAGAGAATACTGCAGATGTTATGCAAGCTCAAGGATGCTCACACAGCAGCACAGTGATACTCCCTGGGGTGAAATGGAAGAAAACTTGACAGCTCAACAAGCTCTACGTTTAGCTATCCGCAGTGGTCCAGGGAGTTGAATTCTAATTCTTGTCTTCTTTTCTCCCTGGAGTTTTTAGGTTCTTCCCAGGTGATAAGACAATATGAGGGGATAGATGTAAAACAACTGCTGACTTAAGCATTATCAAGTGGCAGATCGCACTGTGAGAGCCACAGCTCAGACGAGCAGCAAGGAACGAAGCTGCACAGACTCCTCAGCAACTAGGCTTGCAGTGAGATCAAACCAAGAACGGGCTTAGGCGGTGACCTTTGTGAGCAGACAGGGGTCTAACTGAGGTCTGGGGCCTTTGAACCTGTGGGAAACCTCTCAGGGTGGAGCAAGAGCCTCAGGTGTTACGCGGCAGAAAATCCTGCTGTTCCCTAGCAGGGTCCCTGAATTCTTCCTGTCAGAAGATGTTCTAACCACAGAAGTATATGATAAAGGAGAGCGAGGCAGCAGCAGCAAGAAGCCTTTATCTGGAATCAGGATGTTCTATTCTGTCTACTATGTTGACATGAAAGATACTCTTCCAGTAGAGCAAAGGAACCAGCCTTGCTCCTATCAGCCTGTTTCTCTAAGGCCTTACACAGTGAGGTGGTTGAGAAAGGAAAACTTTTACTACATTTCATTTGGCAAGTGCTTGAGAAGGGCGGGTAGAGCATTGACACAGGAATTGAGGGCATTTCCTGCTGTATACAGCAGCCTGGAATGCTAACCTGTTGAACTGGAACAAATGTTTTTTGTCTTCCAAATGAATTGCAAATAAAAATTTGGCATCGCTTGCTGCCTTTAGGGAAAGATAAAGCTTGATTGTCTGAAAATTCTCTGTTTGAACATTCGGGGAGTTTGCCTTTCATTGTCACAAACCTACAAGCATATTCACTTGTTTTTCATAGCTGGCCCATTTTAGAGCTAGAAGTTCATTTCATCCAATCCTCTTATTTTATAGTAGAAAACTGGGTCCAGAGCAGTTTGACTTGCTGAATGGGTAGTAAAGATAGTTATACCTCACCTGATCCATCTAGAGCCCCAGGAGCCACCAGCTTTTGCTCTCTTTCCCCACATAAGCATTTTCCAAAGCATGTTCCAGAGAGCACTAAGCCTGCAGGGACCTGAGTGAAGAAAGTTTCCCAGAAGTCTGGGGAATGCTGCATGCTCTCTCCCCATCCTGGGCTCACGAACCCACTAGGTAGTGACTGCTTCAGAGAATTCTGACAGTGGAGAAACCCGCCTAACCTAGTTTAAACCAGCATCCCCCGGACTCAGCAACAACAGAATTCTGTTTTAAATAAAAACTCCATCCTATAGAAATGTTTTGTGAAATGCTGTGCCTTGTCGTGCTATTACTCGTACCCAATGTTTCTCTGTAGCTCATATTTAAAACATTTCTAAAACCCCTATAAGTATGTCCTTCACATCAAAGAAAAATCAAAGATTTGAGTAGTGAGGAAGAGATCTGACATCTCCTTAATATTATTATTTCAATATGACTTTCTCTTTTAAGAGTACTATAAATTTATTAAGTAACATCTAGAAAATGAAAGGAAAAGGGGAAAAAAGACATTAAAGATTTCACCAACTAGCCCCAATATTCATTTACAGCATTATTTACAATAGCCGTGTCGTGGAAGCAACCTAAATGTCCATCGACAGACGAATGGATAAGGAAGATGTGGTACATATATACAATGGAATATTACTCAGCCATAAAAAGGAACAAAATTGGGTCATTTGTAGAGATGTGGGTGAACCTGTCATACAGAGTGAAGTAAGTCAGAAAGAGAAAAACCAATGTCATATATTAACACATATACGTGGAATCTAAAAAAGTGGTACAGATGAACCGATTTGCAAGGCAGAAATAGAGACACAGATGTAGAGAACAAACGTATGGACACCAAGCAGGAAAAGGAGTGGGGGGGCATGAATTGGGAGATTGGGATTGACATATATACACTAATATGTATAAAATAGATAACTAATGAGAACCTGCTGTATAGCACAAGGAACTCCACTGTACAGTAGAAACTAACACAACATTGTAAAACAACTATACCCCGATAAAAAAAATAAAATTAAGGAAAAAAAAGATTTCACCAACTAGACATCACTGTTCTTTTTATTTATTTCCTTCTGGTCTTTTTTAATGCATGGCAATTTTTATATAGTTGCAATCATACTGTGTATAAACTTCATCTTAAGCTAGTTTTTGATCATACACATGATTTTATCAACCATAACTGATCTTCATGAGCTATGCTGAGTGAACAGAAGCAGTGGTCTAGAAAGAGGGTCAACAGAAATGACCTTGCTTGGGTCATGAGACACCAGTGTGCCTTGGTGAAGATCTGGAGATGTGGGTAGCAACAGAGCCCGAGCTCAGGGAGACTGGAGGCCATGTGGAAGTGGGGCAGATCCTGTCTTTGGATGGAAATAATTCTACCTGTGCAAATGTCACAGGTCCAGGCTTCTGAGTAAGTCTCCTTCAATGTGAAAAGAAAGAGAAAATTGGAACAGTAGATGATGTACTTCTACTCCTGACTCAGCAGAAGTGGGATGTTCAACCCTCTCCTCATTCAGAAAACACCCACCCTCACACTAGCGTACTCTCAGTTCCCCACTGGCCATGAGGTTTCTGTTCCAGAGACTTTGCCCAGAAAGCCCTTCACCTGAGATCCCAGCTTTCCCTGACCTTCTCAGATCTGAGTCTATCTTCCTAATCCATGTCTTAGACAACCTGTATTTTCCCTCTAAAGACAGCACTTGCCACAATGTGTAATTACATATTTACGTAGCTATTTGATTAATGTCTGTCTTCCCTATTAGATCCTAAGCTATATTAGGGCAGGTCTGTGTTGCATACTGTGGTATATCCAGCATCTACAATGGTAGATCCTATTATATGTTAGGTACAAAGAAGGAATTCAACAGACAACTGTTGCTCAAAACACATGAATGAATAAGGCGAGTTAGAACTATATAGTCCCTAAACTCCTTCCAGTCCTAAAAGATGTTAATATACACAGTCTAATATAAAGTAGTGCCATGGGGCTGAGTTCCACCCCTTCCCTGCAACAAAAACACCAGAAGCCAGGTAACATGGGCAACGGTGTGAATTAACTTCTTTTGGTCTCTTCAGACATACTGGTCCTTTAGAATCTTTCTTAAAAGTCCCTGTAGCTTTTTTTTTTTTTTTTTAATCAAATTTATACACATCAGTGTATACACGTCAATCCCAATCGCCCAGTTCATCACACCACCATCCCCACCCCCTGTGGCGGCTTTCCCCGCTTGGTGTCCATGCGTTTGTTCTCTACATCTGTGTCTCAAATTCCGCCCTGCAAACCAGTTCATCTCTACCACTTTTCTAAGTTCCACATACGTGCGTTAATATACGATAATTGTTTTGCTCTTTCTGACTTACTTCACTCTCTATGACAGTCTCTAGATCCATCCACGTCTCAACAAATGACCCAATTTCATGCCTTTTTATGGCTGAGAAGTATTCCATTGTATATATGTACCACATCTTCTTTATCCATTCGTCTGTCGATGGGCATTTAGGTTGCTTCCATGACCTGGCTATTGTAAATAGTGCTGCAATGAACACTGGGGTGCGTGTGTCTTTTTGAATTATGGTTTTCTCTGGGTATATGCCCAGTAGTGGGATTGCTGGATCATATGGTAATTCTATTTTTAGTTTTTTAAGGAACCTCCATACTGTTCTCCATAGTGGCTGTATCCATTTACATTCCCACCAACAGTGCAAGAGGGTTCCCTTTTCTGCACACCCTCTCCAGCATTTGTTGTTTATAGATTTTCTGATGATGCCCATTCTAACTGGTGTGAGGTGATAACTCATTGTGGTTTTGATTTGCATTTCTCCAGTAATTAGTGATGTTGAGTAGCTTTTCATGTGCTTCTTGGCCAGCATATTTCTTCGGTGATCTCTTGGTTATTTAGTAACGTATGGTTTAGCCTCCATGTGTTTGTGTTTTTTACATTTTTTTCCCTGTAATTCATTTCTAATCTCATAGCATTGTGGTCAGAAAAGGTGCTTGATATGATTTCAGTTTTCTTAAATTTACTGAGGCTTGATTTGTTACCCACAATGTGATCTATCCTGGAGAACGTTCCGTGCACACCTGAGAAGAAAGTGTAATCTGCTGTTTTCAGATGGAATGTCCTATAAATATCATTTAAATCTATCTGGTCTATTGTGTCATTTAAATCTTCTGTTTCCTTATTTATTTTCATTTTGGATGATCTGTCCATTGGTGTAAGTGAGGTGTTAAAGTCCCCCACTATTATTGTGTTACTGTCAATTTCCCCTTTTATAGCTGTTAGCATTTGCCTTATTTATTGAGGTGCTCCTATGTTGGATGCATATATATTTATAATTGTTATATCTTCCTCTTGGATTGATCCCTTGATCATTATGTAGTGTCCTTCCTTGTCTCTTGTAACATTTTCTTTTAGAGTTCAGGTAGTGTTTTGGTTTATTAGTGTTGTCACAGTGACAGGAACACCCAGAGTAGGAAGAGGAACCCCTACTAGAATCTTTTTCTTACCATTCCCTTCCCCTGGGGCGCAGAGCCTCTAGGCTTTTACTTTCCCCCTACTTCCAGGCCTTTTCTTTCCCTCTACTTCCAGGCCTTTCCTTGGCCCTTAGCATGCTAGGATGTGGCCAGGAATCAGAAACGGATCCTTTTTCCAGCACTAGCTGTGTGCTGCATTCATGGAAAGTGGGAAGCTATACACAGGTATCCATCTTGGGTACCAAGATTACCAGTTCCCATTCAGGATGGCTCCCCACATCTGGCACGGCCACCATGAGTTCTAGGAGCCAACAGGGCTTCCTCCTCAGAACAGTGCTTGGGCAATCTTCCTCCCTGTGGCCTTGATCTTGGGAAAAGAACCCTCTCCTCCCTCACTTGGGGGAGTTCCCGAGGCAGAAGGGCCACTGGCATGGCCCATTATAGCAGTGGAGGGCCGTCACCGCTGCTGCAGGAGGAAATCGAGTGAAGCTCCATCCATAGCATAGAAGACGTTAGCCGAGGGGGGGATAGTCAGCTCTCGCTCCCCTGGGAGCAGCTGCACTAGCTCATACTCTGAAGCCACCGCAGAATCATGATTGTTTTTCTTAAGGACATGACTGATGACACTTGGAGCCTTGTCCTGGCTTGTCACCAAGATGGTCTTGTAGACACTGCCGTCTTCCCCCAGCTCCGTCTGGACTTGGATGATGCGGTAATCAGAAGCCCGTGGCCCAGGCCCCCCTCCCCCATATCCAGCCCCCCTGGAGGCCCCTTCTGCACCCCCACTGAGTGGGGAGCCACAGGAGGCTGCGCAGCAGTGACCTCGAGAAGGCTTCAGGAAGGAAGTTGGGGGAGAGAGGTGGCTGGGGTCAGCGGGACTCTGCATGGCTGGAGTGCTTTCCAGGGCGGAGCAGAGATGAGACAGACGGCCACTTCATGTGCTGGGCCAGCCGGGTCAGCAGTGGAGCGGGGATTCCAGGCACCTCCTCTGCTACCACACTGGGACAGACCCAGGAGACAAGGGGTGTGGGACCTCCAACAGAACCCAGCACCTCTGTCCACTGCGAGATGACCAGCGTAGGCCGAAGCACCCGCAGGGCAGGAGGGTCACTGGTACTGGATGGCTCCACCTCACAGGACACTTGATGGCTCTGGGCCTCTGTCAGTGGCCGGAGCCCCTGTAGCCACCGCTGGATATCGGGGTCAGGTCGGAGGTCATAGCCACGACATTTGTTCTGGAGCTGCCTCAGCTCAGAAAGGACAGCAAACTCCTTCCTCCGCTTGTCAAAATTGATGTATCCATTCTCCAGCTCATCCTTGGAGGCTGTGTCCAGCATCACAAGGTCCTTCAAGAAGGTGCCAAGGTATGGGACCACACCCCCAGCCTGGGAGCGAGACCTCGGGGACTTCTTGGAATTTGGCTCCAGAGAAGGCTACAGCTTCACCTCCTGCAGGAGGAGCTCCCAGCTCTGGGAATAATTATCCTCCTCGGAGAAAATCTGGCAGAGGCTGGAAAAGACTCTGAGGCTGTCCCTGGCTGCTTCCTCCCAGGCTGCCCGAAGCCTGTGGATGGGGCTGGATTGCAGGGCCGACACCACAGCATACACTGAAGAGAAGTTTCAGAGCAGACGGCACTCCTCTGCCACACGGATCCACTTCTCCAGCATCCGGGCCCTCTGGGGTGGACGGAGTGGCTGTATGGTCACCTCCTCAGGCCCCTCTATGGTTGAGGTAGCCCCCAGGACAGAGCTGACCACTGCCCCTGCCACCTTGTTGAACTGTATGACAGGAGCCCGGACAGATGGGCAGAGGTGGGAATGTCCTGGCCGGTCTCTGTGACCCCACAGACCCCCCAGGCACTGAGAGGGGACCAGATAGAGAAATAGCTCCGCATCTAGCAGGGTCAGCTGTTTGGCCAAGTGGTCAGCGAGGAACACCAGGACATCCGTGGGGTCAGCAGGGGGATCGCCGGGGAGGGCCAGGGGCTTAGGAAGTTCGGGGGTCTGGGGGTCCACCCAGGACCGGAAGTTGCGGATGAGGTCAGCGCTGCCCCCCCAGCACCCTCCCCTGCTGCATACCCTGTCCGAAGCAAGAAGCTCTCAAGCCGGTCAATCTGACCCTTGACCTCAGAACCAAAATCTTCAGGGTGAGAGGCCAGCCAGGTTGACAGTACAGAGATGGCTACCGCTTTTGTCCTCTCTAGCTAATCAGTAGGATGAGATTCAAGGGCTTCCAGCCTGTCAGCCATAAGCCCTAGCAGGGCAGGCGTGGAGGTGAAGGCCCGGTGAGTAGCCAGGAAGGCTGCTGTGAAGGTCACGTTAGTCCTTGATGTCCAGGCATCCAGCAGGTGTCGGACCAGGGCCTCCAGAGTGCCAGCTCGGAGCCTCCGAGAGGAACGCGGGGGAGGCCTCAGGGCCAAGGGATCAACAGGCCGATACTGGCGACTTGTGACAGTAAAGGTGACACCATCCTCCTCCTCGTCCCAGACAGACACAGGGGCCTCGTCGTCTTCCTCCTCCTCCTCCTGCCCCCCGGCCACCTGTGCCCCCACCCTCTTCAGGGTCTCGACTCTGTAAGCTGCTCAGCACGACCCCCCCGGGGGGGCTCGTGTCCCAAAACAGCCGCAGGGGCCACGGGAGCATGGCCGCGTGAAGGAATCAGTGGGGTCGGGCCATGGGGGCGCCTGCTCAGGAGGGGTGGGGGCAGCACGGGTCCCGGGCCATTGTTCCCGTAGGTCTCCGGCCCCTGATCCTCTTGTAACATTCTTTATTTTAAAGTCTATTTTGTCTGATATGAGTATTGCTACTCCAGCTTTCTTTTGATTACCATTTGCATGCAATATCTTTGTCCATCCCCTCTCTTTCAGTCTGTATGTGTCCCTTGGTCTGAAGTGGGTCTCTTGTAGACAGCATATATATGGGTCTTGATTTTGTATCCATTCAGCAAGCCTGTATCTTTTGGTTGGAGCATTTAATCCATTCACGTTTAAGGTAATTATCGATATGTATGTTCCTATGACCATTTTCTTAATTGTTTTGGGTTTGTTTTTGTAGGTCCTTGTCTTCTCTTGTGTTTCCCACTTAGAGAAGGTCCTTTAGCATTTGTTGTAGAGCTGGTTTGGTGGTGCTGAATTCTCTTACCTTTTGCTTGTCTGTAAAGCTTTTGATTTCTGCATCGAATCTGAATGAGATCCTTGCCGGGTAGAGTAATCTTGGTTGCAGGTTCTTCCCTTTCATCACTTTAAGTATATCATGCCACTCCCTTCTGGCTTGTAGAGTTTCTGCTGAGAAATCAGCTGTTAACCTTATGGGAGTTTCCTTGTATGTTATTTGTCGTTTTTCCCTTGCTGCTTTCAATAATTTTTCTTTCTCTTTAATTTTTGCCAGTTTGATTACCATGTGTCTCAGCATGTTTCTCCTTAGGTTTACCCTGTATGGGACTCGCTGCACTTCCTGGACTTGGGTGGCTATTTCCGTTCCACGTTAGGGAAGTTTTCAACTATAATCTCTTCAAATATTTTCTCTGGCCCTTTCTCTTTTCTCCTTCTGGGACCCCTATAATGCAAATGTTGTTGCGTTTAATGTTGTCCCAGAGGTCTCTTAGGCTGTCTTCATTTCTTTTCATTCTTTTTTCTTTATTCTGTTCCACAGCAGTGAATTCCACCATTCTGTCTTCCAGGTCACTTATCCGTTCTTCTGCCTCAGTTATTCTGCTGTTGATTCCTTCTAGTGTATTTTTCATTTCAGTTATTGTATCGTTCATCTCTGTTTGTTTGTTCTTTAATTCTTCTAGGTCTTTGTTGAACATTTCTTGCATCTTCTTGGTCTTTGCCTCCATTCTTTTTCCAAGGTCCTGGATCATCTTCACTATCGTTATTCTGAATTCTTTTTCTGGAAGGTTGACAATCTCCACTTCATTTAGTTGTTTTTCTGGGGTTTTATCTTGTTCCTTCATCTGGCACATAGCCCTCTGCCTTTTCATCTTGTCTGTCTTTCTGTGAATGTGGTTTTTGCTCCACAGGCTGCAGGATTGTAGTTCTACTTGCTTCTGCTGCCTGCCCTCTGGTGTCCCTGTAGCTTTAACAGCAACTTCAGCAACCTCATCAGTCTGCCTCAGTTAGCCCTTTTGAATAAACAAAGCCTGTCCTTTTGAATGTGACTTTAGTACTCTATAAACAACTCAGGTCTCCATTAGCTACAGTGATGCTGGCAGGGCCTGGAAACAGAGACCATTTTCCTCCTTTCTTTTTTCTTCAGTTGGAGTTTCTAGACCTTTAATACAAACTTCAATTTTGTTGTTGTTTGTTGTTTTTATTTTTTTAATTGTGGTAAAATACACTGAATATAAATTTGACCATTTTTACTATTTTTAAGTGTACAGTGTAGCATTAAGTACTTTCAAATTGTTGTGTAACCATCACCACCACTCATCTCCAGTTGTTGTTTTTTTAAAGTCCACTGGAGTAAAAATAATATATTTTCCAAGAGTATTTGAGGTTGAAAATTGAGGTAAATTCTTCCAAATTCTCCATAAAAAGATAAAGTCACAAGCGCTCATCTAAGAACAGCACTTCAGTTCCCGGTGACAAAAGCAAATGCCTGGGGACAGGCCACTTTCCCTTAGCAGCAGTTGGAAATCCTGGGAGCACCCAGCTCAGTGACCACAACACACCAACAGCTAAGGGCCTTTCCTAGAACTCATCTCCCCCAAAGAAGTGTTGACAGCTGGTCTCCACTGAGGGCTTCTGATGTGCTGGGCACTCTGGTAAGTGAGTCAGTGGTATGATATTATTCCATTTAATCCTCACAACCATCCTCCAAGTAGGTACCATCTCCATGTAACACATAAGGAAACAGGTGTAGAGAGAATACACTTGCCCAAAGTCTCAGAGCTGGCAAATGGCAGATCTGGGATTGAAATCAAAGCTGTCTGGTCCCTGGCCAGCATTCCACAGAAGTGGCAGCTTTTAATTAAGGCACGTGGTTTGGGACTGGATCAGTTTGGTGCCTTCGAGAGAAACCTGCGGGGTTCTGTGTGTGCCAGAATGTACAATGTTTGTGCTAAAGGAATATCTGACAACTCGCTAACTGCCAGTGACAAACCAGCAATTAAGGAAGTGGTAAACCAAGCAGACCTCAACTCTACCTCCCCGCCAAGTCCACCAGGACAAAGGCACTTTCCCAGGGGACACAGGTACAGCTCATGATTCTTCAGTTCATTAAGCCCTGTTTGTTTGTTTCTGCAACGTGGTCATTGCGTATCTACATGGCAGTAGTTCCCAGACTTCAATGTCATGAGAACAGCCCAGGACGCCTGTTACCTGTGTAGATCCCCAGGTTCTACAACCTGGAGGTTTGAACTGGGTATGCTCTGGGAGTGAGAACGGGGAGCCAGCAACCACAGGGGAGCCTGAGGCAGAGGCTGACAGATCCTGCTGTCGGGCTAGTCCTTCTTCACACGCTCTTCACAGCCAAGGAGGCAGCAGTTTAACCTGTTCAGGATGCTCACTCTACTCGCTGAGTCAGCGAACTTCTATGAGGCAGCCACCCAAGTCAGAGGCTGTGCTGTCATAATTTAACATTTATTTTGTGACTATCTGGTTAATGATTATCTCCTCCACTAGACTATAACCTTCATGAGGGTCAGGACTTTGCCAGTCTTGCTCAGTGCTGTATCCCTAGGGCCTAAAGCAGAGTAGATGGTCAATGACTATTTATTAAATGAATAAATTGAGTGAAAGAGTATTAAAAAATAGGCAAAGACAAATGAAACCCAGTCCTTGTCCTCAATATGCTTACAAGCTGGGTAGCTGGGCAAGCAGACTCATCAGTACAATAAAGACTTCCTGTGTTTTGCCAGATGTGGCCCAGGCATGAGGCCACCACCTCCCCAGCAAGGCTGAACCCAGACTGGACCAGGCAGGAAGACGACAAGACTGGACCTTCAGGACTGGAGGGCTGACCAGAACTGGGCTAGAAGAGGGCAAGTCAGATGGGAAGAGGCAGGGAAAAAGATAAGTGGCGATTTGTCACCAGACAGATAGGCTACAAAGATGATAATGATAACACATGAGCTACCAACCACTGAGTACCTGCAATGAGCCAGCATCCTATTCCATACTTCACACTGCATTTACTTTATCCCACTTCATTCCTACAGTAATTTATGAGATATCAATTATCAGTTCTGTCTTACAAATGGAGAAACTGGGGCTCAGAGAAGTTATGTCCTGTGACTGTAAGAGCAGGGCTGAGGTTTAAACCCAGGCAGTATGAACCCATGGCCCATGTTGTGTCACACTCTGAGCAGACAATAATTATCCCTGCAGTAAGACAGGGATGAAGAATCAGAGGCAGTGGGTAGAGAGACAGCTGAAAGTCTTTCCATAGAGGGGCTTATGGCCACCACCCTCTTTAAACAGAAGCATGCAGACATTGTTCTCAACATTACATCCCAACGTGTTCCATCTTTATCCTAAAAGGTCCTCTAAATCTAATCACTAAGATCTGGTCAACCTAAGTGTCTCTCACATTATCTCCTTAATGCCTTAATTCCACAGACAATGTCTTAGTTCCAGGCTCAACTGCCTTGTCTACACAATGTCAGGAACATCCTAACTGGTCTTTCCTCCTCTAATCTGCTCTCCAGCCAAGAGGAATCTTGGAAACACCATCTGGGCATAACCTTCCTGTTTGAAACCTTCGAAGCAGTGGTTGGCAAGCATGACTGCTCATTAGAATCACCTGGGAAGCTTTTAAATCGCAGTGCCTGGGCTTCACCCCAAAGATTCTGATTTAATTGACCCAGAGTAGGGCCCAGACATGAGTATTTTTAAAAAGCTTCCCAGGTGCTTTTAATATGGAGCCAATCTTGAGCACTACTAGAGTTGAATGGATGAGACGTCCACTCCTGAGCTAGGCAAACTAAGCTCAGACTCAAGTCTCCTCTCCCACCATTCCTTCCTGCCCCATATTTAATATTCCAGCCATACTGAACTGCTGGTGATTCCCCAAGATCACTTGCTAATTTAGGCTGCCGCTCTGTAACACATGGTATGGTCTTTGTAAAGAACACGTCCTACCTCACCTCCTGGGAAACTCCTTAGTGTTCCTTATTACTTGGCCCCAAGGCTGCCGCCTCCATGAAGTCTTCATGTGACCAGGCACAATTGGTGACTCCTTCCTCTGGGCTGCCATAGCACTGTACCTACCTCTGTATTAATATGTCTCTATTGTTCTGAAACTGTTTGTACAAACGACTCTCTCCCCCCACAAAAAGCAATAGGTATAGTGATGCTTCACATACCTCTTGTGGCCACTTCACATGTCCTTGACCAACCTCTTACTCCAGCTCCACCTGTACCTTCTCATCTCTCTATTTCTTCTCAGGATCTTCTCTCCTACCACCTAGTAGGTCACCTGTGGTACCCACATAGCCCTTCTGACACGTGCAAAACTGGAAGTGCCCAGGAGTTAACAACCTCTGGGACGACCCTTGACCAACAGGGGATGAGAACCAGGAGATAAATCCCTAGGGTAGATCATTCTGAAGTGCTTTCTCCACGGCTCTTCAGAGGGTCCTAGTGGGATCAAGCCAGTGACATTGCTATAAAGATACACTTCAGATGCCAAAGACCTTGCTCCGTTTTTCCAGGCAAACACAATAACACAGAATCACGGCAGTCTTCAAGACAAACATCATGAATGATGGAAGGTCATCCACGACCACGAGTATTCACCGAGAACACAGAGCCTAAGTCTGTCGTGGGTTTTGCCTCCTAGGCAGTCTCCCTCTCCAGTGATGCAATAATGAACATATAAAAAGGTCAAATCAAGAAGGCAATCATGTACTTTTGGAGCTGGTAAACAAATAGCAAAACCAAGATGTCATGAGCCTTCAGTTGTGAGTGAAGTTTTGCCAGGAGAGCCAATAGCACTCAATATTAAAAGGCAAGAGACCATTGACAATGAGACAGTATCAGCCTTCTGTGCCGACAAAGGGACTGCTGTGCACAGCCCCACTGGGTTGAATCTGTGTGGCAAACGGATGCCAATGTAATATCCAGGCCTCTGCTATATAGCAAATGGTTTGGGTGGTTGGCAATAGTTTCAGAGGCCTGGCATATGCATCCATTTTTCCAGGCTCACAGTTTGGTATCTTCAAATGCAAAAAAATATATACTTCTGTATATGTATTCCAGGGCCTCCGTAGTCAAGTTAACTTCTGGATATGTCACTGCCCACATGTACGTATGCCTTCATTAGCATATTGGTCTCTTGGCCCTTGGAGATTTATTTATTATAATTCAAATGAAGGTTTAACATTGGTGTATTTGCAATACAAATTTAAACTTACCATATGTTTCTAAATTAATGGATTAAATAAAATGATGACCATATTACAAGGTATTAGTGAGCTATCCATGTCTCTGAAATTCTACTTTGATGAATTTGAAAGGAAGCAGAAATAAATCACAGCAGAGTTAATGACCCTAATTATTTTTAATGATACTAACTAGCTCTTCAAATGTGGAAATTTCACAAGAAGTCTGTTCATCCATTAATTCATTTCAAATTACTATATTTGATACATGTATGCGTTCTCTGGGGTCTTTTTTAAGTTGATTTTAAAATTGATTTATTTAATATTTTGGAGATGAGGAACAAGTCTTCTCCACAATCTTTGTCTCCCAAAGTGCTTTATACAGAGCTGTCTAATAAATTTTATAACTTTGGTGATAGTGATAATAACAGAGTAAGGGGACTTCCCTTGTGGCGCAGTGGTTAAGAATCCGCCTGCCAACACAGGGGACATGGGTTTGAGCCCTGATCCCGGATGATCCCACATTCTGTGGAGCAACTAAGCCCGTGTGCCACAACTACTGAGCCTGTATTCTAGAACCCGCGCGCCACAACTACTGAGCCTGACTGCCACAACTACTGAAGCCCACGTGCCTAGAGCCCATGCTCCACAACAAGAGAAGCCACCACTATGAGAAGCCCGCGCACCGCAACTAAGAGTAGCCCCCACTCACCACAACTAGAGAAAGCCTGCGTGCAGCAATGAAGACCCAACACAGCCAAAAAATAAATAAATAAAATAATAATGGAGTAAAAAGAACAAAGAATGCAGTGTTCAATAAACAAAGAGTTCACTGTTTCCACAATGAAACAGTGAGTAAGAAGCAGAGATAGCACTAGATCGTAGAATACCAGCACAGTATATCACAGATCTGGATGTGGTGAATAAAAGCATTTGTCTCTATTAGAATATTGATGTAATCAATTTGCTGAACAATCAAAGACAATCATCTTCCCACCACTAATTGATTCAAGGCATTCTTTCCTTCAGCATGAGCATCCGCTGCCATCTTACTTGCCTGGTCCCACGGAGACTGACTTGCTCCTGGGCTTCCAGAGCCGCAACTTCTACTGTATGCTCTGACTTACCATAACCTCATTTTCCCTCTGCCCCACCCAGGGCCCCTCAAACACATGTGCGTGCACACACACACACACACACACACACACACACACTCAGGGGTTTGAGTTACCTTAACATTTTCTGGCAGTGGTTTGTTCTGGGTCAGCCCCAGAGCGAGCAGTGCTACCACAGCGATGACACAGGAGAAGCCGAGGATGCCCAGTATGTTTTTAGAGCAAAATATCTTCACTTCAGACTCTAAAAACAAAAGAAGAATAGAAAATATCAACAAGAAATCAATAGACATTGATTTTCTTCCCCTTTCTATATGGCCTTGTGCTGGCTTTCTGGAGACAGCAAAGATAGATAAAAGCTGATCTTTATCCATGAGGCACTTGCAAAGTAACTGGGAAATAATACAAGAACAAAAGGATTTGTCTGTGCTGTGACAAGGGCCAAAACTGAGTTAGTGGCTATGGTAAGGAGAATGGGCAGAATTAGATCGGTGATCAGATATGGGATGAGGAGAAGGAAAAATCCCAAACTCGCAGCTTGTTTAATAGGTCATGTAGGTCTATCAAGGTTCAAGTAACAAAGAAAGCAAGGATAGCCCTCCTCATTTCTAAAATCTACCGGAAAATGAGCATGATATTAAAAAGTATTCAGAGTGTATCGTCGAACATCGTAGTCCCTCTACTCCATGACATTTCCTGGCTTGACACATTCCTTCACTTCAACCACACTTATATGTTAAGTAATTGGTAACAGCGTAGGGGCTGTGGAGTTTTGAACATTTCATCATTCACATTATCTTGTCTATCCTGTTCATACTCTTACCATCATGGGACATAAAAAAGTTCCAGAAGGAGAATTCTATAAAAGGCAAATTTACTTTGATCAGGATAAATAGAGCCTACAGCAGAGGTGAATAGGAAATGGAATGGTTACACCATTCCCTCCATTCTCATCCTTCCTCTCTCAGCTTCCCAAGCTATCTCCAAGCCTTTTTCTTAGGCTTTGGGGAAGAAAGATAGGATCAAGTAATAAAAAAGGATGTGGAAATGAGATGGGCTCTCCAAAATAGTTTTCACTTCTCTAAGGACAGGGGAAGGGATTAAAGCAACTGAAAGAGGAACCTGCATCCCCTCCTCCTCTTTCCCTCTTTCTCAGCAGCTGTGGCTGCACCAACACAGGAGCTCCCCTTCGAGCTTGTGAGCACAGGTTGGACTTAATCCAAAGGACTGGAACTGCCTGGGTCTCCAGTCTGCATCCATCTCTAGAATCTTGGACCAGTTTGTACCCATCAGACCGAACAGTACAAAACTTAGGAGAAAAAGTTTTATCAACACCATTATCTATTGCTTCCAAACAAGGGAATCATAAATGAAATATACAGCACTTCCCCCCTTCTCGCTTCCCAAAAGAACCTCAGTTTTGTTCAGATGCCTGCCACTCCCCCAAGCAGCCCATACACTTCTTAGAAAGGAGCTGACTGTTCTGCATAATCTCATTCCCTCTCCAGTGATTGGTTCAACAGTGGGCATACACTCTCAAAATGGGCTGTGAGACCCTGGAGGAAGTCTGCTGGGGCAAGCCTAGGAAAAGAAAGGAAGCATTCTCTCTTCTTCCTCAGACACTGTCCAGCCAAGGATGGCTGAGCAGAGAGATGGAAAGAACTTGAGTTCTTAAAGCATTTTGAGCTGCTAAAACAGCTAACCCTGATCTGATCCTCCCATGAGACTTACGCTTTGATCCAATTAGAGTCATGATTTAAAGACCTTGAAGCCAAAACATCCTGGTGTGGCAGAAACGTCCTTTTTGCTGCCAGGGCTCTGGAATTTGGAAAAGAGCCCCCTAAGTACTGCCTACCTACCTGAGTACTACCTACCTCACTTCCCGAACTTGTGATATTGACAAACACAGCTTACAACAAGCACGTTTTAGACGAAACATTACATATCTAATACCTGAGGGTTGCACACTGCAGCAATGTTTCTACTATAATAGAACTTTGAATGCTTTCCTCCTTCAAACTGTCCAAAAGGTCTACCTAGTCATTTCCGTAAATATAACAATTTTGATTATATCATTTTCCTTCCATTCATTCAGGCACTAATCTTAGTAGCCAATGAAAATGACCAACAAGGTCCCTGATCTTTGGAGTTCACATCTAGTTGGGGAGATAGATGAACCAGAAAAGAAGTATGCAAATAAGTGACTTCAGGTCATGAAAAGTGTTGAGGAGAAATTAAAACCAAGGAATGTTACAGAGTGACTTGCAGCAGAGTTGGGTTGGGGAGATCAGACTGAGGGTCAGGAAAGGCTCTCTGAGAAGGTGATGTTTGAGCTTAGACCTGGATGATGAGAAAACAACAGCTATGAGAAGGAGAAAGAACATTCCAGGAAGAGGAAGTATCAACTGCAAAAGCCCTGAGGTGGGAAATAGATTGATGTGACTCTAGTTGTTTCTTCCTTTTCTTAATGAGAATATTTACTAACTCATGATTATCACTGAACAGTTGAAAGTGTACTTTTCCAGGGAACCCACCTATACTGTTGGTGGGAATGTAAGTTGGTGCAGCCACTATGGAAAACACTACGGAGGTTCCTCAGAAAACTAAAAATAGAGTTGCCATATGATCCAGCAATCCCACTGCTGGCATATAACCACACAAAACTAAAACTATAATTCAAAAAGATACATGCAATCAAGACAGTATGGTACTGGCACAAAAACAGAAATATAGATCAATGGAACAGGATAGAAAGCCCAGAAGTAAACCCACACACATATGGTCACCTTATCTTTGACAAAGGAGGCGAGAATATACAATGGAAAAAAGACAGCCTCTTCAATAAGTGGTGCTGGGAAAACTGGACAGCTACATGTAAAAGAATGAAATTAGAACACTTCCTAACATCATACACAAAAATAAACTCAAGATGGATTAAAGACCTAAATGTAAGGCCAGACACTATAAAACTCTTAGAGGAAAACATAGGCAGAAAACTCTATGACATAAATCACAGCAAGATCCTTTTTGACCCACCTCTTAGAGTAATGGAAATAAAAACAAAAACAAACAAATGGGACCTAATGAAA
>NW_020173723.1:395330-458174 GCF_003031525.2 Neophocaena asiaeorientalis asiaeorientalis | reverse complement strand
AAAAAATGAAGAAAAAAAAAAAAAAAAAAAAAAAAAACTACAATGAGGTATCACCTCACACCGGCCAGAATAGGCATCATCAAAAAATCTAGAAACAATAAGTGCTGGAGAGGGTGTGGAGAAAAGGGAACCCTCCTGCACTGTTGGTTGGAATGTAAATTGATACAGCCACTATGGAGAACAGTATGGAGATTCCTTAAAAAACTAAAAATAGAACTACCATATGACCCAGCAATCCCACTACTGGGAATATACCCTGAGAAAACCATAATTCAAAAAGATACATGTACCACAATGTTCACTGCAGCACTATTTACAATAGCCAGGACATGGAAACAACCAAAATGTCCATCGACAGATGAATGGATAAAGAAGATGTGGCACATATATACAGTGGAATACTTCTCAGTCATAAAAAGGAAAGAAATTGAGTTACGTGTAGTGAGGTAGATGGAGTTAGAGTCTGTCACAGAGTGAAGTAAGTCAGAAAGAGAAAATAAATACTGTATGCTAACTCATATATATGGAATCTAGAAAAATGGTACTGATGAACCTGGGCAGGAATAAAGATGCAGATGTTGAGAACAGACTTGAGGACACAGCGGGGGAAGAGGAGGCTGGGATGTAGTGAGGGAGTAGCACTGACATATATACACTACCAAGTGTAAAATAGATAGCTAGTGGGAAGCTGGTGCATAGCACAGGGAGATCAGCTCGATGCTTTGCGAAGACCTAGAGGGGTGGGATAGGGAGGGTGAAAGGGAGGCTCAAGAGGGAGGGGATATGGGGATATATGTATGGATATAGCTGATTCACTTTGTTGTACAGCAGAAACTAACACAACACTGTAAAGCAATTATACTCCAATAAAGATTAAAAAAAAAAAAAGACACATGCACCCCTATGTTCATAGCAGCACTACTCACAATAGTCAAAACATGGAAACAACCTAAATGTCCATCAACAGATGAATGGATAAAGAAGATGTGGTGTATATATACAATGGAATACTACCCAGCCATAAAAAAGAACAAAATAATGCCATTTGCAGCAACATGGATGCAACCAGAGATTATCATACTAAGTGAAGTAAGTCAGAAAGAGAAAGACAGATACCATATGATATCACTTATATGTGGAATCTAAAATACGGCACAAATGAACTTATCTACAAAACAGAAACAGACTCACAGACATAGAGAACAAACTTGTGGTTGCCAAGGGGGAGCAGGGGAGGTAGCGGGATGGACTGGGAGTTTGGGGTTAGTAGATGCAAACTATTACATTTTGAATGGATAAACAACAAGGTCCTACTGTATAGCACAGGGATCTATATCCAATCTCCTTAGATAAACCATATTGGGAAAGAATGTAAAAAAAAGAATGCGTATATGTGTGTATAACTGAGTCACTGTGCTGTACAGCAGAAATTAGCACAACACTGGAAATCAACTGTACTTCAGTAAAAAAAATAGAGAATAAAAATAAGGAAGTATACTTTTCCACATTTGCCCAATTTTTGCAATGATATCCATATTATTAGAATATATTCAAGGCTTTCATCATATTTGTCTTACTAAAGATATGATAAGAAAAAGAACTTAGATCAGAGAGGAAGTTTAGGAATTTTTCATACACAATTTTCAAAAGCTGTATTATCAAAAAAGTAATGGCTAAGTTTGTTTTTTTTTTGTTTGTTTGTTTGTTTTTTTGTTTTTTTTTAAGTTTGTTTTTCATGTGACCGACTAGATTACCCAGAGAGGAATAATTAAAATACTGTGTTTTCTATGAACCATGGCAGGTAATTTTCAAAAGTCCTTATCACATGGAGGAAGCCAGACTCTTCTTAGGAAGTGGTAGCAGACGCGGGGGTCTAGGTGGACATATCTAGGATGTATTCATAAAAGGGAACCACTTCAGTAACTGCCCTCTCTTCCCAGGCCCCAGAGCTCTTTCAGATGCCATGACTGCTACAGTCAAGTTCTGTTACAGAAAATTCACAATGACTGTATTTCCCCCTGAAAAGCTATTCATTTCCCTTGTGGATAACAGAAACGTGACTTATATCATACAATGTGAAACAGTATTTCAAAAAACAATTTCAAGGAACATTTTTACCAAAAATATCTATCAACAGCAAAGTGTTGTATTTGTTTTCCTTTGAAATGTCTCACTATCCTGGAGAATTCAAGACTGCCACTTCCCTCCCATTCTCCTCCTTTCATATGACAAATGAGAAAGCTTTTCTGTTTGAGGTGAGAGCCAGATAGAAATGTCAGCTCTTCACTTGACAGAGACAAAAGTGAAGGAAATTCAAGCTCTGAGAAAACACAGACTGATTTCAAGCCAGTTAGCTATTTCAGAGGCCAAAAAAAAAAAAAAAGCTGATTCTTTTTCATTCTTACAGAAACAGCCATCATGACATCCACAGTTGGCATCCTATTAATGATTAAAATTATGTAATCTGTTCTTAGTCAAAATTCTGCTATACAGAGAAATCCCAGCACCTCTACTTCATGATACCAAACATTATCCTAAAAGTTTACTCCATTAATAAAAAGATTTGGGGTGTTGACAAATGTGGTGGGTTTTTGGCAAAAACAACAAAAGTTTTGCTCTGCGGATTCAGTGAGACTCACTAGATTCAAATCACTTCCAACTTCTGATGGGTCACATCCGGACCAAGCTTGGCTTGTCACATAGAGAACAAAGCAGCCAATACAGACAAGCACTGGAGAGTAAACATCAGTGCAGTGCTGTGGTCCTTCCTGTGTTTACACAGCCCAGTGATGGAAGAATCACTGAAGCTCAGGGGACTGGTCCTAATCTGGCTTTGCCATTTCCCCAACTCCTAGAGTCTCTGCCCCCTTTCTGCCATCTTCCTTCCTCTCCATCACGGAGGAGTTCTTGGTGACGCACATTTAGATTGTTCTCCCACTCAAGGGCTTTAAGATCCTTTTCCAGGTGCTTCATTCCAGGGCCCTTAGACCCAACCTCTTCTATGGTGATATCCACCCCCCTGTTCCAGTCACCCCCACCTCTTCTACAATAGCCCTTTCTGGTATCTCCCTAATTCCCTTTCCTATCAGAATCCATCCTTCATGCGGCTGCAGAATTCCTCCATAATTGACATTCCCAGGGTTCTCCCTAATTAAGAATTTAATGTAGCTTCCTTCTGCTTGCCAGATGAAAGCCTCACTGGTCTATTTGGACCCCTCAGCCCTTCAGAAATTTAAGCCCTTCCGATCTCACCGTTCCAATAAGCAGATGTGTGTGCCCGAGATCATAATGCCTGACATTATGACCATTAGACTGTAAGTTCCTTAAGTGAAGGGACTTTTTTTTCTGGCTCATTCATTGCTATATCCCTAGTTGAATGAATAAATGAATTTTGGATTCTGACATTTGTCAACATGAGATTTCCTTCAGTTGGAATTCTATTCCCCTCTTTCTCCACCAAATCTTTTTCCTTGTCACCTTCAAAATCAAGCTCCCCTCCGTATGCTTCAAAGCTCAATTGTTCCAGTAGTCCTCTCTTCATGTGCTACCTCTAGATATTTAATGGATTGGCCTATTTCGGTTTGGGAGTTCTATAGTCGTTGTTTCATTCATTGTTCAATTAGTCAACAATTATTTATTGAATGCATTATACTATTCACTAGACCTGCCCTGGGCTCTGAGCTACAGCAGTTAACAAATCAAATAAACATCCCCATCCTCATGGTGCTTAGATGTTAGTCTGAAAGAAAAGATAATAAGCAAGATAAGTAAAATTTATAGTATGTTACATAATTATAAGTGCTAAGGAGAGAGAAAAAGCAGGTGAAGAGGCAGGATAGGGTAATTAGGAAAGACCTGAGATGGTGATATTAAAAGTGATAGGAATAAAGAGAAAGCAAGCATACCACTTGGGCAACAGAATTTAAGGTAACTGGAACTGCATGTGCAAAGGACCTGGGGTGGAACAGTGCCTGGCCATAAGGCCATTGTGGCTGGATGAGTGATGAAGGGGAAAATAGTAAGAGATGGTCAGGGGTGGGGTCACTGGGTGCCTTGCTTGTGGGGCCTTGCAGGTTCTGGTGAGGGCTTTGTCTTACTCTAAGTGATCCGACTTACTTCTAATCATTTGTATAATTTACACTCAGCACCATAGGGGTAAACAAGGAACCACCAGGAACCTTTGAAGTACCTGGACAGGAAGGGTGTGGTCTTTTAGGCGGCACACCCCTGTCTCTTGTGATGAGGTGCTGAGGCACCCCCATGAAGTCAGGTCATAGGACAACCACACAGTCAAGTGCGGACAGAGCGTAGCTCTGCTTGTGCCAAGACCAGAGCTGAGAAGACGCATCCAGGAGGAGCAAGCACCATATCATGATAGGTCTTCTCTATAACTTCTGGGCTTCTTGGTGACCCAGGACTGGTGAATCTTTGCTGAGAGAGCACCATTTTGAGGGGTCGCCAAGCCAACAGTCACCAGGATCCATCAGTAGAAAGCCAAACCCCACAGACTTCTGAAGGGTGGCTCAAGCTACAGCAGAGTCCAAACAACCTCGCCTTTGCTCAGTCTCTCTAAGCCTCCAATTCCTTGCATGCAAAATGGGAGTCACAATAGTACGGAATTCATAGGGTTGCTAGGTAAGAGTCAGTGAGCAAACAATTTACATAACAACCTACAAAAGAGCCCTCGATGCATTCCAGATTCTGCTCTCAGCACTTTAAACACAGCAACTAATTTAACCTTCACAACACTCCTTTGAGGTAGTACTATTATCATCATCTGTATCAGTCTCCTAGGGCTGCCACAACAAATTACCACAAACATGGTGACTTAAAACAATAGAATTTTACTCTCTCACAATTCCGGAGGCCAGAAGTCCAGAATCAAGGTGTTAACAGGGCCAAAGACTCTGGAGAGATTCCTTTCTTGCCTTGTCCAGCTTCTGGTAGCTTCCGGCATTCCTTGGTTTATGGCTGCATCACTCCAATATCTGCCTCTGTCTGCACATGGCCTTTTTCCCTGTCTCTGCGTGTATCAAATTTCCCTCTCCTTTCTCTTAGGAGGACACCAGTCATTAGATTTAGGGTCCATCCTAAAGCCAGAATGATCTCAAGATCCTTAATTACATCTGCAAAGACTTTACTTCCAAATAAGGTCACAAATTACAGGTACTATTATTATCCTCATTATTGTCACTTTACAGGTGAGGAAACTGAGTCAGAGAGAGGTTAAGAAGATTGCCCAAACTTACACTGATGTAAATGTTGGGACCAGGCATTAAAGTCAGGCATTCTGGATCCAGAGGCCAGGCTGTTAGCCACCACCCTACCCTACACCACATGACTGAGGCTTAGTACTGTGCCTGCTGTGTGGTGCTAGCGCTGTACGTAGAAGCCAACCTCATTATCCAGGAGTGAAAAGTGACTGACTTTGAGGATTTGGCTGAAGGGGTTGTCTGGACTGTTGTCTCTGATGACACCAGACAATGTTATATTTTTAAAATATGAAGTCTTAGAGAACGGACTGGAGGGCACAGTGGGGGAAGGGGAAGCTGGGACGAAGTGAGAGAGTAGCACTGACATATACACACTACCAAATGTAAAATAGCTAGCTAGTAGGAACCTGCTGCATAGCACAGGGAGATCAGCTGGATGCTTTGTGACCACCAGGGTGGGATAGAGAGGATGGAAGGGAGGCTCAAGAGGGAGAGGATATGGGGACATATGTATACATATAACTGATTCACTTTGTTGTACGGCAGAAACTAACACAATATTGTAAAGCATTTATACTCTAATAAAGATGTGAAAAAATAAAATAAAATATGAAGTCTCTCAGTCCCTGATGGTCAGAAGCTAGCAGCTAAGAGGCAGAGGCTGGGATTACAGTTCCTAGGGAGGTTAAGGGACTTGCTCAAAGTCACACAGCTTGCAATTGGCAGAGCAGTGACTGGATCCAAGTCTCTCAACTCCACTCCACTGCCTCAAGCACTGCCCTGCATTAGAGATGCATAGAAATTACTCAGCTTCATTCCTTCTCAGGTGACACAATGCAAAAGAACTCACCCAAAGTTCTGTTCAAATAGAAAGATCTTACATTTCACACAGCCCCCATATTCTCCCAATTAATAAATCCAGAGTCAAGTTTGAGGATAAAGCAGTTTAATTTGGTGGGGTTTTTTTCCCGCCTGCTTTTAAGTCGAGGAAGTCAGTACAATGTCAATAAATAGACAAATGCTAAAAATGTACTTCAAGGCCTCAATGATGACCAGTTAGTTAAAGGGTGAAAGGTAAAGGAGAGGGAGGGAAAACAAGATAGACACAGGCTTGGGAGAAGGAGCCAGAGAATAAGAGGGGAAGGGATAGGCGGGGGTGGGAATAGAAAGAGAGGTAGAGAGTCAGGTTATTGAGTAAATACCTGTTCCACTGATCTCCTGAACCCAAGACTTCAGAGAAAGTTACTTGCTTTTACTTAATGATCTTTTGTTTCTGCTCTTTGAGATGTTAATTAGCTGGTTAGTCTCTGTTCACAGCTCTTTAGTTAGAAGAGGAGTGCATTTATCCTAACAAAGTAGACTGGCTGATCCTGAGTGGGCGCCTCAGAGGTTCAGCTTTGGGTGGGAAGAGCCCATTTAGTGACCCGGGTCAGTGGAACCGGGGTGGGAGTGCACAAGCTCTTCCTGCAAATCAGACTCTGCCAACTCCACACTCTCCATCCCACCATTCCTTTTGCTGTGGGCCGTGCTCTTCTCAGATTAGCAGCAAGTAACTAACTGACTTGGCACTGATGTGCCTGACTCTAAAAACGTTAATGACTGCAAAAATCAAATGCCAACAGAGGATCTGGGTGTGGGAAATAAGGAAGCAAAGGAATCCCCTTCCCTCCCTCTCCTTCTCCTTACTTCCTCCCACCATTCCGTCTACCTCCTCATCCACAGCCCTTCTGGCCTTTCCTGAATTCTTTTACCCACAGACTGCGTGGAACACAATAGGTCTTTGCGGACATCGTCGAATCCCATACTCAAGTATAGGGTTGGCAAGGAGGAGGGTTGTTTCCGGCAGAGCGATATCATTGAGACTGCAGACAGGAATTCCGTGTCTCAGCCAACAAGTGTTAACAATCTCCTGTATTGACGGTCTCTGCAATAAACACATTGCTTCCGCTAAACAAATCATCTTCCACATCTGAAATTGAAGAATTGTGCCCTGGGGATTCTACCTTTTCGCAAAGGAGCTGCGTTTGTCAACAAGCCTTGGGTATGTGTTGCTGGTGAGAAAGACGGAGACAATCTGTGCTGGCCAAATATCACTAGTGTGGGGGTCAGAGTGGGGATGGGGTGAACTGATTCACCCACGTTTCCCAGCCTTACAGCCCCCTGTCTTCTACATCTCACATTTGTAAGTTACCTTATTTCTACCTCCTCATTTTTGTACCTATGAGGTACAAAAGTCAGAAGCAACATAAAAATATTTCTGCAGCACAATATGCCATAAGCAAAGTAAAAAATAACAAACCGAGGAAAATGTTTGCAACGACTATGAAATAGTTGGTTTCCTTAATATACAGTCATTAAAAATCATTAAGAAAATGATCAACCCGTCTAGTAGAAAAATGGGCAAAGAACATAAATAGGCAATTTAAAGAAAAAGAAATATTTTCAACATATTAGAAGTATTCTAATTACCCTAACTTAAAGAAATGTAGTCAATGAAAATTGAGATACCTTTTATTACTTAGAATAGCAAAGTTTTTTTAAAGTTTGATAATATATAATATTATTACATACTCATTAGAATGGCAAAAAAACCTGACAATACCAAATGTTGGCAAGGATGCAGAGCTACTGGAACTCTCATACACTGCTGCTGGGGATGCAAAATGGCTCAGCCACTTTGGAAAGAGTTTGGTAGTTTCTTATGAAGTTAAATATATACTTACCATATGACCAGGCAATCCTACTCTTAGGTATTTACCCAAAAAGAGTGAAGACATGTCTACACAAAAGCCTGTACCTAAATATTTCTAACAGCTTTATTCATCACCAAAAACTCAAAACAACCCAAGTGCGCGTCAACTAGTGAAATGTACTCAAATTGTGATACAATGGAATTCTATTCAGCAACAAAAAGGGCATAAACTACTCATCAATGCAACAACATGGATGAATCTCAAAAGCATTACGCTAAGCGAAAGAAGCCAGACTCTAAAGACTATGTGTGATTTCATTTATATGATATTCTGAAAAAGGCAAAACTAAGGACAGGAATCAGATCAATACGCAGTTTCAGGAACTGAGGATTGACTACAAAGGTCCACAAGGGAACTTTCTGAGATGATGGAAACATTCTATATCTTGATTGTGGTGGTAGTTACAAGACTACATACATCTGTTAAAATTCACAGAACTGTACACCTAAAAAGGGTGAATTTTATTGAAAATTTGATAAAGAAATATATATCAACAAAAATATGGGGAAACAGGTACTTCTTGCATGTTGATGGGAGTAAAAATCCACACAGCCTCTTTGGTGGGGGGCAATTTTGCAATATCTATCAAAGAGCAAAGCATATATATCCTTTGACCCAAGAATTCTACTTCTAGGAATTTAACCTGCTGGTAATACTTATCAATGTATGAAAAGATGCATGTATAGGAATGTTCAATGCAGCATTATTTGTAATTGCAATAATAAAAGTTACTAAAGGTCCATTAATTGAGATCTGAATATATAAATTCTAGTACAGCTATGCATAATACTATTCAGGCATGGAAAAGATTGAGATCTATGAATGTCGATGCAAATAGTCTTCAAAACATTTTATATTGTGAAAAGCAAGATGTGGAACAATGTGAACAGTATGTTCCCACTGGGTAAAGGCATAGACATCTCTGAAAATTTATAGATTCACTAGGAGGACTCACAGGACTCAGCGATAGTCATAACTCATGACTAAGATTTATTACAGCCAAAGAATATGAAGAAAAATCAACAAAGAGAAAAGAAGTATCAGACAAAGTCTAGGGGAAACCAGGTGCAAGCTTCCAAGGGTCTTCTCCCAGTGGAGACCACAGGACACATTTAATTCCCCAGCAATGAGTTGTGATAACACATGTGAAATGTTGTCTATCAGAGAAGCTCACCAGAGCACAGGGCCTTCACTGGGGGCCAGTCACACAGGTACCTACCATTCAGCATACATCAAGATTCCAGACTCCAGATGGAAAGAAGATGCCCAACACAAACCTCACTACCTGCACAAACAGTCCAGGCACAGCAAGCCATTTCCTTAATTCTCAGAATGGTGAGAACCCTCCCCAAATCCAAGCTCCCAGACACCAGCCAAAGGCCAACCCTGTAGGCAGGTCCCCCCAAGGATAGAGTCCCAGGCCTGCATAAACTATTTTACTATGTGACCTTCCTTACTCCTTCCCTTCTTCTTTCCCCTCCCTTCTCTCTCCTCCTTCTTCCCCCCCTTCCCTCTCTTCCTTCCTTCCTTAATTCTCTGAGCAATTAAAAATTCTTAATAAAAATTCCTGAAAACCCAAAGGCTCTGAGTTGAAGAGAAAGAATCTACAGAGCGTTTCCATTTTGGATTTAAGTGACAAAGATGCTAGGAACCTGGAAGGTGGGCATAGGGTAAATGGGAAGTTGGTGGTTTGATGTCAACTTTGCTGATCCTCTGCCCACTCTACCACTGTGCCAGTCACTCACCAACTTAATTAGTCCAAGCATCCGTCTCTGGGTCCCCACTCACTCAGTCTTCCCAGATCAATGTCATCTCTTTTGTATTCTTTAGAGCAAAATCGTCAGGTCTCATTTGGCCAGGCTTTGGGTGGATTAAAAGCTTTATTCTAAGGGAAATTTGGCACCTCTGCTGTCATGTATCAATACAAGAGGGAACAGCTCTCTGAATAAGATATGATCAAGTTTCTAAATGTCCACGGTAACTGTCACAGATCACCTGGTATCTAAGCAGCTCTCTTCAACAATCAACACAGAGTATCTGCACTTTAGATGCTTATGTGAGAATGCAATCTTAAATTGATTAGTATCTAGTTCCTGTCAAGGATGTGACAGATACAACTGATATTTGGGAGGGGCAATCTGAGAGTACCCTAGATTTTTTAAAGCCTATTTTCTGTACTCATTTAGTGAGGTGGAAAGCAGGAGGGGTTAAAGAAAGGTTCCTGGACCTTGGAGAAAGTGTCTTCCTTAAAGAAAAACTAATAAGATCAACCCATAACAGATGGGGGCAGCTCCTACCAAAATCGCCCACACTTTAAAAAAAAAAGTATTTTCAATCTTGTCACTTGAGTATTTCCTCGAATCCAGAACGCAACTAAGAAAGTGATGTCCTACTCAATTCTGTATACTGAATGAAGAAAGATGTGTGAATATGGAGAGGCAAGGTCATCTGCATGGAGTGAAAAGGCAACTAAAAGAACTGGTCAATGCAGTGCGCCTCTAGCACAGCCTTGGGGGAGAAGGTGCCTTGGCTCATGGTCACTTCCCAGAAAGTTCTTTCTCCATAGTGATGTAGGATGACTCCGCAAAGTTAATCAAACTAACCCCCTACTATGATTTCATGTTCAAGTTATCTTGCCATGATTTTTCTACAAGGTGAAAAGTGAGCTAATCATTGTTAAACAATAGGGGGTATTATGCCACATATAGATACCTCATATGCATGTTTGGTTTCATGGGATTCTCATTTTCTTTATTCCACAAAGTGAAATAGATTGTCTCTCCCTGTGAGACGCAGGCTGCCTGTAGAATACTGATGCGATGCGGAGACCACAGGAGCCACATGTACAGCAGTTTATGCACTTCTTGCTAACACCCAGGCGGGCTGCTTTCTTATTTGCTCAGACTCACAGAGGTAGGAGGGGTTCAGCCAGACAAGGAAGCACACTTTAGGGGGTCAAAGCAGACAAGAGGGATCCCATATACTTTCCCTTCTTTGGAATTATAATAATGTTCTCAGTGGAGGGGAAAGTGTCTCCACCTCAGCAAAAGCTCAGGATGCCACACAAGGATACCGTACAAGGAACCGTACCTTATGGTCCTTGGAAATGGTGGCTAAAATAGTTGAAATTCTTTATAAAAATTCGTACACATCCAACGACTCTGGGGAATGCAAGAGTAGAAGAGGAAAATTTTACTCCACCTTCCAGGAAAGTCTTTGTTGCCTAGAACTGACCTCTGAGAATACTGCATTGGTAGACCGTCTTCAGGGATGGGATAGCTAAATCAGATAACAAAGACGCTCCTGGGCCCACCACCACCAAGGCTCTTAGGACAGGGTGGAGAAAGGCCACTCCCCCTTTTCTCAGAGCTTTATACAGCGCAGGGACGTTCATTCCATTTCTCTTGCCTTCGGCTCTCTGCCTCCAGCCTCCCAGTGAGCTGATACAGGCCGCACCAGTTCTTAAGATTTGACTTCCTCTGACTTGTTCTGTTTTCCTCCTTGCACTCTGTGCATTCCTAAATTCCACCTTCCCACAACCCACTCACTCCTTGACCCACCACACCTGGCTTCTGTCCCACCATTCTACTAATACCACTCACACAAATATCCGATGGATGCTTTTCCATTTCCTATAGAATGTGACACTGTTTACTATATAAACTCTCTTTTCTTGGCTCCCATGACACCAGACTCTTCTAATAGTCCTCTTACTTCTCTGACCCTTACTTTGCTGGCATGTTTTTCTCACCATACCCTTTAAATAGGGATGTTCCACAGTGTTCCATCTTGGAAACTTGGCTCATGTCGCTTCATACACATACGACCAACTGTGCGGCGAGCCGCTTCTGACCAGCAGAAAGACGAGTCACCACACGCTAGATTCTTCTCGTATCACACTTTATTGGAGTACAGCTTGGTTTCAGACAGATGGAAGGAAGACCCCGAGCTTTGTTCACACTGGCTTTTTATAATGCACTATAACCTGTGGCAACCTGTGGTTGGCTGGTTAATTCAACCTGTGGTTGGCTGGTTAACTCAACCTGTGGTTGGCTGGTTAACTCAACAAGATATGTGCTGTTCACAATTTATTGGTTGCAATTCTGATCCTTTATTAGCATATTGGCTAGTCATGGCGCATGTGTGGCACATAGCCTTTGGGCTACTCCCTGATAAGCGTTATCTGCGAATGGCAGAACAACAGCTTCCCACGTTATCTGCGGCATGGCAGAACAACGGCTTCCCACACAACTGAATGGTGATGGCTCCCTAAACTTTATTGGGATGACCCCCTGATCTGTATCTCCAGTACAGGACTTTATCTGGAGCTCCAAATCTATAATTCTAGTCACCTACTGAACATACCTGCTTTGATGTTCTACAGCCAAAATCACCATGTCTAAAACTAAACTTTCTTTCCCACTCCAATTGTTCTGTATAATCTGCTCAGTGAAGGTTAGCACCATGCCCCCAGTCTCCCCAGACTCTCCCTTCTCCCTCCAAGCAAACGCCCTCCGAGGTTTTACTCATTCTACCCACTAAATATCTCCCAAATCTTTTCATTTATCTATTTCTTGCCTGGACTTCTACAGTAGCTTCTGTAGAGGCCTCCCCACATCTAGGCTCTTCCCCTTCTAATCTGTCCTCTACTTTGAAGCTACCATGATCATCCTAAAAATGCAAACCTGATTATATGACTCCACCAGTGTGAACTTCTTCAATGATTCCCATGTGTCTCAAAATAAAAGTTAAACTCTTTAACCACAATTTTAAGGCCAAGTCCCCACACAATTCAGGTGTAGTTCAAGGTGTTAGTCTCTAAATTGGCCCTTCTTTTTCATATCTTCATGTCTTGTACAATGTTCCTGCTTTTTTCTTCTGCCTGAAGCTCTCTTCTTTATCTTTTTGTACCTTATGAAGAAATTGAAGCTGAGGATAATCAGTTTATGTGTCACCACTTCCAGAAAGTCTTCCTGAAAGCCTCTTGCCCCTCCTCTAATGATGGATTTAATACCCTCCTTTGCATCTGTCTCATAGCTTCCCTCCCACAATGCTATAATGGCCTTTAACCTGTGTCAGTCTCCTCTATGAGACTGAGCACCTTGAGAACACAGTATACCTTTTTAGATCTCCAGAAACCAGCAAAGGGTCTGGTCTGTGTCAGTATTCCATATGTCAGTTGAATAAATGAATGGATAAGATTGATTTGAATTTTTAGTACACAATGTTTTCCCTCAAGAAAAGGGGAGATTTATTTGATTATTCCAAACGTGTTTTAACTTCTCAACTCTATGGTTCTGACTATTTTTAGTGAGCTGCCAGGCAACTCGACTTCAGTTTGCACGTATCGTAGGAAGCAAGAGGACAGATGTTTAGGCAGTAAATCCCAAATCTGGATCCCAGAGCTTAGTCATAAACTCCATGGAATACTTTCTCGCTGAATTACCAAGAATAATAGACTCAGAGGATAAGTGTGTAATAGAAGGAACAACACATTTAGCTGGTCCTTTCTAAGCAAGCATGGTTAACTACATTGTCTCTGACAGTGAGTCATTCTAAGAGAAGCAGTATGATTAGGTAATAATGCATCTAGTTCCTTGTTTTTGATTATTATAACTATCCCGTAGGATGGACACTCACCCCTGCCTCTTAACTAGCTGTGTGACCTGAGAAAGTTACTTAGCCTTTCTAAATTTCATTTTCTAGACTGAAATTTTAAAAACATCCATCACTTAATTTGGGAAGCTGATGTGAAGATGCAGTGAGCTCTGTACGAAAAGAATGATTAGAGTGATCCCAACCAGCCCCATGGCCTCCGTTAGTACTGTCCATATGTGGGAAATACACTAACTTATATTTAGCCCAGACATATGTAGTCCTGACCTTTCAGCTGCCTCCTTGACCTTTCACCTTGGATAACTCACAGGCACCTCAAACCTTTTCTGCCCAAACGGAATTCATGCTTTCCCAAACCTGTTCCTCCCCCAGCTCTCCATAGTTCAATGCCCATAGCTCAGTGAGCATCTCTACTACTCATCCAGTCGTGACCCAAGAACAATGGCATCGTCCTCCATTCCTTCCTCACCCTTGTCCTTCACATCCAAGGAGCCCGCTCATTCAGCAAATGTTACTGAGAGCTTGTGTCAAGTCCTGGGATTCTACCTCCCAAAGATTCTGATGCCCACGCCCCGCCCCCTCCATCACCCTGCCACCTTCTTAGTCCAGCCAACACCACCTCCCACAGCAGGCTCCTAACTGGTCTCCCTGCATCCACTCTTGCCTCTCGACAATTTGTTTGCCACACTGCAGCCACAGTGGCCTTTTCAAAGTCTCCATATGATCACATCACCCACTAGTTACTTAAAACCCTTCATAGCTTCCCATTACTTTAGAATAAAGACCACAATCCTTCATGTAACCCATAGGTCCTACTTGTCCTGCCCCTTCTTGGGTTTCCAGCCTCCCTTATCACCACCCTTCCCTCACTCTTTGCCTCCTTTCAGCCCTCACTTCACCTTTCTTCCCCTGCCACCGGGCCCCCGCACAATTTTTTAACTCTGCCTAGAACATTCTCCTCCCACTCTCTTTGCTTAGCTATATTCTGCTCGGCCTTCAGATTCCAGGTGCAAGTTCTTCCTCAGGGATGCCTCAGAGACCCCTTCTATGAGCCCCACACTAGCTGGCACTCCTCACAGCACTCTAAATTTTTCCTCATATCACTTAAGGCTACTGTAATTAATTAACTACATGCTTAAGTCTTTCACCTCGTCAGTCATTCTCAATTCTAGCTGCACTTTAGAGTCACTGGAGAACTTTGTGAAAATACCAACCCGCGAGTCCCATCCCAGACTAATTAAATCAGAATCACTGAGGTGAAGCCTGGGCATTGTTATTTTTTAATGGCTTCCTGGTGCAACTAATATGTAGCCAAGGTTGAGAACCGCTGCTTTGGAGGGCAAGGACCAGGTCTGCTTATCCACAACTTTATCCCTAGTGCTAAGCACACAGCAGTGTCTGCACACAGTAGGCATTCAATAAATGGTAACTGTAGTTATGATGATTATTGCTGTTGTTGTTATGGTCAATATGGTTATGATTAAGATCATAACTTTTTCACACTTCTGGCATCTGTGATTCTTTACCACAAAACTCCAATTATGTAGCAGCCAAGTCATGTTTTTAAAATTCAGCAAGTTTCTATTTTCCTGTCAACATAGAGCTTCAGTTAAGGACTGACCAGACCTACTAGACAAAATATTTTCACAAGCTACGTCTCCAAGGTGAAACAAAATACAGCATATTAAAAGAAAACCTCAATTCATATCTTATTCCTTTCTATGTAGGTATGTATTAGTAACTATAGTCATTTGAATAGGAACTTTCTAGTTTTGTAACGATGAGTGTATTGGCCACTACCTTGTCATTCTGATTCCACTTGGTTTTGCTCTTCTCTATTAGTAGTTTTTCTCTCCTGCCACATGACCTATTTTACTAAGCAAATGTCAACTGCACTCCCCACCCTGGCTCAGTGGTTACAGGAGAAGTTTCTTCAGCTTGCAGTTTTCCTGTTCAGGCCTGTGTCAAAGGGCAGGCTCTGTACAACTTTTAGAGAACCTTCTAAAGACATAGTTTCTATAGTCCTATAGTCCAGTTCTCAACCATAAACCTGCTCAGAATCACCAGGAAAGTTTATTAAAACAAAAACTGCTGGACCCCATCCTCAGAGTTTCTGATTCAGTATGTCTGGGGTGAGGCCAGAGAATGTGCACTTCTAACAAGTTTCTAGGTAATGCTGCGGATGCTGGTCCAGGGACCACACTTTGAAAATCACTGCTACCTCCCACTTAATGGCTGATATTTTAAAAAATAGAGAAGTTGTGAGAGCTTTTAGGGGTACAGTGGGTGAAGACTGTATCTAATTTATTCTTTATATTTAAGGCACAACCATGGAACTTTTTCCCATGATTTCAGAGGGGTTTTCTCTGTGCTATTTTTGTAAACAACTCAACACATCCCACCCATACGTCTCTTTTTATAAGAGACTGTGAAGGTATGGGGGCAGCACACCTCCAGTCTGTTCCCAACAGGCAATTCCCTCAGCTACTTCCAGGCTCCTTTTTTTTTTTTTGTGGTACGCGGGCCTCTCACTGTTGTGGCCTCTCCCTTTGCGGAGCAC
Source organism: Neophocaena asiaeorientalis asiaeorientalis (assembly GCF_003031525.2). Taxonomy (NCBI): domain Eukaryota; kingdom Metazoa; phylum Chordata; class Mammalia; order Artiodactyla; family Phocoenidae; genus Neophocaena; species Neophocaena asiaeorientalis. The sequence goes on along the minus strand of NW_020173723.1, from coordinate 442,032 downwards.
AGGCTCCGGACGCGCAGGCTCAGCGGCCATGGCTCACGGGTCCAGCCGCTCCGCGGCATGTGGGATCTTCCCAGACCGGGGCACGAACCCGTGTACCCTGCATCGGCAGGAGGACTCTCAACCACTGCGCCACCAGGGAAGCCCCAGGCTCCTTTTTAAAGGCAGCTCTGGTTCACCATCCCTGAAGCCAGCCAGCTTTCTAAAGCTGACTTCTGGATTGTTTAATACAGTGGTGGAGGGGGGGGTTGAAATAGCAGCAAGGGAATTCCTAAGCAGCTCCTCAAAGAAGCAAGCTTCAAAATCACTCTAGGAGGTTTCATCAGAGGTTGGCGGGGAGAGGTGGAGTAAGGGATTCCAAGGTATACCAAAGAAAGCTACTGAGCCCGACGCCAGCACCCTGGCAAGATGGCAGGCAAGCAAGCAAGCAAGACACTGTCACTGGATAAAACAGCTAGAGTGCACGTGAATTTTAGCCTTAGCAACTGCTAAGCATATCATGAAAGACTTTGTTATACATCTTTCTCATATTGAAGTACTTACCAGTAAAATTACATAATATGTGGGATTTGCTGTAAAAAATTCCAATACCAACAACAAAAAGGCTTGGTGGAAGGGAGAGTAACAGAGGAAACAAAAATCTCAGAACACGTATTGATAAATATTGAAGATGGGTAATGGGTATGTAGAGGTGTATTATACTATATACTACTCTCTTTATTTTTTTTTTCTGGGTACAGTGTACTTTATTGATGGTACATGCTCTCTTTGTTTTTGTCTGAAATTTTCTATAACCAAAAAATTTTGTAAACCTCTTGCTGAAATAAAGTACACTATTTCTATATATTTGAGAGACCACCTAAATTTATTAACTCTAACAACTTCCTGCACGTCTTCCCCATAATTACCCCATATCAAATTGGGGTAATTTGATATAACTTGACTTAGTAAAACTATGTCAGTTTCAAGTGATTGGGGACTTTTTTTGTCCTAGGTGTTAATAAATCTTTCATGTTTATTTTAAGGATTTGCCAAGAATCAACCTCATGTGGAGTTTCCAGAATCCATCCTCTCCCATATTTTATGATTTAGATTACTAACTCTGAGAATTTAAAGAACATCATCTCTGTAATGTTCTTTAAACTTATTTAGAGAAGTCAGGGGCTCTCTTAATAACTTCCCATCTGTTTCAATGACTTCTTAATGATTCATGTTTTAGTTTGCATTGATTGAACTGAATTTTTCTAGATTGAAGCAAAATGGAAGTTCAGAGGTTCCAATTCCTTTGTAAAATCCATTATCATTGTGCATCTCCCTTCCTGTTCATGTTCTTGCACTGAACCATAACCATCTCATCTCCAAGTGATACTTAGCCCAAGTGACACTGCTTTTAAAAGAATTCTCCTAGCTTCTAAACATTTTCTCAATTACTTACCTTTTTTTCTCTATTGTACAAATACCTGGGGAAATTTTTTTTATTTTATAAAAGTTATGGTCATCATAGAAATTTTTAGAAAATAGAGAAATATATAATATAAAAGAAAAAACTCCCCCATAATTTCTGAGCTCCTTATCAAACTCCCTCTGGTCAAATGACTGTTTTAAATGCCTTTCACTTTTCTTATTCATTAAGATTACTTGTGATTACAGGAGCATATTTCTCATTTAGTTGGTTATTTCATTTTTAGACTCTTAACCTTTTTGAGCCATATTCTTTAGCAAATCTGGCCATGATATCTCACCTATCATCTTTCTGATTTTTTTTTAAAAACCTGCCTTCTTAAAAATTGAAGCCATGTGCCTGATTGCCTTCTGTTTCTCTTCTTCAGGATTATCAATGCCTAAATGAACTAGTCACTTCTCCTACATTCCTAACCATATCTTTCTTTTGTATCAGAATTAAATCAAGGAAGAAGGGCACTAATATCTTCCTCTAACTTGCAAGGAAAATCAAGAATTTTTCACTCTTTGTATTTTTTGGAAAATTATATTTCCAATAAATGTCTACATAAAGTTATAGTGCTTCAGAATTTCATACAGGGTTGTGGTGGGGGATAGTGGAGGACAGGGTTGCCAACATCTATTGTGACCTTCTTCAGGCCAGGCACTATAGTAGGCACTTCACAGAACTTTTTTTCACTTAATAATCTTAAAGGTCCTGAATGTTAAGTACTGTTTTAGCCCCTGTTTTACAGATAAGAAAAATGCAAATGAGATAGGTTAAGCAACTTCTCCAAGACAATGTGGTAGAATATCTTTGAAATACTGTACTAATAATTTGCATATCCAGTGTACCAAGTCCTCCCTTAGTTGAAATATTCCACTGATGGTCTATTTTGCTCCTGTCCTTGCTATGTAATTTGTAAGAAAAACACTTCATCCAAAGCCTCCACTTGACTGGGGTGGCTTATCTTATTCTCATACAACAATGTCCTTTTCACTCTCCTTTGTATTCTCACCCAAAGCCCTTCATGGAGCTACCAATCTCATGCTTCTCTGTATTTTGATATAGACAAACATTATCTTTAACATTCGCTCCCCATCCTAAAACATCTGTGTCTTTAAATAAGAAATAGACTTCGTGGCCCTTAATTAATTAGGAGGTCCATCCTTCTAAGCTCTTTGTAACATATAGAGCTTCATGTTTATGTAGAGTAGAAGCAGCATGTCTATTTCAATAGGTTACACTTTGATTCGAAAAAGAAAAAGAAGATGGTCAACATAAAACTTGGAATACTAGACTGATCAAATTTCCCTAAAAGTTGTATCATGAATCATAGATTTAGTCTCCTTTTTTCTCTCTCAGCTCTTTTCCTGGAAATTAATATAGCTTATTACGCTTGACACTGGAAGATGCAAAGTCCATAGCCCAGCACATTTCTACAGTTCATTCTAACGTTGGTCACTCACCTAAATCAAGAAACAAAAGCAAAACAAAAGCTAGAGGTTACCGGATCTGGGATCTTGAGTAAACTCACATTCTCACCCTTTGTTTTCTCAGCTGTAAAATGAGGATTAATGGTAATACCTACTTGACAAGGTTGTTAAGATGATTAAATTTAATCGAATAATGTGTAAGAAACTGCCAAATGAACTGTAAATTAAACGACGGGGATGACATAACTGCATCTGTAATCTACATATAAAATCAAATATGCAACACCCGAGTAACCAGAGGCTTTTTACATCTGTAAATGGGGTTGAAATTTTTAATTTCCCAAAATTCCAAGGTTCCTCTTTTTCTTATGATAGAAAAGCCTAGGGTGGATGAAAAGATTCCTGTCACTTTAGCATTTGCTGATACTTTTCCTCCCAGGATTTGGTGCTTTTAGGAGCCAGTTTTGCTGCTGACAATGGGTATGGGGAGCCAGAATCTAGGACTGACCCTGGCTTGGTGGGTGTCAGTCCTGAGTTGCCCTCTCCCTTGGGTAGCAACATTAGCCTCATGTTCTAGAATCAGGATTCACTTTCTCAGGCAAAGAAGCGGGATGCAGTAGGGAGGTTAGGGAACCCACACATTCTTCCTCTCCTGCTGATCCTGCCCCTTTCCCCAGGTTTGGCTTTCAGGTTCTTTTCAGGGCAATATGGAGGGCCTTGTACCCTAAGTACCCTCTACCTCCCACTGCTTCTCACTCAACTAATTTACAATTTGGAGGAGTTAAAGAAGAAATAGTCTGGTGACCTTAAAAGTAGAAGGGAGTTGTGTGGTCCTTCACACCTTAGAGTGAATTGTTGAGATGGACTGTGTTCCCCAAACCTGGCTGTGGCATAGCTGAACAGAAAGAATAGGAGTTTGGAAGTAGTATAGACAGGAGAGGGGCAAACCACCCCTTGGGATGGTTTAGGAGCAAAGGGCTTTAGGCAGCTCCCAGGCACTGGGCAGCAGGGTGGCAGGACATAAGGGAACAGGAGTAGAAGAGTGGCTCAGAAATAAAGCCCTCAGTTAACACATCTCTTACTTCACCAGCACCCAGTTTTGCCCAGTACCTACCTTGTCTCCTTCCCACCTCCTCAGGTGGAAGGAGCAGGACTCTAGACCAGGAAAGCTCCTGTCATCCTCACAGTCATGTTCATCATCACTTGTTATGTGCTTGCTGGGTACCGGGCACTGTGCTAAGCACTTTACATGCATTATTCACGAAATCCTCCAACACTGTAGATATCATTAGCCCACTTTGCGCTTGAGGAAACTGGGGGGCAGAGAGTCTAGTAGTGTGCTCACGGTCACACAGACACTGAGTGCAGAGCTGGAATTTGAACACAAGCCTGTCTGACTCTGGGAAGTCTATGCTCTTAATCACCAGGAGGAACTGATAATCATTTAACTCTTTTCTCTTCTATCCCTGCCACTCCCACCTACCACCTACTCACTTCCTTCAGCCAAGTGGAGCCAGTTTACATAGCCATCCTCTGAGAAAAGTTGCAACAGATGGTTTCTGTCTCATAAGTTGCTAGGTTGGGTTTTGTGACTAACCTTCCAGTCCTGTGACCTTATGATCTTGGCCACAAAAGATTGTTCCAGCAACTGCTGCTTGAGCCAAACTGTGGGCTGGGCTTGCATGATCTCATTTAATATTTATGACAAAGCTATGAACTAAGTACTAATATTAATCCCATTGTACCGGTGGAAAACTGATACTCAGAGAAGTTAATTTACCAACCTGAGGTCATATAGCTAGTAAGAGGCAGAACTAGGATTGGAAGTCAGTTCATCTGAATGTTTGAATACCCTACCCTACCTTCTTTTGGGGGAAAGATCAATGGAGTTGGCCTGGAACAAGAGACCCTCCTGAAATCAATTAGTGACAACAAAGGAGAGATGTCCAGCTACTGCAGCAGATGCTGCAGAACAGAGAACAGAATCAGAGAAGAGTGGAGTTTTTGCCATGCAAGAATGATCAGAGGGGGAGACTTCCACAGTAGCTGTCCATTCACATGAGCTGGCACTACAACCGCAACAAAGGGGCCCCCATTCCAGCTGATATGCAGCAATAGAGCCTGTTACTTGTGTTTCCTGACTTCTCCGTATGGGCCTGTCAACTGCTATAACCTCAGGTAAAAGAACCCAGTTCGGGGCTTCTCTGGTGGCGCAGTGGTTAAGAATCTGCCTGCCAGTGCAGGAGACACGGGTTCAAGCCCTGGTCCAGGAAGATCCCACATGCCGCGGAGCAACTAAGCCCATGCGCCACAACTACTGAGCCTGCGCTCTAGAGCCCGTGAGCCACAACTACTGAAGCCCGCGCACCCTAGAGCCCGTGCTCCGCAACAAGAGAAGTCACCACAATGAGAAGCCTGCAACCCGCAACGAAGAGTAGCCCCCACTCGCCGCAACTAGAGAAAGAGCCTGCACAGCAATGAAGACCCAACGCAGCCATAAATAAATAAATCTATTAAAAAATGGTAAACTAATTAAAAAAAAAAAAGAACCCAGTCCGTGTCATCTGTGCCTGACACATACACACTCCCTTAGGCTTAAACCCCCTGCAACACACCCCATCCTAATCTGGCCTGATGGAATGGAGTGGGGAGAGCCTTGGAGCCTTGCAGATCCTGATGCTTGAATTCTAACCACACCCCAGCCTCCAGCTTTACTTCCTCTCCCAACAAGTAACACTCTCCCCTCTCTCCTCATTGTCTGCCAGCTCCAGGAGAAGAACATTGAGGCCTAGGGCTGCTTTCCAACAGGCCCTCAGTATTCTGGGTGTATATCAACTGTTTCCCGGGGGAACAGCAAGTCAGATGCAGTGTGCAACTCAGAAGGCCATACAAGTATTGGTCTCCAGAATTTCCACTTCCTGGGTCTACCAGGGTCTTGGGGTGGCTGGGGAGTAAAGCCAGAATCTTTTTCCAGGCCTTCACACCTGCAGTTAGCCCATGAGACTCTCTACATGAGACATCAGAGCGCACAGCAGTCCCCATGTCTCTGAGGTTGGCCAGAGTGAAGAGTTGCTGGTGAGAGTCAGTGCGGGAAATGCTGGCAACAAACCACGTAATATATTTTTAGTGCTCCCATGAAGTCTGGGTACTCTAAGGAACTTGTATTCATGAGCAGCTGGTGCTGTATCTTCAGATGTCACGCATGATGGGCTGTTCCAAGAAAGATCCAGGAATACAAAAAGCAGGATTTCTTGGCTTCAGTGTCTCTTTCCTTTGATACTCTGTCTTATGGACAATTTGGCAAATAGTCAAATTGCTATCCTGATCTTTCCTACAAAAAACAAAAAAACAAAACTGAAGAAGAAAATTACCTGGTTATTAAAGCATCCCCACCATATTCTGCCCTCAGGAAGGCAGTATACAGTAATCAGAAACAGACAAAAAGAAAAAAAATTTGACTAGGAACCTGTATTTTTTACATAGATCTTCTACTTCCTTCCACCCTCTTCCAGGGCCTCCTGCTGTTCTATTTCTTGATCCCCAAATTGTCCCATCTCCAAATCTGTTCCTCCTTTCCATAATCAGTAATATCTAGAAACTGAGTTCCCAAGGCAACCACAAATATTTGCTATCCTTTCTGTTATGTGACTTGCCCTAAAAATAAACTCAGATATTTTTCCTACCATCAAAATGCTAGGAAGAATGTAAATGGATATTGGGTTTTTTATGCAGACCTATGAAATAGAGAAGGCACAGTGCTACTTAAGCAAAATTTCTAGGAATACTGTGAAAGTCCTAAAATAGAAGATATTTATAAAAATTGGGCATGTTAGAAGATTATACCATGTATAAAATGGAACAAGCAAAGGAAGGCTTGGGGAAAAAGGATCAGAATAAGCAGATACACATAAGTTACACACACCCAAGTAAGTAGAATTTGTTTTCCTTTTTAGAAAGGGAGTAGCAAAGAGAAGAGTGCACATGTGCTCTGAGGTCTAGTCAAGGTTTAGCCTCTTTTCTTTGAAATGCCCCCTTGATGTGCCAGCCAAGGACCCCCCAAGACCTCCATTTGAAACTGACAGTACTTGAAGCCAATTCACAAACAAGATTTGCTTTCTGTTCTCATGTGACTCCAGGGTGGCTGACCTTTCAGGAATCGTGGATAAAGTCTCCATTTAAGACTCCAACGTGGTAATGACCCCACTACACAAATCACTGTGAATTAGGGAGCTTCCAAATTAAACGAGGTTCAGCAAATGGCAGTGTCACAATAGCAATAGTGACAGTCATAAAACCTTACATTTTGATGGTCTCAACAACAGTTTGCAAACACATTTACGTCCACTCTCTTTTCTGATCCTCAGAAAAACTCTCTAGGACACAGAGGATACATATACACACATACATAAATCCCGTTTTCAGGTATGTAAAAGCTGAGGCTAAATAGCAAGGGAAATTGTCCAATCTGTATGTGGCTGGGAGTACAAGGCTTCCACATCCAGCCCCGTGTCCTTTTATCTTAGATGTTCTCTATGTCTCCACCTCGCCATTCCCACTATCATCCAAGAATCCTAAAACCAATAGGATTTGTGATACAGAGGACCAGAATTTTAAAAAGCATCCTTAGAGCTATTGTAAATAGAGCTGCAATGAAAAATGTCATGAAGAACCTAGGAGTAAGACAGGAATAAAGACACAGACCTACTAGAGAATGGACTTGAGGATATGGGGAGGGGGAAGGGTAAGCTGTGACAAAGTGAGAGAGAGGCATGGACATATATACACTACCAAACGTAAGGTAGATAGCTAGTGGGAAGCAGCCGCATAGCAAAGGGAGATCAGCTCGGTGCTTTGTGACCGCCTGGAGGGGTGGGATAGGGAGGGTGGGAGGGAGGGAGATGCAAGAGGGAAGAGATATGAGAACATATGTATAACTGATTCACTTTGTTATAGCGCAGAAACTAACATACCATTGTAAAGCAATTATACTCCAATAAAGATATAAAAAAAATAAAAAAATTTTAAAAAGCATCCTTAGAGCTTTCAGGGAATCAATTCAGAAATAGATAAAACAATAGAAAGACTGTGGAGAAACAAACAAACAGGAAGTGTTTAGATGAACTAATGCAGGATGAAGTCAGTAAGGCAACAGGGAAATTCTCTCTCTCTTCCTCCCTGCTCATGACTGTCTGTTCTAAGACCCAGGACTTCCCCAAATGGCCCTATAATTACCCTTTCCTCCAATATTGGATAGTCTCTTAAAGTCCTCTGGCTAAACTTCCTGATCGACCAGGAGCAAGTTTCCAATTTTTTCTTGGAACTACCATATTAGTACCAGTCACATTCATGTCCCTACCCGCTTCAGCACATGTTCTTTATATAACGTGGCCTCTGGATCCTTCCCCTTTCTGGACACATCCACCCACCCAGTTTATCAACATCTCACTTTCAATGTGATGCACAAAGGAAATGTACCACCCACAAAGTGATTTTCAGTTCTTCACTCAATAAATCAACCATAAAGTTGGGGACAAAAAGGGCTGTTGTAGGAGTAGATGAGGTAGTGAAAGTCAAGCACTTAATAGGGGCTGGCACAACCTAAGTCCTTTATAGGTCGCTGCAGATCAGTGCCTTCATGGCACTATCTCTGCAGTATTAGCTACACACGTCAGAGCAGTGTGTTTTGAGAAAGACATTAAGAAGCCAGAGGGAAGAAGGTCCAAAGAAGAGAAAGAAGCTCCTACTCACTGAACTTCCAGCAGCAATTTGTCCCTCTCTGTTTGCCCCTGCCCAGCTTTGCCCTCCTCTGGTAAAGATATGATTGGTTTTCATCCTGAGGAGCAACCCCACCTAAGTCCTGGAACATATTAGGAACTTTTTCACCTTAGCGGGAGAGCGTCTGAAAAACCATGATTGCTCCCATGCTTGGGGTCAAGTGCCCTGGAAGGACTCTAACCTCCCCTTTGGGAGAATCTGGAAAAACTTCTTTAGCTAAATCCATCCCAAAGTGTATACCAGTCTGTCTGTCTACATTTCATTTCCACTCCAGGACTAGAGTCTGGCCATATATGTTAACCAAATTGGTAGGGGGCTGACTCCATCTACTGGTTTCAGTCCACTCCTTTCAAGTAGGATCTAAATTCAGTTTCTGATGTCCCCCTGTTGCTCACGCAGACAGATCTCCCTACCTGACGATTTGGCTACAGACCAAGAATGTACTCCCCTGATGCCGCTGGAGCTGGACCCCACACCTCAGATCAAAACCCTTAAATATGGCCATGGCCTGGATCAAACATGAGTTTATTCCTCTCCCTTGGACATGATGATCTGAACTAACCAGGGCAACTTCCTTTCACTCTCTCCCATCTGCAGAGCTGCAGGCATATCTCATGTCTACGGATATCCCATTTAGAACACTGACAGGAGGGAAAAAATGTACAAAGAGCAGACATATGAGCTCATAGAGCAAAGCAGTCTATTTAGGATTTAGTATAGGGGCAAATAAGTCTAAAAATAATAATAGACCTAAAAACTTTAATAGTCATTACTGTCTTATAATTTCATCCATTCATTCATCCATTAATTATGCGTGCATTCATATACTCATGCGCACACGGATATGAATCATATTTGATTGCCTGGAATGTGCTTGGTACTGGATATATAAATATGAATAAGACAATCACTGCTCGTAAGGAGCCATAAAAATTAATACTCAGAATGTCAATGTCATCACCTTGACCTATCAAATACATTTTTTTTTTAATGTTTGGTGTGCTCTCTTAAAGAAAAGGGAAAGATGCATTATACCTTAGTAAATTAGATAATTCCATTCAACAATATCAGCTATAATTAGCACGAAGTGTAATGGGTGAGCTTCATTTCTTTAGGTAACAACACTATCAGCCTTGAGTCTGGCATTTCTAGGTCTGCATCTCACCTTTGGCCCTCCTAGTTATATGAGGCATTGCCCTCACTTCCTCACTTCTAATATGGGAATAACAGTAGTTCTCATCTCTTAAGATTACTACAAAGGTCTGGTGAGGTAATGTGTACAAAACATTCAACATGGTGCCTGGAACAACCCTATTTATGTTGTGCTTTCCTTTTCAAATATGCATATTATACTTTTTATTTATGTACTTTACATTAACAAGATCTTTCCATTTTTCAATATCACCTTAGCACCTCCGTTTGGGGTTAATACTATCCAAGGTCAAGGGCAACTGGCCTGGAAAAGGAAATCCTAAGAAGTTAAAACAGTAACTAACATAGAGTCCCCCACCCCCAACCCTTCACTAGACACTTCCGTCCCCGACACCCTCCCTGTCCCTTACGCGAACCAAGCCTCTTCCCGATGCAGGGCCTTGGCATATGCTGTTTCCTTTTCCTGCTGTATGTTCCCCTTGCCACATCCTCCCCCAGTTTCTGCCTTCTCATTTCTTAGATCTTAACTTCACCTCACTTAATCGTACCTAACTTTTGTTGGGCGCCTGCTGTCCTCCTGACACTGTAATGAGTGCTTTCATGGGCTTTCTTATTCAGTCCTGGCAACAAACCCTGAGCCTCTACCCTCACAGAGGCTTTCCAGCAATAATCAGGTGACCTGTGGAGACAGGACTTAGATGCAGACTCTGTGTCCCACCTCCCTGCCCCTACCCACCTGTACCCCCTCACCTCCCTGCACCCTCTACCTCTTCACCCCTCAGCTCAATGACCCCACCTCCCTACACCCCCAGCTGCCTGCATCTCTCACCTCCCTGAATCCCCACCTCCCCTAACCCCTCACCTCCCTGCATCCCCATCTCCCTGATCTCCCACCTCCCCACACCCAACAAAAAAAAACCCCATAACACTAATCAAAAGCAGCCCAGAAATTAAACTTTGTGAGAAACTTATCAAAACTATCACCTACTAGGAAAAGATGCACATGAAACTTCCCAGGCTAAAACTAAACCAATGGCAAGACACAAACAAACGTATGGACACCAAGCAGGGAAAGTGGCGGGGGAGGGTGTTGGTGGGATGAACTGGGAGATTGGGATTGACATATACATGCTAATATGTATAAAACAGATAACTAATAAGAACCTGCTGTATAAAAAAATTTTTTTAATTGCTATAAATAAACAAATATAAATAAAATGAGATTATCCCACTCAAGGCTCAGTGTTTCAAAGCACATCTGGAGTCTGCATTAAGTTACAGATACTACACTTAAAGTGAGACCTCGACAGCTAGGAGCTGATCCAAAACCTTACAAAATGTTAGCCAACTGGAGCTTGATAAATACAGTAGGAGAGACTAGGCCTCTTCAGGCTGGGGAATGGCAGACAGAGGAGGCATGACAGTAACCTTTCAAATATCTAAGGGACTATCCTATGGAGGGGCATTTAGATTTGGTCCATATCTCTATGGCCCAGAGGACAGAACTAGTGCTAATGTCAGAGGAAAAATGCAGGGAAGAAGAAATGTTTCAATTAAACATTAGAACGATCAGATCTTTCTAACAGAGCTGTCTAATATAGTAAGACAACTGTCTCTGGGTATTGCGGGGAGGTAAAATACAGGAGGGTAAGAAGAAACTTTAAGGATTCAATAGAGAATACAACTTGATTGAGAAGCTGGACTGTGGATGTGGCTGGTCCATGATGACTTTTTCAGACATCCATGGTAAGAAAAATAAAACAATAATATACTCTCTAAGACCCATTAACTATAAAATGAGGATAATAATAATATCAACCGGATAGAATTGTGTGAAGATAATAATAATATGTAAAAGAAAGTCTTCAACATGAAAGACAGAAATGAAAACAAACAACAAAAAGAGGAAACAGAAGAAAGCTTCAATTTCTAGCCTCAGAGAAATAAGAAAATATTACATCTATGAGACCAAAAGTGTGTACAGTTTTGTTTAAAGAGATCAGAAAATAAAAACAAGCTTTTAAAAATTTAAACTATAATAACTGAAATAGGAAATGTTAACAAATGGTTCAAAGATAAAGTTGAGGAAATATCCTAGAAGGTAGAGCCAACTGTCAAAGAGTAAAGAGAGAAAACAAATGAAATGAAAATTATTATTACCACAAGAGAGACATCTGACTAATAGGCCTTCTAGAAAGAGAGAACAGAGAAAATCGTGGGCAGGAAATTATCAAAGAAACCATATGAGAAAATTTCCCAGAACTGAAAGATCTGAGTTGCCAGATGGGAGGGGCTGAATGCCTAACACACACAATGGATGAAAAACACACACCAAAGTACATCAGCATAAATTTTAGTACGTAAGGGATAAAAAAAAAATCCTAAATGCTTCCTGGAAACAGAGGGTGGGGTGGGAGGAACAAGTGATATAAAAATAATTGGGAATAAGAATAGCATTGAACTTCAAAATTCTGATACACAAAGGCCTCAACATTTTTCCTCCAACGCACCTTTTCTCAGGAAGTTACTGAAGGGTATGCTCCACCCAAATGAGGTAGTGAACATAGAAAGAGGAAGAGATATAATACAAACTGAGAATCAACACAGGAGAGAGGTCAAGGGAAGCCCAGCAAGACAACTCTGCAGCTGGCCAGGAGAGCAGCCAGCTTAGACTAGAATAGGACAACAGATTCAGAAAGGAGGTTTTAAAAAAGGACAGACAGGGGGACTTCCCTGGTGGTTCAGTGGTTAAGAATCTGCCTGCCAATGCAGGGGACACGGGCTCAAGCCCTGCTCCGGTAAGATACCACATGTCATGGAGCAACTAAGCCCGTGGGCCACAACTACTGAGCCTGCACTCTAGAGCCCACGTGCCGCAACTACTGAGCCCAGGCACCGCAACTACTGAGCCCGCATGCTGCAACTGCTGAAGCCCACTTGCCTAGAGCCCATGCTCCACAATGAGAGAAGCCACCGCAATGAGAAGCCTGTGCACCACAACGAAGAGTAGCCCCTGCTCGCCGCAACTAGAGAAAGCCCGCACACAGCAACGAAGACCCAACACAGCCAAAAATAATAAATGGATTTGCCTTAAAAAATAAATAAATAAATAAAATTTAAAAAAAGGACAGACAGGAAAAGAAGGGGGACAAAAAAGAAGAGATTACTATGTAGGAAATTATATCAAAGGGTTTGCAAAAAAATTACTATTAGAGACATAGATGAAGAAATGAGACCTTATTAACACCAGCAAAAATGAAAAGTTGTACAGGAAAGGAAATCTAAGGCACAAACAATACTTACCTAGACATGCTAAGGTAAATATTGGATACTGATTTAACCAAAAATTGTGATATCACTATATAGAGGTGGTATGGAGAGGACAACCCTGAGGGAATGTAAGAAAGCAAAGTACTCAGCTACCACAATAGAAAGCAACAGATAACATCTAAATTAGCAGAGGAAGCACAAATGGCAAAAGAAATCCTAAAAAGGTGTAAAGGGCTACTCTAGAGAATAGGGTTTAAGGGTGAGGGGAGGGTAGAAAGTGATGGGATGGGTGACTGCAGTTCTTTGCTATGATTATTAAACTTGACTTTTAATTATATGCATGTATTACTTTGGTAAAAATTGATATTGACTTTTTAAAAAGAAAAATCCTGCCAGTCCATCAAATTTTAAAATTCCTGGGCTTCCCTGATGGCGCAGTGGTTGAGAATCTGCCTGCCAATGCAGGGGACACGGGTTCCAGCCCTGGTCTGGGAAGATCCCACATGCCACGGAGCAACTGGGTCCGTGAGCCACAACTACTGAGCCTGCGTGTCTGGAGCCTGTGCTCCGCAACAAGAGAGGCCGCAATAGTGAGAGGCCCGCGCACCACGATGAAGAGTGGCCCCTGCTCACCGCAACTAGAGAAAGCCCTCGCACAGAAACGAAGACCCAACACAGCCAAAAATAAATAAATTTATTTTTTAAAAAAATCCCTGTAGCCACTGACCTAGGCGGTTATCAAGGCCTGTTCTGCTTTGAGACTTATTTGATTTCCTCATGTCCTCTAGTGGAGCTGTTGTTCTTTGCTGGGAAACTTCATTTACAAGGCAGGCAAAGGAGCATCGTTGCCAACCTTACTATACCCATATGTTAAGAGTTTAACAGTTTTCAGTTTTGTAAACACATGTTCTTTTTTAATCCAATATAATTTCCTCATTTCACTTTCATTCTTATTTCACCTGCTTCTGCTATTTGAAATTCATGTATATTTCTTACCTGCTTAATTTTTTACTAGTCAATTAGTTACTTTTCATTTAACGTTAAAAGTTTTCCATGACAGATTTTTTTATGATTGCAAAATATTATATGCTTACTGCTAAAAATTTGGAAAATACAGAAAAGTATAAAAGAGGAAAATAAAATTCACTCTTTTGATCACCCATAAATAGTCCTTTTAATATTTCACTATATATCTTGCCAGTCTTCCTCCTGTGTATATTTCATGTCTACATTTATTAAATATTTTAACAAAATGGGTCTTGATTGTTCAACTTTATAACTTGTTTTTCTCCCAACAGTGCTTTTTATCTCTTGTCCTTGGAAATTCTTTCACAACATCATTTAATTATTTGGTTGTTTCACCTAGACATATACATTACTTTAGGTTATTTATAGTTGTTCACCATTACAAACAATGCTCTAATAAATATCCTTGAAGACACATCTATGCACACATCCAGGCTGCTTTACTTAGGGTGAGTTTTCATAGTAGATGTTCTGGGTCAGAGTGTACACATTTTTAAGGCTTTGAAAAATTAGAGCCACATTTCCCTCTAAAAAAGTTTACCCATTGCCAACAATCTCGCCAACAATTTGGGCCACCTCTTCAACAACAATGGACATTTTTTTAAAAAAAACAAAAAACTGCCTTTTGATATGTGAGAAACACAGCCCTGGTTGGGTGTTCAGGGGTCAGTGGCAGACCTTCTGGAATCTATCTTGGGGATATTCTGAGATGTGTAACTGGTATGCTTTCTATAGCATATTTTTGACATCTAGGATCATTTTATATATTAGGATGAATCATAAGAAATTGCCAATACTTGACAATTTTTGACTGTACAAAACTGTCAGTTTCAAAAGCTTCAACCTAATAAATATATTTGTAAATTGGGGAAGGTCTTATAGGCTAAGAATTGGCCAAATCGCCATTGCCTTTTAAAAGTTTCTCAGTTATGGGAGAGCCACCAGTACAACTTGCTCCAACGTGTAGGCCTTGCTGTGTTTCTGCCAACTGGTTGGATGGGTTGGGATGAGTCAAAGTGAACCACAACTCGGGTAGGAGGGGGACTCAATCACTGGAGTCCACTGAAAGGTGGCCTTCCTATCGAGAAGCACTACTGTGAAGCAGGATTTTGGAAAGAAAGTATATAAACAGTAAGGGCAAAAAGAAGTCAGAGAAACCTCAGGAACACTTCATGTGTATGAGGAAATGTCTAGTGGGTATGGCTCTTGACTAATAAAGAAATATTTATCACCCTAAAGGGGAAAGGTATCTGAGGAGCACCATCGTCTCTCATGAAAAAAGGTGTCTCTAACTGTTCAGAGTTCACGCCCACAGATGAATTAGAGGACTAGTTTGGCATGAGTGGGAGCCACATAGTTTGCAGGAAAAATTTATATGTCATCAAGGTCTAAGGGTTCCTGCAGGACATCACTAAAAAGAAGCTGGTGTCAAGGAAAGCATGGTGTCAAGGAAAAGGGTCTCTAAAAGACAGGGAGCTGGACTCCAAAACACACTCAGCCACTGACCAGCTGAGTAACTTGGGCATATTCCTTCCTAACTCAGGACGTCAGTGTTTCTGTCACTCAGATACTGCTGTAATTTGGAGAACAATTTAGAAATTCTACTTTTAGGAATTTATCCTAAAGACATCTTCAAAGACACGCACTGAGATTGATCCACAACAGTTTTTATAATAGTAAAATATTTGGAAATTTCCTAAATATTCCATAAAAGGTAATCGTTAAATAAGTATATGGTATATGTTCAAATGATGGAATACTATATGCAGTCATTAAAAATCATATGGTAAAAGCCATTTGATTGCCATGACAAATTATGAAGTAAAATAGAAGATTACAATCAGTATGAAAAACATGGCTCCAAATTTTTAAAAAATTAATAATAAACAATAAAAAGTAGGAGAAAGAAGAGAACAAGAGAAGGACATGACAAAGAGGTATGAACAGTGAGCTTACAGAGAATTTTTATTTTCTTACTTGTTCTTTATGTATCCCAAATTTCCTGTAATAAACTTGTATTATTTGTGTAATTTTAAAAGACAGCAATGTAATTAATTCTGTTTTAATGAAGAGATTTGAGAATACTCAAGTCCCTTCCAGCACTAACATTCACTGAGTCTTTTTATTTTTTTTTATTTTTTTATTTTTTTTCACTGAGTCTTTTTAAAATGCCAAATGCAGAAATATCTAGACCATGTTTGAATTGTGATTTCCTACTCCTACCCTGCCCTTATCCTCTCTTAAAGTGTAAAGTCCTCCAAATCACTGGATTTTGCAAACAGATATACCACATGAAACCATAAGGCAGTTCTGGAAAGTGTAACAGTGACTAGGAGCCTGGGGTTTGGGCTATCTTCACAGTCTGAATCCTGGAGTGAGCTCACTGAGAAAGACACATTTGTAAAAGAACACACTTCCTAGCCCTGTAGGGTCTCTGGCTTTTCTTTCAGAGAAAATGTCTGCAATCTGGATGGTCTATCAGCACCAGGGGTTTATATGCCTTCCTATAAAAGTTTCCATTCCTAAAAATCTTTACAGAGAACTGATGCTAGAGACTGTAAATAGGATACACAGGACAGAAACAGGCTATTTCTAGCTAAAGTGAACATTTGCTGTATTGTCTGCCAAGAATCCATTTCCCCTTCTTCTGGTACTAGGACTCTGAATTTCCTTTGAGGAACCATGCCTCCCTCACACTCAACCATGTTCTTCAGGTACCACTGATTTCTCCTTAGTTCAGGGAGGAAGGAGGGGGAGAGGAGAAGCAATAGGATGAACTCCAGTGAGAATTTTGCTCCCAGCACTCCAACAAACAGGCTCTTACCGATATCACCATGGACCTCCACTGTGCTAAATGCAATGGTCAATTCTCAGTTTCACCTTATTTGACCCAGGAGCAGCATTAGATCCAGCCAACCACTTCCTCCTCTTAACACTTTCTTTACTTGGATTTCAGGACAACATACTCTCCTAGTTTATCCCCTCCTCCCACCCCAACACACACACACACACACACACACACACACACTCACACACACACACACACACACACACACACACACTCTTTCTCAGTCTTGTTGAACGATTTCTCCTCTTGTCCCCAACCATTAAATTTGTAGCATCCCAAGGCTCAGTCCTTGGAATTTCTTTTCTATCTACATTCACTCCTTTGGTGCTCTCATCCAGTCTCGTTGAATTTAAGTCCAGTCTCACTGAGTTTAAACACCACCTAATGACCCAAATTTGTATCTCCAGCACAGTCTTCTCCCCTGAACTCCAGACTTGTATATTGATCTGCTTAATTCAAAATCTCCATGTCAAATAGGCATTTCTTTTCTTTTTTCTTTTTTTCTTTTTTTTTGGCCACGCTGCGCAGCATGCAGGATCTTAGTTCCCTGACCAGGGATCGAACCTGCGCCCCCTGCAGTGGAAGTGGGGAGTCTTAACCACTGGACCACCAGGGAAATCCTCAAACAGGCATTTCTTATCAAAGGCATCTCAAACTTAAAACATCCAAAACTGGGATCCTGAGCTTCCCACTCAAACATGTTCCTCCTACAGTCTTTCCACTTCAGCTCAAGGCCACTCCATCCTTCTCGTTTTTGGAAGGCCCAAAACCTTGGAAACAAATTTCCTTCTCTCTTTGTTTCCCATCTGGATCCAGTCAGGAAATACTATTGGCTCTGCCTTCAAAATCCAATCACTTCTTGGGAGAGCTCCCAAGAGGGTAGAGTAGGAAGCTTATATCTTCTCATAGGCACACCAAAATTACAACTATTTACAGAGCAACTATTGATGAGAAAGACCAGAACCTACCAGAAAAGATATAAAGAAGGAACTACAATGAGATGGAACTATTGATGAGAAAGACCAGAACCTACCAGAAAAGATATAAAGAAGGAACTACAATGAGATGGGCAGGAGGGGCAGAGGCACGGCACAGTCAAGACCCATATCCCCAGGTGGGTGACCCCCCAAAGGAAAGAATAATTACAATTGCAGAGGTTCTCCCCAAAAAGCGAGGATCTGAGCCCCACATGGGGCACCTCAGCCCTAGGGTCCTGCACAAGGAAGTCAAGCCCCCAGAACGTGTGGCTTTGAAGGCCAATGGGACATACTTTTGGGAGACCCAGAGAGCTATGGGAAATGGAGACTCCATTCTTAAAGGGCTCACACAAAATCTCACATGCTCCAGGAACCAGGGCAGAAGCAGTCATCTGAAAGGAACCTGGCTCAGACCCACCTGATGATCTTGGAGAGTCTCCCAGAGAGGCAGGAGGCAACTGGAGCTCACCCTGGGGGCACAGGCACTGGCAGCAGGCATTTTTTGGAGCTCGTTCTACTGTGTGGACACAGGTGCTAGCAAGCTCCATTTTGGAATCCTCCCTCTACCTTATTAGTCTTGGGACCTAGCCCCAGCCCCGCTCACCAGCCAGTAAGCACCAGTACTGGGATGCCTGGGGCCAAGCAACTAGCCAGGCCAGGACACAGCCCCACCCACAGCAGGCAGGCTGCCTTAAGATTCCCTGAGCCCAGAGCCATTCCTGGACACAGCCCTGTCCACCAGAGGGCCCAGAACCTAGCCTCACACACCAGTGTGCAGGCACCAGCCCCAGGACACCCCAGGCCCTGGCCCCACCCACCAGCGGGCAGACACCAGCCCCAGGACAACCGCAGCCCTGCATCCTGCCATGGAAGGACCCAGCCCACCACCAGCAGGTAGGCACCAACCCCAGGACCTACTGGGCCCCAGCTCTGCCCACCAGCAGATCAACACCAGCTCTGAGGCAAGTTGAGCCGCTCAGCCAGCCACACTGAGATGGGGCCTCACTTACCAGCAGGCCAACACAAACTCCAGTACATCCCAGATCCTGCAGCCAGCTGTGCCAGGAACTGGCCCCACCCACCAGCAGTCCAACACCTGCTCTTGGACCCCTGGGCTCTGGAGCCAGAGACTCTAGGACCTGGCTCTGCCCACCAGTGGGCTAGCACCAGCCCTGGGACTCCCTGAGATCCAGCCCCACCCACGAGCAGGTTGACACCAGCTTCAGGACCCCCAGGGCCCTGTAGCCAGAGACCTTGAGACATGGGTCCACCCACCAGTGGGCCAACATTATCCCTGGGATCCCCTGGGCTCTAGCCCCACCCACCATCAGATCAACACCAGCTCTGAGATACCTTGGATTACTCAGCCAGCTGCCCCAGGTTCAGCTCCACTCACCAGCAGGCCAGCACCAGCTTTAGGACACCCCAGAACCCACAGCTAGCCATGTCAAGAACAAGCTCCACCCACCACCAGGCCAACACTAGATTAGGGAACCCTGACGCCACAACTACCACCCCAGAACCTGGCTCTGCCCACCAGTGAGCCAGCACTAGTCTTGAGACCCCTGGGGTTCTTCAGGCAGCTGCCTCGTGACCCAACCCCACCAACCAGCAGCTAGCAGCCCCCACACAAGGCAGGACCTGGCAACCAACCAGACTGGGGGCCAGCCACACCTACCAGACCATCCACAGCAGTCAGCCTGCCGCAACAGAAGGACTCAGCCCACGTGGGGGCACCCCTAGAGCATATAGCTTTGGTGACCAGAGGGGAGTGTGCTGCTGGGACTCATAGGACATCTGCTACAAAAGGTCACTTCTCTAAGGTTGGGAAATATAACCAACCTGCCAGAAACATAGAAATAAAAACAGCAACTTAGGCAAAATGAGGTGACAGAGGAACATGTTCCAAAGGAAGAAACAAGATAAAATCCCAGAAGAAAAACTAAGTGAAGTGGAGATAGGCAACCTATCCAATAAAGAATTCAAGGTAATGATTATAAAGATCAAAGAACTCAGGAGAAGAATGGATGAACAGAGTGAGAAGTTAGAAGTTTTTAACAGAGAGAAAATAAAAATAAGAACCAAACAGAGATGAAGAATACAATAACTGAAATGAAAAATACACTACAAGGAATCAACAACAGACTAAACGATATAGAGGAATGGATCAGCGAACCAGAAGACAGAGTAGAGGAAATCATTGATTGATGCTGAACAGAAAAAGGAATAAAAAGAAATGAGGAAAGTTTAAGAGACCTCTAAGGTTATATCAAGCATAATCAGCTGACTCTTCAGCAGAAACTCTGCAGGCCAGAAGACAGTGGCACAATATATTTAAAGTAATGAAAGGGAAAAACTTACAACCAAGAATACTCTACTCAGAAAGGCTTTTGCTCAGATTTAATGGAGAGATCAAAAGTTTCATAGACAAGCAAAAACTAAGAGTTCAGTGCCACCAAACCAGTTTTACAAGAAATGTTAAAGGGACTTCTCTAAGACAAAAGAAAAGGCCACAACTAAAGACATGAAAATTACAAAAGGAAAAAGCTCATCAGTAAAGGCAAATATACAGTAAAGGTAGTAAGTCAACCATATACAAAGCTAGTAGAAAAGTTAAAAGACAAAAGTGGTAAAATCATCTATATCTGCAATAAGCAGTTAAGGGATACACAAAAGAGAAATATGTAAAATATGTTGTCAAAAATAGTAATCATGCTCAACATTGTTAATCATCAGAGAAATGCAAATCAAAACCACAACAAGATACTACCTCACACCTGTTAGAATGGCTATCATCAAAAAGAACACAACTAACAAATGTTGGTGAGGATGTGGAGAAAAGGAACCCTTGTACAGTGTTGTTGGGAATATAAGTTGGTGCAGCCACTACAGAACAATATAAAGGTTCCTCAAAAAACTAAAAATAGAACTACCATATGATCCAGCAATTCCACTCCCATGTATATATCCAAAGAAAACAAAAACACAAATTCAAGAAAAAGATACATGCACCCCCATTAGTCACAGCAGCATTATTTACAACAGCCAAGATATGGAAGCAAGCTAAATGTCCATCAACAGATGAATGGATAAAGAACATGTGGTATATATATACAATGGAATACTACTCAGCCATAAAAAAGAATGAAATTTTGCCATTTGTAACAACATAGATGGGTATTATGCTTAGTGAAATAAGTCAGACAGAGAAAGACAAATACCGTATGTTATCACTTATATGTGGAATCTAAAAAATAAAACAAATGAATGAATGTAACAAAACAGAAACAGACTCACAGACATAGAGAAAAAACTAGTGGTTACCAGTGGGGAGAGGGAAGGGGGAGGAGCAAGATAGGGGCAGGGCATTAAGAGATACAAACTACTACGTATAAAATAAATAAGCCACAAGGATATATTGTACAGCACAGGGAATATAGCCCATATTTTATAATAACTTTAAATAGAGTATAATCTATAAAAATTTTGAATCACTGTGCTATATACTCAAAAGTAATATAATATTGTAAATCAACTCTACCTCTATTTTTAAAAATCCAATCACTTCTCACAACTTCTACTGCTACCACCTAGGACTAGACACAATCATTTCTCACTGGTATTATTGAAGTAGTCTCCCAACTGATCTCTCTCTTCTACCCTTGCCCCCTTTCTGTCTATTCTCCACATAGTAGCCACGGGGAGCCTATCAAAATGTGAACTGGATCCAGTCACTACTCTGCTCAAAACCCACAGTGGTTTCCCATTTCACTATAAGGAAAGCCAAAGGTTAACAATGGCCTGCAAGACCCTAGACAGTCTGTTTAGTTCAAATCCACCTCTCAGCTCTCACCTCCTGCATTTTTTTTCCCTTTTTTTTTGGCCGCACAGTATGTGGGATCTTATTTCCTGACCAGGAATCGAACCCACACCCCCTGCATTTGAAGCATGGAGACTTAACCACTGGACCGCCAGGGAAGTCCCTCAGCTCTCACCTCCTTGTCACCTCTCTTCAACTCAGCCACATTGGCTTCTTTGCTCTTCCTTAAACACTTAATTTCTCTGCAGGACTTTGTATTTGCTGGCCTCGCCACCTGGAACATTCTTCCCAGAGAGAGCCACATGCTGGCCTTCTTTACCTCTTTAAGGTCTTTCTTCCCAATCACCTTCTATTTTACCACCCTATGTAAAATTGTAACCTCCCAATACTTCTCAACCCCCTTTCCTGCTTTGATTTTTTCTTAGTACTTATCACTAACATACCATACATCTTACTTTTTTTTTTTTTTTTTCGGTACGTGAGCCCCTCTTTTTTTTTTTTGATGATTATCTGTCTGCCCTCACCCCACCCCTCCACCCAGAACATAAACCCTGTGAAGTTAAGGATTTTGTTTTGCTTTCCACTGTATCCTCAGTGCCTAGAACAGTGCTTGACATATACTCTTTGCTCAATAAATATTTGTTAATGAATGAGTCCATCTCCCTTCCATTGGCTCTTTTGGGGTTTTTTTTGGCCGCACTGTGCAGCTTGCAGGATCTTAAGTTTCCTGACCAGGGATTGAACCTGGGTCTGGTGGTGAAAGCACAGAGTCCTAAACCACTGGACCGCCAGGGAATCCCCCCTGTTGGCTCTTATCCTTCAAACATCATCAAGTCCACTCTAGTCTGCAACATTCTTCCCTTGATCCAACTCATCCCTCACGTCAGCTCTCTCTTTCCCTCTACTACCTCACTTCTTGAGTTATCTAATAAGCTCATTGTTCCTACTTTCGTAACTTCTGCTGTTTAACCTCTTAATATTCTACTAAGTCTGTTTTCACCAAGGATATTTATAAGCTCCAAATTCTCAAACCCAATCACCACATCTCTCCCACTATAAAATGTACCATTAGAGTTTTAAGGGTTTTTGCTGGAGGGATTAAGGGTCTGTGGGTAGGAAATATTATAAAGTGCATCCCAATTCCCAAAAACATTACACTGTTGGGCAGGGGTAGAGGGCAGGGGTGGGAGGTGCTAAAAGAATAGAAAATACGATACCTCTTCTCATTCTCCTTCTTGTCTAATCTGCAGCTTTGGCACTTCTTCTAGAAACTTTGGTCTCAAAACACACTCTCCCTTGGCTACTGGGTTCAGGCTCTCCTTGGCTTTCTCTTACCTTTTTAGGTTTTCTTTCTGAATCTCTCTTCTTAAGGCATTTCTTTTCCCATCCCTTTATTGTTGGTGTTTCCTTAGGTTCCATTCTTTATCTCTTCTGTTTTCATTCCCTATACTTTCTTTTCTTTTTTTGTTTTTAGTATAATTGTTGTTTTATTTTTTAACATCTTTATTGGAGTATAATTGCTTTACAATGTTGTGTTAGTTTCTGCTGTATAACAATCATCCCCTATACGTTCCAGGGTAACTCATACTTTAAATGCTCATATTTTCAACTATTGACTCCATGCTCCAACTCTAACTCCCATTATCTCTTGATTTTGGCCAGACCTCTCCAAGCTCTACATCCACATTTCCAGCAACCAACAGAATATCTCTGCCTTGATATCTTATAAGCATCTCTTATTTAGCATGTGCCAGGATAAACTTATTATCTCCCTCCTCCCCTGCCAAATCCACTGTCCCTCCCTCATTCCCAGTCTTATTCATAAATATTAATCCAATCATCTAAAGCTAAACTTGAGAATAAATCTTAACATCTCCTCCTCCTTCCTTCCCAACAAACCACCTAGCCCTCTACCTCAAACTCTACCTCATAAATATTGTTTAAATCCAGCTCCTCTCATCCATCCCTCTTCCTCACCCACCCACCATCAATGCCTTAGTGCAGGTCCCCATCATCTCTCACCTACTGGACTATTGCAAAAGCCCAATACTAGTTTCTTCCCATTGCTCACCAACTTCTTGGTTCATTCCTGCCCGAGTGATCTCACAGAGCCAAGTCTTAGGACCACTAAGTATGATGACAGCATAAGTGAAAATACTTTGCCACACTGTCCCACATTCTTGTGAAAATCTATATCTGTATCCTAAAAGAAATGATATTTTTTCCTCAAATGAAACGTCAGTGCATTAGCATTAAGAAATGACCCTAACGGCCAGCATCACCTCTTCTGAGACAAGGCAGCATGAGGGAGGCAAGTAAGCAGAGGCCTCAGCTGGCCCACCTAACACTCATTAACTTGGGATCAACAAAAGCGCACTGTGGGAGAAGAGAAGCACGGTGTGACGGGAGGGGCACAGGGAACACTTTGGGAAGTCCCGGATTTGTTGTTTTGTCTTGCTTTGTTTTGCTTGTTTGTGTGTTTATTTTTGCCTCTGTGAACTGATAAGCTCACTCTACCATGAGTATAAAGAGACTTAGAACTGATCTCCAACCAAAGACATTACTTGGGCAAGGTGCTAAGCAGTGGCGTAGGAGCTCACTCTGCAGTTTAATGAAGGTTTGCTCTCAGTGGGAAAGGGGCAAAGGCAAGAAAATGGGCCCAGAGAAGGGTCCTTCCTGAATGCCTTTATGCCTCTCGACAAAAATACTGACAGAATCCTGAGAGCCCTAGCCTCTCTATCCTCTGAAACATGACTCTATGGCAACAGGACTGTTGCCTTCTTTCCTGGATCCGAGTGAGCTTTCTTGGGTAGAGGACTGAGATGTCTTCCCACACATAGAAGGGGATGTTGCATTTGGTGATTCCATTATTCTAGGATCCAAACGGAATCTAAGGGAGCAAAGGGTAGACCATGCATTCCCCATCTCTAACACTGAACTGGGATGAATCTCCCCTAGTGCTTCCTTAAATTCTTTTTAGAATAAGATGAAAAACACATAACATTCATTTGTGCACCCCTACAGAAGGTATCTCTTTTCTTTCAAGGATAAGGCCTTAGATTAAATAAATTTTGCAATAAGTAGAAAGAATGGTAGAGGAAAAGCTTGCTTCCAAAATAGATATGATGCAGGAAAGAGAGGGAAATCTTACTTTATTTATTTTTTGGTTAGATACAAGAGGATGTTGGTCTGAGAAGAGAACAGATTAGGATAAAAGATTTCATGGAAACTAAAAATACTGTAGCTGAATGAAAGTTTATACTAGAAAGAATTAAGGAAAACTGAATCAGTCATGTAGAGAATATTAGGAAAATATTGTCAGAATACAAAGGAAAATAAAGAAAGGAAAGAAAGAAGGAAGAAAGGAGAGAGAGGGAAAGAAAGAGTGAGAGAGAGAGAGAGAGAGAGGGAGGGAGGGAGGGAGGGAAGAAAGGGAGAGATAAACGGATGGAGTAAGTTCAGAGATAAGAGATCCTGAAGATAGAAAAGCAAGCGAACAGAGTAGGAGCACTGATTAAAGTTACGAAAAAAGAAATCCTTCTTGCCCCTAAAGAAGTCCTGAATTTGGAAATCAAAAGGGTTTACCACATTCTAAGCAAAATCAATGAAAGGAAGTCTATACTCAGTTGTCTCACTGTGAAAATGTCAGGAATAGAGAACAGAAAAATGTTCAGGCTGAAAAAGTGTCCTCAAAGTACTTCACAGCATCAAACTTCTCAAGACAATGGGGGCATATTTCCAATTACTTGAGGGGGATAAGCTATCTATATTTAGACAAGTTGTCACTCTCTTACCACACTGATGCCCTTTCTCAAAAATTACTTTCATATGCACCAGATCATTTTGACAGGAACAAAAATTAAGAACTCAAAAATGGGGCAAGTCATAGTGAGAAAAGAACTATATTAAAGTTAATTAAATTCATGCTAATGGGTACAGGTTTTCCTCTTGTGGTGATAAAATGTTCTAAAATTGATTGTAGTGATGGCCGCACGATTCTGTGACTATGTTTAAAAGCAATGAATTGTAAACTTTAAGCAGGTTAATTATATGGTATGTGAATTATATCTCGAAATAATAGTAAGATCAACAACTATGGGTTCAAATCTCAACCTCAGCACTTACCAATTGAGAGACTTTAG
The DNA here is from genome assembly GCF_003031525.2 of Neophocaena asiaeorientalis asiaeorientalis. Taxonomy (NCBI): domain Eukaryota; kingdom Metazoa; phylum Chordata; class Mammalia; order Artiodactyla; family Phocoenidae; genus Neophocaena; species Neophocaena asiaeorientalis. The sequence continues at coordinate 416,148 of NW_020173723.1, read as the reverse complement.
GTAGGTCACTTAACTACTCATTCCTTGGTTTCTCATTTGTAAGACAGGGACAGTATCAACTTCAAACAGTTGTTTGAGAACTGAGTTAACATCTGTAAGTTGACTGGAACAACACGTGGCTCAATACACACTACAAACCTGTAGATTAACTAACTAAATCATCATCACTTCCATGTATTGAACACTTACTCTGTTAGTTTCCTACAGCTGCCATAACAAATTACCACAAACCCATTGGCTTAAAACAATACACATTTACTCTTACAGTTCTGAAGTTCCAAGTTCAAAGTCTGAAATCAATTTCACTGGACTGAAATCAAGGTGTGGGCAGGGCTACTCTTCCTTTTCCATCTGCTTGATGGCATTCCATGCATTCCGTATTCCACATTCCTTGGCTTGTGGACCTCTCCTCCATATTCAAAGCCAGTAGCACAGCATCTTGCTACAGTGGTTGCCTTGCCTTCTTCTGTGTCAGGTCTCCCTCCTCCTCCCTCTTATAAGACCATCTGTGATTATTCAGGATCTCCCCAGTTTAAATTCCTTAATTTAATCACATCTGCAAAGACTCTTTCCGTATAAGGTAACATTCATAAATTCTGGGGACTCAGAGCTGTAATCTTTGCAGGCTACCACTGTTACTATATCAACCAAAAACGAAGAAAAAGAAAATAAATCTACGAAAAAGCCCTAATGATTATTTGTAAGTACACCAAAATAAAGCAATAAAAAAGAAGACATTAAGCAAAAGATGGTATCAAGAACATTTCACACAGCTTAAATTAGAAAATATGAGTACTGCACTATTACTTTCTATTTACCAACCTTTGTTCACTGGAAACTTTTCGAGTCCTCCCTACCCTGCCTTTTCAGGTTCAGTGCCTAAAAAGTTATTTTGCTGATGACACACTGCTTCAGATGTCTTTTGTGCATATGTCTGAGTCTTTATCCACTTGAGCAAAACTGTTTCAATTTTATAGTTCAGAGATTCTGACCCTCACCTCCTATATCCTGCCAACCAGACCCACCTCCTGGCTCTGGCCTCCTGGGGCCTGCCATGATTATTTGGGAGGGAAAGACTTGGTAATTTTCACTCACACCATACTACAATACTTCCTAAAGTTATGTAGCCATACAAGGTTCAGCTGCCTAAGATGCTGAGAACTTTATCTCATCTTCTTTCATCTTTCTCAAGACTTTATTGACTTACTCCTTCTCCGTATCTATTTTACTTCCTTTTATAGTCCCAACTCTCTATCACTGCCCCCCACCCTTTTCTAATAAGCCACAATAAAAAGTTATTCACAGCTCATTCTTTTTCCTGGAATTAAAATTCTCATAGGTCACAATAAATGTATACAAAAGTAAATGCAGGTGTACTATAATTTCACATAGGAGAATATTATGGTTGAGGAGGGATTACCATATAATTGAAATGACTGGATAGATTTACAAATATCCAATTTTATATCTTAAAAACAGAATATATCTTATTCACAAGTGTTCACATTTATAAAAATTCACTACATGCTTAGGCACAAAGAAACCTCAGAAATACTAAAGCCATATTCTCTAATCATTGCGAAATAAAATGAAAAATTAATAAAAATTAATGGTTTAAACAAAAATGACAATTACCTGGAACTTTCAAAAAATTATCCTGGGTTAAAGAGACAATAAATGTAATATCAAACTTTTTTGAAAATATAACACCACAGATAAAAAGGTATTGGATCTATTCATAGCTGTAACTCTCTGTATAATAACACTAAGGTTTTGGAAAAACTGTTGCAAATATAGTAGAAAAACCTGAATATCTTTATTTTATCAAGAGCTCACATAAATTAATTTAAAACATAAAATCCAATAAGTAATAAACAGGCAACGGATGTAAACAGTATACAAAAGGAGAAGCACATTATGTGAAAAATGTCAAATTCACCAGTAATTAAACAAACTAAAACAACATAAAAGTGGACACGATTATTTAAAGAAAAAAACAAAACAAAACACCTAAGTTGTCAGGGATGCAGCAAAACAGGAACTCCTCGTGGGAGCATGAAGGGTCCATCCTTTGGTAAAGCAACTTGTTAATAGTAATCAAGAACTTTAAAAAACATTTACAAATTTTGATCCAGTAATTCTACTTCTGGGATTCTATCCTCAGCATGCATCCCTACATATGGAAAAACTTCACTCACAAAGATGTTTATTGGAAATGGGAACAACCTAAATGTTCAATAACAGGGACACTTAAAAAAAACTATGTGACTATAAAAATTATGCTAACGAAGACTATGCTATAAGGTGGAAAATACTTGTGCTTCACTGCTACACTGAAAGTCAGGCTTTAAAACTGTATGTATAGCCTAACAATCACAAGGTCACCTCGTAATTTTTCAAGGTTGTAGTCAAATAAGTGCTAAAAAAGAGAAACAACCCAGGCATAGAAAAAGGAACTACAAGGAAATACACCAAAATAATGTCATGAGCGATTGTTTTTCTTTCTCCTCTAATCCATATTTCATGTCTTCTTTAATGAGTATATGCCATATTACTTACATCTTCACGGACAGAAAGAAATTGTCCACATCCTCCTTATGGATCAGAAGGAAACACCTTTTTACGTAGGGCATGTACTGCCATTGTTCCTGGGTCTCTAAATTCATTTTGATACTCTAGCACAAAAACTGTGGGATGGAAGTATGTCAGGCAAACTCCCTCTTGCCTTCTCTACTCCAACGACTTCTTTTTTCCTTATGATTCCCTCAATTTTCCAAACCTAAAGAAATCCTATCGGTCCTCTCTGCATTCACTATCTTCCTTTGTGTCTGGGATCATTCTCACCTCACTTCTGCAGTGCAGACAGTGCCCCCCTGGCATGCTGCTCCCAGTCTCAGAGTCCTGAACCCTTGCTAGCCCCAGCTCTCGGGCACTCCAAACACCCAGCAAAGGGTTCTGGGGCAACCAAATGTTCTGTTCCAGTACTTCTCAGGTTGGAGGAAGGGAATGAAAGCAGCATAAGGAATCTTGGAGCCGTAGAGAGAAGGTGGGAGATGTTTAGGAAATCCAACACAGGGCCTTTATGTGCAATTACAGATTGTATGTGATAAAGATTCAGATTTGTTTCTTGTATGGCAAAATTCTAGGACATATGTTTACTGAAAGAACAAAGGAATGCATGAATTAGGTTTCCCATCATCCTGCAATGACATAACTGATCAGTGACTCAAAGTGGTAGCTTCAGAGGAGGGGGCAGGGCAGGGAGCACTGGGGAAGGGAGGGCTTGGTTGTTTGGTACCAAAATAAGCCCTGACACTATGGCTTGCAATGACACTATGACATGGCTAGTCGAAGTGTGGCCTATGTAGGGGCAGCATTACTAACACCTGGGAGCTTGTTAGAAATGCACAATCTCAGACCCCACTCCAGAGCTGCGGGATCAGAATCTGCATTTTAACAAGATCCCCAATGATGCACATGCATATCGAAGTTTAAGAAATACTGCCTCAGAACACACACACACATTCACCAAGACAAAGGCAGTGCCTCTGCTCATCTGCACTTCCATCAAACCTCCAAGAGGTTTGATGATTCTTCACCACAAGGGCCGCCCTCAACTTTGGCCTCCCTCCAAACTTTTTCAGGGAATGGAGCTCACAAGGAACAGACCCGATGGGATGTGCCCCAGTCCTCACCTTCACTCTGCATAGGCAGGTGGAATTAAACACTAATGCCCTTCGGCACAACCACTGGTTATGGAGTGCAGAAGCAACCATAAAGACAACACAAGGGAGAAAATACTCTTAAAATACGGTTGGGCCAAGTAAAAGCAAGACCAATCACTGCCATTTGTAAAAAACTGTTTACCACATGTGCCCAATGACCATGCAAGACAATCATGATTAAAGAAATCATTTAATATGCACCTGTTGACTTTGTAAAGGTTTATTAGATTACAGGACTGGTAATCCCAAACTCATAATCAAGGCTAAACTTTGGACTTCTGCCTGCAAATCTCCAGGATGAACATGTAAATAGGTTCCCTACTTGGAACCTGGAAAGAAGTGAATAAAGCTTTTTATTCTTAAATCTAGGCTGCAGTTTTGGTAAAAGAGAGAGGTCTTTAAGCACTGCTGGGATGTGGAAGGGCTTATTGTGGGCACCAGACTCGACTCATCTTTCTAGGTCCAACTGAAGCGTTCCACATCTTTGAGAAGTTTTCCTCCAAATCATCAATCCCTGTTCTGTTTCTCATGGGATTTTCCTTAAACTTCTATTATGGCTCTTAGGGAGGTAGGAGAACTTATCTATTAGGAACCCATGCTTTGCAGCCTAACTATATTGGTCTAAATTCCCCCCTTTGCCTATTACTATCTGGATGACGTTGGCCAAGTAACTTCTCTCCACAGCTGTAAGATGCAGAAATCTCTATCATAGGTTTTTTTGGGAAGATGACATGAGACAATGCCAGATGTATGTATAAAAATTACAGTGCCTTGCACATAATAAAAAACCAATGTTAGCTATGATTATTAGCACTTCACAGAGTCTGGCTTCAATTAGAGTTGGTTGTATATATGTCTGCCTCCCTCACTAGACTGTGAGCAAACTGTTTATATCCCACACATCTGGCACAGGGACTTACAAATGGAAGACACAATAATATTTGTCAAACGGGTTTGAAGGTACGCCAAGAAAAGGAAAGGGAGGGTGCTGAAACAAATATAATGTACTTTATGATTTTATCCAGGGCCAACCTCTGTGGTGTTTGTTTTTCTTCTATTACCAGAGTATGTTGTCTCAGACTACGAGATTGGTCACTATAAAATGGGGCTGGTGGGACACTATTTCTGGAACCAGATGTTCTGTTCAGAGATAGTGAAGTTGTGCTATGAGGTATCTGAAACCTCCAGTTTGGTTCTCAGCTGAAAGGGGACTGGGGGCTGAAGTTCAGCCAGAGCTGGATGGGCCAAATGGGGTACCCTAGCATAGAGTCACATCAGCTCTGAAGGTCACCCACCTAGAAGAAATGCATTTCGTTTTTCAGTGTATTCACTTAGAGGGATGTCTTTACATATTGCACAAAAGAGCTGTTTGTACCAGCAGGACTCCACTGCAAACTCAAAGGTCCCCTTTTAAACCAGCCTACTGACGCTTGGATGAACATCAACTAAGATAATATTACTTAGCTTACTAAATATTTATTGAGTGCCCATTATGTGTTAAAAACTGTGCTAGACACTGCAGATCCAAAGGTAAATAAAGAAATTATAGTCAGGGGAAGGTTGGGAAGCCATGCAGAAGGCAGGAGTGTGGACAAATATGACAAGTGCCACCTTAGGTGTAAGTGGTGAGGTATTGCAGAAACATCCAATATAAGGCTACTGTAAGGCTTAAAGGAGGGACTAACAATCAAGATGAGGCTTGAAGGAGTGATTGCCACAGCTAACATTTATTGAGCACATATTATATACATCAGGCCCTGTTCTGAGAACCCTGCATGAATCCTTCATTTAGTCCTTACAACAACCCTGTGAGGTAGATAACATTATTCTCTTCATTTTACAGATGAGGAGACTGAGGCTCACAGGAAAGGGTGGAGCTGGGATTCAAACTCGAGCAGCTTGGTTCCAGACTAAAGGAGAAGGAGAGGACCAAATCAGCCTTCAAGGCAGAGGCAAGTGTCTTGAAACAATCTGGAAGGGAGGAAAGAAGTTCCCCAAGTCCCTTGAGGAACTGAAAGTGTCTGGGGGTGGGGACAGAAGTTCAGAGATGACTCAGCTCAATCTGCAGGTTAGAAGGGAAACCAGAGGCAGGGGATTTCTAGTCTGCTTTGGACTTTTGAAAACGAGCTGTGTGATTCCTGCCATCTAACCCCTCCTGGCTTCAGTCTCCCCGTTTTGTAAAAGTCAATAATAACAATACCTGGGCCCTACCACAGAGAATGGCCACGGGCACCAAATGGGAAAAATGCATGTAAACTTGATAGCAAAGAACAAATTCCTTACCAGACTTGAGATTTCACCAGTATCATTTCCCCTGTAGCTTCAAAGATTTGCAAACCCAAATCAACAACGTCAAAGCAGTAACAAGAGACTCTGAAGTGGAGCAACAGGGTAGGGAAATAGACCCTCGGACCCTGCGTCTGTTGCCTGCATTCAAATTCACAACTTACTGTGTGATCCCAAGGTAAGCTACTCTCTCACTACCTCAACTCCATCATCTGGGAAATGGGGATGATAATGATAGCACTCACCTTATAAGTTGCTGTGAGGAATAAGTAACACGTGTAATACGCTTAGAACAGCTCCCAGCACAGAGTAAAGATGAAAACGTTAACAGCTATCATTACTGTCATTATTAAGAACTCTACTGACTGCTCATCCCATTCCTCCACGTTGTATGGGATAAAAACATGTGGGGATATTAGAGACCAGAGCTGATGAAGGTTTGCAACCCTACACAACCACAATGCTGCAGACATTCTTCCTGGCTCCCACGGGCTGGCAAGCAGCTGGCTCTCTGTCCTGGCAGAAAATGCCCAAAAGAGGTAAAGGACAGAGACCGCACACCATCTGTACAAACCAGGCTGCTCTCGCAGTTTTTAGACAAAATCTAAATATAGTCTGTCCGATAAGCCTTGCTTTTTAAAGATAAAATTGTTCTTCGTACCTATACCCCTTCCCTCCCTCCCCACACCCATGCACACTCCCCCACACCTCCCAAGAAAAGTTTAGTCTTTTGCAAGACATACTCTCGGGTCCTGTTGTGACAGGCTCTTGCCACATTAACTTCTCTGTCTAATTCCAGGCAGAGAAGCCTTTGCTAATTTCACAACAGGAAAGCACACAGGAAATTCGAGAACAAGGCAAATCTACACACAGAGCCCAGCATCTTCAAGCAAACTCACTGAGGTACTGACCCGAAGCAAGACGACTCTGGACTGTAAATGAGGCAGCTGCCTCCTAAACTGCGAGGGGACGGAAGAAGTCTTTTGCCGCTAAAAAACCAGATCTGAATACCAATTGCTAATGAATATTCATGAGCTGCTCCAGCTTGCTCAGGAGCCACCCTTGACTCTAACCCCGGAGCTTGGCTTCCTAAAATGTTTCCCAAAGTTTTTTCTCTGCCTCCTCTCAGAAGGAGAGGGTGGGAAAGTGTATTTAGGGCTTTTTGCCTCTTGCTCTTTCAAGTACTTGCTTTTGGTCCGGGCTTTTGGTTTTCTTTTTTCCTTTTTTTTTTGTTTGTTCTTAAGGATTCAGATCAAATCAATTTTGCTCTTACCCCTTCTATCTTCCATAATTGGCAGCTTTTGTTTTCTTCCTCTTTGCTCTTTATTTTTCAGCCTCTGCTTGCTGTGGTCGGTCTCAGTGAGAGAGGTACTCAAGGAACAGAGATATAACAGACCCTCGGGCTCGTGGGAGGGGCTAAATTAGCCTGCCCCGTTTCGGAAGGAACCTCAAACCCTATGTCTTTTTCATTGAAAGGACAGAGTGGCCGAGAAGTCCAACAGCTCATTCCCCTAAAGCTTCCCCAGGTTGCAATTTTTTGTATCTTGAAACAATGTATGTTCAGATATCTCTCTTCAGCTCTTTCCCTCTCCCTTTGTTACAGAAATCCATTTTTCCCCTTGAAAAGTATATCTTGGCTGCAAGCAAAAAAAAAAAAAAAAGCTACTTACTTTTTGCAATTTTGAAGCAAGATAGCAAGAAACTTGTTACCTTTATTCTGCTCTGCAGTAGTTATTTCCACTATTTTATCTTCCAGGTCACTTATCTGTTCTTCTGCCTCAGTTATTCTGCTATTGATCCCTTCTAGAGTATTTTTAATTTCATTTATTGTGTTGTTCATCATTGCTTGTTTCCTCTTTAGTTCTTCTAGGTCCTTGTTAAATGTTTCTTGCATTTTCTCTATTCTATTTCCAAGATTTTGGATCATCCTTACTATCATTATTCTGAATTCTTTTTCAGGTAGACTGCCTCTTTCCTCTTCATTTGTTAGGTCTGGTGGGTTTTTATCTTGCTCCTTCATCTGCTGTGTGCTTTTCTGTCTTCTCATTTTGCTTATCTTACTGTGTTTGAGGTCTCCTTTTTGCAGTCTGCAAAAGTCGTAGTTCCCGTTGTTTTTGGTGTCTCTCCCCAGTGGCTAAGGTTGGTTCAGTGGGTTGTGTAGGCTTCCTGGTGGAGGGTACTAGTGCCTGTGTTCTGGTGGATGAGGCTGGATCTTGTCTTTCTGGTGGGCAGGTCCACGTCTGGTGGTATGTTTTGGGGTGTCTGTGGCCTTATTATGATTTTAGGCAGCCTCTCTGCTAATGGGTGGGGTTGTGTTCCTGTCTTGCTAGGGGTTTAGCATAGGGTGTCCAGCACTGTAGCTTGCTGGCCGTTGAGTGAAGCTGGGTCTTGGTGTTGAGATGGAGATCTCTGGGAGATTTTCGCCGTTTGATATTACGTGGAGCTGGGAGGTCTCTTGTAGACCAGTATCCTGAAGTTGGCTCTCCCACCTCAGAGGCACAGCACTGACTCCTGGCGGTAGCACCAAGAGCCTTTCATCCACATGGTTGCAACCTTGCCCGCCGACCATGCTCACCCAGTGTGCCGCAGAGTCTGGCGCTGGGTAGGGGGCGGGCTTCAGGGACCCTTCCTCGCTTCTGGCCTCTCTCCCACGGTGTCCTCTCCGCTGCTGCTGCCACTCCTTCCTTCTCTGGGCTCCTGTTGCTCAGCGGGCGCCTGCCACTACCAGCCGCTGGCACCCAGCCCCAGCCGGCCAAGCCCATGAAATTGGAAACCAGCAACAACGTAGATCTTTTAGGATGTGTTTGATCTTAAAGGACTACCTGCTAGTGTTGGAGGGTCTCCTGCAGAGGCGGGGGGTGGCTGTGGCTCACCATGGGGACAAGGACACTGTCCAAGAAACTTGTTACCTTGATACCCACCGGAAAAACTGTGGGACCCAAGAACAGTTCTTCCAGCCCCATAAATCTGATCACTTCTGGTCCCCTAATGAGCAATCCCTTTTAGAGGCTCATTACACCAGAAGAGCAACGGGTCACCCTAGCAAAAGATGCTGTGGCGAGAGAAAGCGTGGTATTGGTCACAAGGCAGGGTGGGACGGCAGGGGAGGCTGCTCGCTGGGAACAGCTGTCTAGCTGTACTGATGCAAGCTGTCTACCTTTTCCAAACCTAGACCTCCTATCTCTGAAGTCTTATGAGCAAGAATTGCTACACCCAGGCTTTGCCAACATGACCCAAATGCAGATGAGAAACTGACCAAAACATTTTAAAACTGTGTATATGAAGTTATTTTGAAATCAGGACAACAGCCAAGCCTCAGAGAGGAAGGTAAGTTCCCAAGTCCCAGGGCTGCCTGTCTGGGCAGCTTCCCCCTCCACAAGGCTGTCACAAACCTTAGCATTTTAGATTTGAAAGAGACCTCGGACATCTAGTCTAAGCAAGGATAGAGGCGTGGAGATGTTAAGCTACAAGTTCATGTTCACATTGAGAGCAGGGAGCTGGTTGCTACCATGCTCTCCAGCACTTAATATAGTTCCTCCCACGGTGTACGCTCTCAGTAAATTTTTGATAAATGGTTGAGTTAATAAACAGCAGCAAAGCAGAACATAAATCTGATTTCACTGATTGCTAGTTCATGCTCTTTCTACACTGTTTCTTCAGCATGAGAGGTGGTATCTAAAGCCAATTGTACCATAAGACATTTTTCTTCCAAATATACCATAAGCCATTAAATTTGTGACCAATAAAGATTGTTTTTGACTCTCTATATAACATATATTCTCCATTATACTTTTAATCATACTTCAATAAAGGCAGGGGCTTTTTTTAGTTTAGGCATCTCTGCTATTTGCACAGTGCTCAGCAGCATAGTATGTGCTCAATAAATGTTTGGTGCTGGACTGCCCTGGTGGTCCAGTGGTTAAGACTCTGTGCTTCCACTGCAGGGGGCATGGATTCGATCCCTGGTCAGGGAACTATGATCCCACAAGGTGCGGCCCCCAAAAATAAATAAATAAAAATGTTGGTGCTTTGATAAATCTGGGTCTGTACAATACTCTTTCTTCACCTTACTAAGGTTTCAGATTTAGAGCATTTGCCATTTATAATAAAAACTAATTATACTAAATGAAAATCCAGTGGATGCCTTCTCCCGAGCCAGTTTAGACTCCATTTCTAATAATATTGGTTTGATATCTGTGCTATTGTGGTAAAAAAATTTTTTACTTTTTTATTTAATTAATTTTTATTGGAGTATAGTTGCTTTATCATATGTGTTTACAATATGTATTTTGTGTTAGTTTCTACTGTACAGCACAGTGAATCAGCTATACGTATACATATATCCCCTCTTTTTTGGATTTCCTTCCCATTTAGGTCACCACAGAGCAGTGAGTAGAGTTCCCTGAGCTATATAGTACATTCTCATTAGTTATCTATTTTATACATAGTATCAATAGTGTATATATGTCAGGACTTCCCAGGGGTAGAAGGTAATAATTTAGTGAAGACCTGGGGGAATGAGCTGTGTGGTTATTTATGTCCTTTTGATATTATTTAAATGGTTCTTACCCATGGTTGGTTTCAAGGCTAAAAGGAGACTGCAAAAGAATGGGGTTTTATCATTGATAGGGATGTCAGAGGCATGATAAATCATACTTCAAGAAACATGTTAAATGTTGTATGGCAATTAACAAATCTAATCTCAGGAATTCATAGATTTTTTTTTTCCACCAGGAACACACCCAAACCCCATCTTCTTACATCTGCTATAAACTAAGATACTAAGTCAGTACTCTTTGGTATTTGGTGTATGAATATTCAACAAGCAAAATTTGCCAGCACCTTTTGAAAATCATATCAAATTTTCTTGACACTATTTGACATTGTACTTTGACAATCTATCAGCACCACATGCACGTCTTATCAAAAAAATTGTTTAGATTAACTCAATCATATTTGTAGTTCTCTACCATCAGTAATAACCTCTGCCCGCACTCCACCTGCCTGCTTACAGGTATTTAGGGATGATAAAAACCCCTGTGAGGGATAGGAAATAGGGCATGGGATGGATATAAAAGTACTCAGAGTATTTAGAATGCACACTGGTTCAGAAAATGCCCCTTCCCTTCTTTTAGGAGAGGAGTAGGAAAGGCACTGTCTCTCGGAGCAGAGCCATGGTTCTCAACCCTACCTGCACATTATACATTATATGTAATCACTGCGGGTGCTTTAAAAGTGCTAATGCTCATCCCTACCCTCAGAAATTGGAATCTGGTCTGGGATTCAGATAAGGATTTCTCGTAAAAGGGCTCAGGTGATTTTAATGTGCTGCCAGGGTTTTGGAGTTAAGGAGATCTAGGTTTGAATCTTCACTGTGTAAAATTAGACAAGTTAGTGAGCCTCTCTGAACCTCAGTTTACCTGAGAAATAAAGATTAAAAAAAAAATCTACTTCATAGAGTCATTGTAGGGAAATAAATGTGTAAGAAATCCCAACAGAGACCCTAGCACATAGTTGGCACTCAACAAGTTTGAGTTCCTTTCCTCTTCACTTATATGCTAGGTATATGGTTCAGATTAAATAAAACATTGTCTTCTCTTCTGTGTCCCTTACTTTCTCCCCCTCCAATATCTTCCATTTATTTTTCAGACCTTCTCCCCCTCCCATATCTTCCATTTATTTTTCAGAAGTAACCCCAGGGCAACTGAAGGGAATGAGAACAGAATTCCCTCCAACAGCACAGAGTACCTCTCCACCTCCCTTCCCCAAATTTAATGTGATCCTACGTATTCAACAGCAACTGTGGGACTAGGGACATGCTGAGAGATGGGATTGGGGAGTGAAGTATGACCAAGGGTCACCCATGCCTCTGTTGTTCCAGGATAAGCAAGTGGCCTGGGTAGTCAGGAAGGAATGCCCTGAACTCTGAGTTAGGGGAAGCCCTTGAATGTTGCAGAATGGCCAGCTCTTCCAAAGTGGAAGTATGTGACCAAACAGTTGCACCATAAGAAGGCATGCTCAGAGCACATAGCACAGCAAAGTCAAGCACAGCAGACACTCAATAAGGAGTGTGCAGAATTGAAATAAAGGTCTTGAACTGCAGGTAAATGCCTAACCTGATCCCAGTACTTGATGAAGTCTGTGTTGTGTAAGCATTATCTTGGTTTGCGTCAAGTATCTCACAACTGATTCATAACCACTCTTATCTGAGCTACAACTACCCCTTACTTCCCCCGCATTTGCTGAAATCTCTTGCATTTTCTGTTGAAACATCCCCTTTACCTCCTTCATCCTTCTACCCCCACTTCAAGTGCCCTGATTCCTCTAAATGTCTCAGAGGTTTGCAGACATAATGAGTGAAGTGTCCCTTCATTAAAAAAATGATAAAATTGGGGCTTCCCTGGTGGCGCAGTGGTTGAGAGTCTGCCTGCCAATGCAGGGGACACGGGTTCGAGCCCTGGTCTGGGAGGATCCCACATGCCGCGGAGCAGCTAGGCCCGTGAGCCGCAACTGCTGAGCCTGTGCGTCTGGAGCCTGTGCTCTGCAGCAAGAGAGGCCGCGATAGTGGGAGGCCTGTGCACTGCAATGAAGGGTGGCCCCCTCTTGCCGCAACTAGAGATATAAATACTAAAAAAAAAAAAAAAAAAAAAAAGATGAACTTGTATTGCTACTCAAGAGGCAGGCCCCAAATCCAAGAGTTTCAGGTATAATAACTGATAACAGCTATAACATCTTTAAGGTCAAAGACATTCATTTCCAAAGAAACTACTCACAATCTACGAAAGTCCAATCGATTTATAAAAGCCCCAACTATTTAAAATTTTTTTTAATTTTAACATATTTTTTAAATGTTAAATTTAAATAGAGATGGTAAACAGATCAGTGGCTGCCTGAGATTCACTGGGGTGGAGGGAGGTCTGAATAGGTGAAGCTCAGGGGACTTTTCAGAATGTGAAACTATTGAGTATGATACTGCAATGCCAATGTAAATGTGACGATATTCATAACCTACAGAAATTTAAAGGACAAAAATGAACCTTAATGTATACAGTTTTAAAAAAAATCATCCATGGGGTTAAGGGATCCCTGAATGGAATGTTGATTGTGACAAAAGAATCTAACTGTATTACGAATGTATGAAAGAGCCTCATTGAAGGGAGTAGGGGAAAGGGTACTGACCTGAGTCACTTTGGAAATGAGTAAAGTTTGTAAGACTAAAGGCAAAAGGAACTATACAAAAACATATTACTCTATTTGATGAAGCTGTTTCCCATGGGGATACAGGTTCATAATTCTGAGACCACTACATATGTATACTGGAATTGAACAATTACGTAAATAGATGACAGTAGGAGTCAGGTGTTGGAGCGGAAGGTTACAGACAGGCAAGGGTAAGTGGCTAATTATAACAATCTATCACACTAATTTAAGATGTTAACGGGAAACTGGGCATGGAGTATAGGAGAACTTTCTGTACTATCTTTACAACTTTTCTGTAAATCAAAAACTATTCTAAAATTAAAAGTATATTTTTAAAATTATGTTGTTAAGCATTGTATAGGTGTTTAAAGGTATCTGTTGTACCGAAACCCCTTGCTGAAGGACATCTTTACTAAAGTAACTGCTAAAAGGACACGGTTTTGCAAAAGCATTTGTTACACATGATTTCTTGTTCAAACAATTCATTGTCTCTACATCCAGCAAAGCAAAATTAACTCAGGCTGTGGGCCAAGACATGGAAACAGCCTTGTTATATAGACTCAGTGTGATACTGGTAGTACTCAAATCTTTTCATCCATGACACACAATATTCCCATTGGTCTAAAAGAAAAAAAGCCTCTAAGTTGATTCCCCACTGGCTCAAAAAGTTTCCAAGTAAGTGTCTCTGGAGAGAAGTCAGAAACTCTGGGTCCAAGTGAGGGCAGGAAGGAGAACGGACTGCTGGTTCCAGAACTTGAAAAAAATAATAATAAAGGAAGGGAAATGCCTACGCTTCTTCAGATGGCCACCGTCATAAGGGAACATTGCCAGAGAACTTAAAGTAGCTCCGAGAAGGCAAAAAGTTGGAGTTAAGAAAAATTCATCATATTTAACTGACCCTAAGTGCCTGACTGCATTTGCTAAGCAATCAAGATTACAAAGGGCATAAATCTCTGTCTTCTAATTTAGGACATTTCTGGTCCTAGGAGGCAGGGGACATTCTTAAAGAACACATGGCTTCTAGAATCTTATGCTCAAGACCTTAACAGGGTGGCTCAAACACCCAGTTTTTGAAGACAATAATAGCCCGTAATACCAGGCCAGTCTGTAGCAAGAAGCTCCCATGTTGCTGTTAATGCTCTGCCTCTGCAGAGATCTGCCGGGGGTGACAAACCCTGGAGACAAGGCCAAAGTCAGGCACCCTGCACTCCTTTACATTAGGCCCTTCATCCATTCAGGACCATCAAAGCCTGAAGAAATAATAGCGTGGGAAACGATAATAGTGATTTTCTGGCTTTTGAGATTATTACTCAGCCTAGACAGTTATCCCAGCTCATCCTTCAAGGTCTAGTTCAAACCTTAAATCTTTAAAGGCTTCCAGCTCCTCCAAATTCTGAGAGCATAATTCTTCTCTCTAAGTGACAAATAGCTTGGCACTTGCTTAATGCCTTGCATTGCTAGCTTCAAGTGTGATTTATCTCATATGCACAACATAGAGTCTGACTGCAAATTCTTTTTCTCTCCTCCCCATCCGCGTCTTCCATATTCCATAGCACCCAGTCCAGGGTTTTGCATATGTGCTTAAATTTTAGGGGGAAAAGTTAGCTAGAACCTTTTAATAGATGAGCCATTCTCGAGTAAAACTCCTTCTCAGCATACGAATTGGTCACTCAAATCTCTCCCAACTCCGAAATTTTCTGATCTAGTCCAAAGTATGTAACAATTCCTATTGTTTTTTAAAATTCATTACTCGGCATATGACAGGTAATCTTCCACTGCTGAATTGTAATCTTTAAAAGGTTTCAAAAGCCAACTGGGAGTCAAGAATTAAATTAAAATTCACCTGCATTAGGCATTGTTACAAACAGCTCATCTGAGTTGGCGATCAGATGAAAAGATACCTTCCACACAACACTAAGCATGCACGTGCACAAAGACAAACACAGCATAACTTACAGTTCTGCCTGGAAACAGACTGATTTCTTTTGACATTAATTGCAAGACACACACTTAATTTCAAAACATTAAAATCTGTTTTTATCACGTGTTTTAGAATTAAGGATATACAGACTACATATAGAAAATGTCTGTAAGCCTACCCACACAACCGTTCACCTTAATTTCCAGGAAAAATAGAAATTACATAGGGTTCCCTGCTCCAAAGCCTCTGCAATGGCAAAGAGAAAGCTGCCGGAGGAGAAAGGTGTCTGTGGGAGGGACAGATGCGGGAACACAAGGATCTGCACTTTGTGTGTCAACAATGCCTTGCAGACGAGACAATGTTTTTTCTGCTGCCATAATCCAGAGGATGGACAACATGGATTTTACAGGACATACTCAAGCGTGACAGGCAACTAGAGGAAAGTAGAAGGAAGTACCAGGATATATTACTTCATTAAGGGCTTCCCTGGTGGCGCAGAGGTTGAGAGTTCCGCCTGCTGATGCAGGGGACGCGGGTTCGTGCCCCGGTCCGGGAATATCCCACATGCCGCAGAGTGGCTAGGCCCGTGAAGCATGGCCACTGAGCCTGCGCGTCTGGAGCCTGTGCTCCGCAACGGGAGAGGCCACAACAGTGAGAGGCCCGCGTACCGAAAAAAAAAAAAAAAAAAAACTTCATTAATATTTGACTAATATATAAATATTTACCACATGTACAATTATGTTACTGTGCTTTGAAAAGGGAGTAAGTTAGAAGAGAATCAGTGAGGAAAAGAATACTTTCCCCTTCTCTGCTTAACTGCCCTCCAGTTCCTTCTTCTGCCTAGCCAGAAAAGCCCTGTGAAAAAGAGACTGCAGTGCTCCCAAACAGTATGCCATGATTTATTATAGCTGTGCTACATCCCTTAGCCTCCCATACAGCCAGCACTTGTCATATTCTGCTTTTGTTTGGGTTATTTATGCATGGAGCAGATTCAATCTTAAACCACCACATTTAGGTATCCAAGAAATTTTGCTATGTTTATTTTCTTTATATCAACTTAAACCCATCTCAGTTCCCTCTGAGCTGCCAAGAAAATCAATCACAATCATTACTGGAGTCCCCTCACCTCCCTGGTTTACACCATAATCTGGGAGAAGTGCATGTATCAGAAAATAGGGGAAGGACTCCTAATCCCTCATTTACTTTGATCCCTTTTGATATTCTCACTGCCCAACCTTGAAATGTGACAGGCTTTCCGTTCCAGTGCTGAATGGGGATGGTGGAGGACTGAAGAGGGAGCTTTGCCTCTGATGGAAGCGCTGGCCATCCTACTGACCAGGACACAACCACAGAACAGTCAAGGGTGCCCAGTACCCATCGCCCACCAACCTCCACCCCCTTCCCAGTGCTCCAGAATTTCCACTCTTCCCTGGCCCTCAAAGGTACCCCTTTATTTCTTCCTGAATACTCTATTGCTTCAGAGCACCTTGTGCAATTTCAATAACAAGCTAGGGTAGGATTGGAGACCCACAATAACTAACACCTTAACAAAGTATCCTGCCTCTTACACTGGAGTTACCATTCCTTCCCACCCCAAGTTTCCCTTCAGTCCTCACTACATTCTCCATCACTACTAGACTTGGAGTTCTGGAGGGAAAGGACAGTTTACTACTCATTTTATATCCTCTAAAATACCTAACATGGGGATTCTCAACCACTGCACACAAGAAGTCAAATCCCCCCTCCCCAGTAAAAATTTAGTCCCTCCAAATTTTTACTGATGTTTTAAAAAAGCTTTTTGCTACAGTTGAGTATAAATATTGTCACAGCAATGCCTGAGGCATGAAATGAAGCACTCAGGCAGCTGAGTGTAGAGCAGCTTTGCTGTAACTAAGCAGTATGAGGTTAGCATATCACCAGATAGGGCTACAGAGGAATGACACGAGCTCTGCCTCCAAGAAGAGCACAGCCGGGCAAAACCAGCTCTTCTCCAACAGCAGCTATCCTGAAGAGCAACCCATAGATAACCCTGATACCTTTATTGACATTATGGTGGTGATTGCGTTATAATCATTGCTGGCCTGATTTGTGTTGCTGTCAACCATTTAATTATCCCACAGTATGTCTCCAAAAATTCTAAAATTTGAAGTGTTTCTCTGAAGAGACTGCTGGCTGTACACTCCTCTTATTCTTATTTTCTTCCGATCTAAAAGAATATCCATTGTTTAGCCATCCGGCATAAAGACTACATTGCCCAGCCTATTTTGCAGCTGTGTGTACAAGAGCAGTGAATCACTCTGGGGCTAGCAACAATGGGTATCCATGACTACACTTGACCTGAAGGGGCAGGGAGAGGAAGGAAGAGGTTCCTGGAACCCACAGAGTAAGCTGTGGCTACAGAAGACAGTTGTCTGACAAGAACTGTGGCTTCTGCATTGGGTTGGGGTCCCCCAAAAGTAATTCTCAAAGGTAGGATTTCAGCACAAGTAGTTTATTTAGAAGCAATTCCAAGAGGCACTGGAAGCGGGTGGGTAAGTGAGACAGGGGAGGGAAGGAGGCCGACAGTGCGCACTGATCAGCAGATCACCACTGACTGCAAATGGGGCTCAGTCTCGATAGGGACCTCTAGGAGATGGTGAAGAACAAGGCTCAGAGTTGTCCCAACCTGGGGGAGAGGACATGGGGGTGTTTACCCACCAATTCCCATACATCATTGGTTAAGGGCTGCTCCCTGGGGATATCAACTGTCCAGCACCTTTGCCCTGCCCTGCGCATGGTGTAGGCATGCTCCCATGGCCAGAAAAAGCCCTCAGGCAGAGAGTGGCGGGTGTTCACACAGGAAGCAGCCACCACCGTACATCAGGCATGGTGAGGGCTGAGGGTACCTGGGCAGGGGACCTATGGCATCTGCTATACCTTCAGTTAAGGACTGTAGCCACTGCCACTGTGGCCCAGCAGGGAAGCAGCAGAGGAATAAATACCTGACCTCACTCTCTGCCCTCCCATCTCCTGCTGAACCTAATCAGAAGCCCCTTGATTCAGTTCACTCTGAACAACCTCCCATGGCACAGAGCAGGGTGGAAGAGGATGAACAGTGGACTGTGGAGCAAGCAGAGAATATCCAGCACATCTGCCTCCCACTGTCTCCAAATGTCTATATTTAAAATCTAGGACAGGGACTTCCCTGGTGGTCCAGTGGCTAAGACTCTGTGCTCCCAATGCAGGGGGCCGGGGTTCGATGCCTGGTCAGGGAACTAGATCCCACATGACACAACTAAGACACGGTGCAACCAAATAAATAAATATGTAAAATATTTTTTAAAAAAATAAAATAAAATCTAGGACAGCACTTTTTGACTATAGAAATATTGTGATACATTTATATCTTTGCTAAAACTAAAGAAACCTGTGACTGGGAAGGACCTTGGAAAACATCTCTGTGAGTCCAAGCAGTAGAGAGAGCACTAAGAAAATGAGAGGAGACTTAAGTTCTAGTTCTGGATCTAATAATTACAATGATGCCACTTCGGGCAAGTCATTTAGTACTTCAGGCTGTTTCCTCATCCTTATAATAGGGCAAGGTCCTACTGACATAACAAAGATATTATGAAAATCAAAACAATATAAAATACCCTGTAATTAAAAGGGTTATACAGTGAGGTGTTAGTATACCCTCACTGTTCCAGACAGATGAGAAGTAATACCACTTTTAAACACATTTAGGAAGGAAATGCCACTATTTTGTTTAACTATGTTTTTTTCAATTAGGAAGATATTTACATATCTACCACCACAAAAAATTTTTAATGAGACAAGGCAAAAATAATTAACATGTATTTACTTACAATTATTTTCTGACCACTAATCCCCCACCAAAAAAATCTACATTCAATTAATTACATCAGTTTCTAATGAATAGGCATAGTTATTTTTCTCTAGTTATTTCCTTTTATTGTTGACAGTGTGCTTTACTCTTTTAACCACTTCTTCTTTTATCCTTATGTGTTCAACATTTCTGATGATCCAGTAATCATGCCCAAGATCACAATTCTACGTCTTTTCTCTTTTCACTTCCCTTTTAATGTAGAAAATAAGGTTAATGATGGAGGCACCATCAGATTATAGTAAGAAATACTAGGTAGAACATCTTCTAGGTGTAATCACCAATCCAAGGAATGAATAAAGTTACAATTATTGTTCCTAAATGGAGATGTCAGAGTTGCTGCCTTGTTACAAATCAGGAATCAAGATAACATTAACCCAGAGAAATTCATGAAACAAAATGCAGTGTTTCCTGTGGTGTTATCACACTGTTACTGCATTAAGATCCCAACCAGTGTAGTAACTCATTTGGCTGGCCTAAAGTTTTCACGAAGGAACTCTGGGGGAGGGGAGATTGCTTAAATGTACCACCACTAGGAAAATAAGCATTTGATAGTTCTTACCCATCTACAAGGTAGAGGAAGGTGGAGACAAAGTCATTAAGGAAACAAAATAAGACATTTCATAAGAATGAACAATTTTTTAAAAAGAGTGAATATAAAGATATCATTCTTTTTGCTGACTCTATTGTTTCAAGTCTTTGTGGTGGGTGGGAACAGGAAGACTTTAAAGCAGAGGGAAGGAAAAGGCTTTGCCCTTTTCCTTAAAGCAAGTTAACTCTATTTTAATTAGCTTTCTGGCTGTTATCTCTTTGCTTCACATCAAGAACACTGCAATACCCCATTATCACACCATCTTGAGGAAACAGATACTGCCCTCCTGAACTTTGGCAAGAAGCATAACAGACATAGCACCTCAGGACTGACCACTCCAGGAAAGTTTTTGCATAGACCCTCCTCCCAGTAAGTTAAAGGAAACTACTTAAAAAAAATTCTCTATGAAATGATAAGCCATTTTCCATGTAGGTAATTTTCATTGTCCATATTTACGTTTCTCTGAATATAATTGTTAGAAACTCCATTTAAAATGCTAGAATGTCTGATATGTGCTTAAAAAAAGAGGGGGGGAGGGAGGGAAGAGGGAGGGAGAGAGAGAATGGGGAGAATATTGGAGAAGAAAATTCAAGTAAGATGAAATATATTCAGTGGTTAGCTAGCCTTAATAAGCTATTATTTTTATATTCCTAAACTTGCTAAAGATTATTCCAATTTGTAATACCTAAAACAACAAACTTATATTAGGATTTAAAAAAAGGTTTTGATGGAAGGGATATTCAAATAATTTAATTTACAAAGAATGTTAAGTGAATACTCTGATATTTACACAACTTTCATTCCAAATGTGGAAACTCTATAGATTGGTTTGGGTTTCGGCATCAGACTGCTAGGAATAATCAAACAGATAGATACTATCTGGGTGTCATTTTTAGGGTGCTGTTAAGAGAGCCTCAATCAAAATTTAAATACCTCTACCACCTGCCTGCTGAGATTTTAGACCTCTGTTAACTGTGGACAAATTCACTCCACAATTAGTTGTAAATAGCCATGAGAACAGTAACAACAGATACCATTTCTAGGTTTAAAAAAGAAGAAAATGCATGTACTTAAATGAATTATAAATATTGATATTGATATGAATTTTAAATATTGATCTGACCAATAAATGGGAAAGAGGGGATAGAGAGATTATGCTCTCCCCAGAACACATTTTTTTTTTTTTTTTTTTTTTTTTTTTTTTTTTTTTT